>NC_090269.1:314810461-315410461 GCF_040414725.1 Anabrus simplex | reverse complement strand
TTTCTAGGTTTTTGTAACTGATTGATGTTCATTTATTTTTTGGTTGGCAATATTTCCTTTTTCTTTCCGCCAGTTTTGAATTTAGCCAATCACTAATTTCTGTAATTAATTTTCAACCTATCACAGGCTTCTTGTTCGATTCTGAGTGTAACTTTGAAATTAACCAAATTGACTTTGTTGCAACCAGTAACCCCAGAGAAGTAATGAATCTTAGAGTACAACGAGGAGCAAACTTAGATTCAGACCACTATCTTTTTTTTTTTGCTATTGGCTTTACGTCGCACCGACACAGATATGTCTTATGGCAACGATCAGACCACTATCTGACAACGATCAAAATGATATTCATTCCTAAAAATACCAAGAAGAAAGCTTTCAGGATACAAAAATACAGCATTGAAGAACTGAAATTAAACCAAGAAAATATAATATAAATCTGATGGAAAGAACTGGATTTATTAAACACATATAAATGGTATGAAATTTCTCGAAAAATCCAAGAAGCTGCCAAACATTAAATATTTCTCACTAAAAGGAAAAGGCATCCATGGTGGAATGATGTGTGTAAAGCTGCTCTAAAGAAATATTCTGAGACATTGAATATATGGAACTCCGCCGAAGAGGATTTTGATGGATTCAGAACTCAAAGGAAATTGACGGCTAAATCAAGAAGTGTATGAAAAATGCGAGAACATTTCAGCCTCGATAAGAAAAAGACGATTGGCTTTCTATGGACACCGGAGAAAAATGGGACCGGAACGCCTAGCAAATACGATCCTCATCTTCTAGGAAAGAAGAAAGACCCAAGTGCCATGGCTGAAATAATTTCACCAGGATCTTAAAAAATGCGGCACTGAGGAGGCAGGTATACAAACAGAACAGTGTTCAAAAGGAAAATCGCAGAGGTGACGGATCTGTTTGTATAGAAACCCCGGAAAACAAGAAGGGTGTTCTCGGATGAGGAACGAACAAAAGCGAGCCAGAGAATGAAGGAGTATTGGCGTAAAAAGAAAGAACATCAACAGTTCAGAAGTTGTGTAATCGTAACCCATAGGAGATTGAGATGATGCTAAATAATAATAATAATAATAATAATAATAATAATAATAATAATAATAATAATAATAATAATAATAATAATTGTTACCGTGTTTTTGCGGTAGGTAGAGGTGAAAGAAGGTGCGGGTGTGAACGGGTCTCAAACTACGAAATTAAAGTTAATGTAAAATTTAACAAGGTTATATTCTCTTTCCAAAATTCAGAAATAACACGAAAGACAGGTACAGAGTAGCAAGGCAATAAAAGTACAATTACAATATTTACAGGATTTGGGCTTCGAGCCCCAACCTCATAATTCTTGAGCCATTAGCCCAGTTTTACCCCAAACACAAGTTTCAACAGAGGGGCAGAAAACCCCATTCATGCCTAGGAGCACTTGCTCCAAATTACACAGTAAGGCCTCCTTGAGGCGCGCAGAAAACAAAATTTTCAAGAAAGAGCAACTTGCCCTCAAATTTTAGGCCTGTCAAAGGCCACACCTAATTCCACCTTCAAGCTGTCCTCTAAGGACATATACACAGGGGTAAAAATACCCAACCTACTGAGGTCTATTAAATGAGAAGAAGGTTAATTACATGACCTCTAAAATAACAACTCGAGAGGAGGCAATCTGCACTCCTAATGCATTTGTTTTAAAAACTAATCTGGCTCTAGGCCACAAATGCAAGGGCTAATCCCATACTACTGAGGTGACTTTAGAAAAGAACAATTTACTTTACATTAAGGAAAAATCGGTTGTGAGAAATAAGTTCACCTCAAAACGAAATGAGTGGGAGCTCGAGAGGGTTAAGCACTCTCTATCCCAATATGTAGCTTTAAAAGATAATAGATGCTAAGAGTAGTTACATTTAGGAAAAGGTTACATGGTAGAAATGCTTCGGACCCGCCCCGAGAGTTAAACTGCTGAGCTAGCAAGAAAAGAAGTTATTAAAAGGCCATTACCTTGGTGTAGAACTGCTCCCCGAAGAAAGAGGCGCTTCCCGCCCCCTGCTATGTACTTTACACACTGAAAGATGGTACTGAAGTGGCGCAGAGACCCTAAAATCAGCAGTTTATATACTCTCGCGGAAAGTTCGAGGCGTTTCAGGTAAGAAAACACCCGCCCACAATCACTTTATTGGCTAGGGTACAGCAACATATCCCCTTTGGAGAAGATACACCTGATTGGTTAGAAATTAATTTTAAAAATTCGGGATTGGCTAAATACAAAACAAGGGGAAAGAAAGGGGTATACAGCCAACTTAAACAATAACAGAAAGAAATTTAACAAGAAACAAACTTTTGAAATAAAAATTTTCTCCAAAAAAACAGTTCTTTCACTTCGCACTAGGGTGCACTATTGTAGATCTTCAGTAGTGTCCTCTAGAAGAAAAGGTTCACACTTCTTACAATAGGGAAACAAAAATGCGTTGAAAACGACCCAGTTCAGAAACTACAACATTTCCCAGTAGTGACATCTTCAGAGAAACTTGAAAATTAATTTCGTAGATAAAGTTCAGACTTCCTCCAGCAGAGGAGTTTCAATTGGCGCAAATTTTAAATTAGCGGCGTGGAGGTGTACCGCCCGGTACAATAATAATAATAATAATAATAATAATAATAATAATAATAATAATAATAATAATAATAATAATAATAATAATAATAATAATAATAATAATAATAATAACAGTTTCACCGAGGTGGTAGGTCTTTATGTTTGAAGCTTAGAACTGATCCTGAACATTCCTCTCAACATTCGTATTCCTCTCATCTCCTTCCATTCCGAACGTATAATGGGGACGTGAGGTAAGTTTGGTGACAAGGGCCTTGTTAATTGGTTTGGCCGCTGCATTCACAGCTCCCATTGTTTGTGTCTTATGAACAACAGATAATAGCTAGATCAGTCCCATTCTGTCGTCGTCTGTAATTACTATGCTACCTAAACAAGGACATCCAAGTGAATATTAAGCAGCCTCCATTCCGAACGCCAATGAAAACAAGAATAGAACATGAACACGTTTTTGGCACAAAAATTGATCAACCAAGGACAGTCACTACCAAACCTATAAGTATGAAACATTTGATATCCCCAGTTTTAACCTCTTCGAGACAACCCCACACTCCACCCCGATTTTTCCGTTTTAAATAACACATGGCAACAAATATTTGAAAGTGTTTTTTTGCGCAATTATGACAAACAGTATGTCTAGTATTTCACTGAATTTTTACGTTTTATTTATTTGCCTATCGAAAAGTCTCCACTGAGTAACATGATTAGCATCGAATATTAGTAAGGTATCTTCTGACTGAAAAAAAAATGCAGTACCTGTACCTGTCTATAAACAAGGGAAGGTGCGATTAACGGTTGAGAGTAAGTTGGATGAAAATCAGTGTGCAGTCAGGATCAGATTTTCAGCATGCGCCAGGCAATCGAAAAAATCTACGAGAAGAATAGACAGTTATGTTTATGTTTCGTAAATTTAGGGAAGGCATTTGGCAGACTATCATGAGAAATGATGTTAACCGTATTAAAGTATAATAGGATTACGGGTAAATTATTAAAAAACAATCAAAGGCATTTATGTAGACAGTTGGATGGCACTGAGAATAAATTGATGGTAGAATGAGGTCTTTGTTGGGAGTAGTTACCTTCGTCGTTCATAGTTTACATGGATCATCTACTCAAAGGCATACAATGGCAGGCGAGGGGAGGGGTATTCAGTTAGGTGTAAATATAGTAAAGAATTTGTCCTATGTCGACGACTTGGTTATAATAGCAGACTGTGCTGAAAATCTACAGTCTTGCACTTGAAAAGAATTTCAGTGAGTATGGTACGAATATTGGAATTTCCAAGACTTAAGTGAAGTCATTAGGAATGAAACCTAAGAGAACTGAATTCCAGGTTGTAAATACAAAACTGGAATAGGTAGATTATTTGAAGTACGGTATTTAGGATATGTATTTTCCCTCTTGTTAGTATAGCAAGTGTGACTGAATCAAGGCGCAGCAAAGCTAATTTATTGAGCTTGCATTTGCGATCAACAGTATTCTCTAAGAAAGAAGTCAGCTCACAAACGAAAATATTTTTACAGGTTTGTTTTCAGACCAACTTATTGTGTACGGGAGTGAAATCTGGTTGGACATAGGATATATTATTCTTAAGTTCAAATCAAAATCTCTTTATTTGCAAATGAGGTGTCTACCTCGGTGGAAAATGGTACACTAAAATACATTATTGTCAAGCACTAAATTTTAAATTAACAAGAAACGAAGAAAATTTCCTAGAATACAATATTATACAATTTACGCTAATAATTTTTTCTATTAAACACACACATCATCCTTAATAAATTTATATTGTTTACAAAATTCTACTTATAATATCTCTTATACTTACAAACATAGTCAATTCATATACAGTATGTGAAATTATTTCTAATAATACTATACAACTGGTATAAGATTAAAATTAACATTGTATTTATTTACATATTTATATTTTACCCATTTTTGAACCTAAGTAGCATAACGACCTGCTGCGTCTTAACCAGAGCCCCTTTTGCCACCACTTTAGAGTTCCTGAAGGGCCTTCACAGCTACCGTAGCGGTCCCAGGGCCATCGAAGTCCCCACTGTACTTCACCCCTATAGGCAGTCCCCTACGTGGGCTGTCCAAACTCCATAGACCAGGGGATGGAATTAATTTAATCACACACATTTTATTTACAATATCCTGCACTGGTCGAATGCCCTGTAACATTTCATTTATTTTCTCTGTTGGTGTTTATTCTCTTCTTGTATATCTGTACAGATTTTGGAGAAGGGTCAAACACTACCCCTGGTAAACTATTCCACTTCTTCACGCCCTTCCCAATGATTGAAAATTTACCCAAATCGCTTCTACTAAAATTCCTTCTAATTTTGTACTTGTGGTCAGTTCTGCCAATATAATGATTTTCCAAATGAAGCCTCTCACGGATTTCTCTCCATGCTTCTTCTCCTGTATAGACTCTATATAATCCTATAAGTCTAGTTTTCTCCCTTCTCTTACTTAAATTTTCCCACCCAAGTTCCTTTAACATTTCTGATACACTACTCTTTCTCCTGAAATCCCCTGTTACAAATCTTCCTGCGTTCATCTGCACACCATCTTGTTCTTTTATTAGGTTAGAACAGTGGTGCCTCGTGACAACATTTTCAGGGAGTTCACAGCAACATTTTTGTTCACGCCTCAAATATACAAAAGCAGAATGCAAATCAGTACAAAAGAACAAATCATTTTATTAAAAGTTCCTTGTACTGTTCCTTCTCCTCTCATAATATGGTACAACCACTGCAACTAAGAATGAATTTTTCGAAAATTAATCTGTGAGTATGCAACAAAACTAAAATTACCACTGCCGGGCTGAGTGGGATATTAAAAGACGCGAAAACTATTCTTGGTTTTACTTGGCACCAAGTTCACCTAGGTATGATAACATGCATAAAAATACTGCGTAGTGGTACTAAATTTACCGGTACTCAAATTAATTTCACTGGAAACGATTCTCCACAAAATAATATAAAGCAAACTTCTTCCCGCGATTACGAACACCTGTTCAGAATTACCTACTGGCGAAAACTTCTGGCGGTGTAATGTAATAGTAACTTCTGGGAGCTGTGGCCAGCAGTAACAGAGGAGGTAGTGGACCCTTGTGGTTAACTGTAATGCTATCTCTGGCTTGAGGGTAGTGTTTGACGGAAAGGCACATACTTTACTGTGCTCCTCGCTCATGGGGATACCCTGTGCACAAACCATGGCGTCATGTGCATGCGCATGCGTATAGTCTTCAGGCTCGTAGCACAACCTCCAGTGTGCTTCCTGCATTGTCAGTCGAAACGAACAACTGTCAGTTTAACATAGCTTTGATATAAGTCGAATGCTTGTAATCGATAGATTCAATCAGGTCGAAACAAAGGTAACAATTTTGAATTATCCATGAATGCGTGATTATGCATTAGAATTGAGTGTTCACGTGCTCATGTGCCCCTGAGAGCCCATCGCCACTGAGTTAGAAGTAACAGAAAATTAAACCAGTCACTATTGAAGTTAATACACCGAGCGAGTTAGCCGTGCATTTAGGGGCGTGCAACTGTGAGCTTGCATTCGGGAGATAGTGGATTCGAACCCCACTGTCGGCAGCCCTGAAGATGGTTTCCCGTGGTTTCCCGTTTTCGTATCAGGCAAACGCTGGGGCTGTACCTGTACGCCCCTTCTTCTGACTGGCGGCGGCGGCGTCGGTCGGTGCTAACACTCGACTGCGTTCCCTGTCCTTTGGGGCGTGTTGTAACCAAGGTTGAAATTTACAGAACACAACTTTTATTGCTTCACTTTATGATATTTACACAAATAACTGAAATTTATTTTGAAGCAAAAAAGAATATTGAATCTTGAGAAAAGTCTGTCTTTATACAATATGTACAGGTTACAGTCTTTATATACACTTCTATCTTGAAAAGATAGTCTTTGTGAATTGACACGTTGATAGTCGAAAACTATCTGGCACACTAACATAAATGTCTTTGAGAGTCCTTGTTTGTTGAAGTGCCTGAATTCCTAAAAAGCAAGTTCAATTGATTGAAGAAATTCCACCTAGCGAAACTAAGGGAGCTTGCATAAATTAGGGAATGAAAATGGCTTGTAAAAGAATTACGGAACATAGGCAGCGGAAATAGGTAAGGAAGCGGTGACCAGAGGTGAAACCTCGTACTGCCAGAAATTCAGTCCACCTGGTCGAAGCACATTTTCAAGAGGAGTGGCCTCCGTGCTCGACGTAGGGTGTATTCTGGAGCTGGACACCGGGCAAGTGGGCAAGTGAGCAGGCAGGGAGCTCCTATTTATAGTACACTCGATGGTCAGGCACGCGCACTGAGGGCTGCGCGTCGAAGCTAGCAGAATGATACACAGGCGCGCGTGCAGCTGGCTGGTGGAGCGAGACGGGAGCGCCGGACATACAACAGGGCGCACGTCGATGTCTGCAGCTCGACAGTCGTACTGGCAGACTGGGCCTGGACAGCAGCCTCTGAGCGCCAGGGGGCGTCCTCCTTCACTGCTGTGCAGCCGTCCGCCGTCCCGGGCGCTTTCCTGGATTGCGCCCGGGTAACAGGCCCTTCCTGGTAGGCCTGGGTCTGCGTCCACTTCGCCCTGGCAGGAGGTCGACGTTCCTGGCTGGCAGCCTTGTTGGTCTGCGTGTACTTCGTAAAGTACAGCGGTACATCTGGGGGCGCGCCATCGCGGTGCTCGGGAGTGCCGCCGTCGTCCTTTGTCCTCGGCTCTGTCTGGGTGGCTGCCTCCTGGTAGCCTAAGACTTCCTGCTGCTCTCTGAGTCCTGGTAGTCGTACAACCTGGTACTGCTGGGACGCCATCTCCTCGTAGACCTTGAAGCGGTCCGCGTCCCTAGGGAGGTTGATGACCGCTCAACCAGGGATCATCACGCCGATGATCTCGATGATCGGCTCCCCGATGAACTCTGCGATCACCTTAAGGAGATCGAATATGCGGAGCGTCTCCTGGTAGGTTTGCTTCCCCCACCAGTTGTACACCACCAGAGCCGGGCGTCTAAGATCGGGGGCGAACACCGAAATGATCGCCACTTGTAGTCTCGCTATGGCCCCCTTGCATTAGTAGTCGGCCGGCCTATCTGGAACAGATAGCTTCTCCATCCTGCTCCTCCTGAAAAAGAAATCCTGAAAGAGAAACAGAAAGCGAGCACTGAAAAGTGCTCAGCTCTGACAAATGCTCCTTCGAAATTATACTAACAAGTACAGCTGCCGGACTAGCATTTAGAATGTACAGATCGCCTGGCGAGGAGAGGGGCAGCAGAGCTAGAGGCACGAACGTCTTTCCACTTCAACTGTCGAGCTGGTCCTTTGGCTTGCACTCCGGCACCTCTTTACGTGCTGCGCAACCGTGTAGTGGTGATCACCCCCACAACGGTTGCACCTCACTAAGAGCCCACAACTCTCTTGCCGGTGGGCCCACTCAAACAGCGGAAACACTGCAAGAGCTGTTGAGGGGGACGTTTAGATCTCACCTGATAGCCGCTACCCGCTGAGGTCCTCTTCTGATTGGCTCCTCGATCGGCTGCTGTCCTGGGTTGCGTCTGGGCAGCCCTCTCCTGGTGTGCCAGAGTCTTCTTCTGGGCGGCGTCTTCTTCCCCCCGGAGATCTCTTCTCGGCAGGGGAAGAGACCTCTTCCTGGTGGCCCTCTTCCCGGCCTGGCGATCCCGGGGCAGCAGGTGGTTCTACTGCGTCGCCGTCTTCTTCCTTCTCCTGGCTGGCGACGGTGGCGTCGGTCTGTGCTAACACTCGACTGCATTCCTTGTCGTGTGGGGCGCACGTCGACGTGTACAGCTCGACAGTCCCACTGGCAGGCTGGGCCTGGACAGCAGCCTCTGAACGTCAGTCTGCGCGGGTGTCCGTCACTCAACGCAGGGCGTGAAACCCGCAGAAAAATAGTCATTTTTTTCCGACATTTGAAGACTAAGCGAAATTATGTACATAACGAAAGTTGTTAAATGTAAAGGGACGTTTTACATGTAGTCGAAGGATTTTACAGAAAATCAATAGTATACGGTAAAGGGAAATTGAAAAACCCATAAACCCCCACTTTATTCAGTGATTTGTAAATCATATGCATATCTGCACGTGCTCCTGGATGAGTATAATCTAAATATGAAGTTTGGTCGAGATGTATCCAAGCATTTCTCCGTGATGGTGGAAAAAACGAACCAACAGACAAACAGCCACGAAATCTGAAAACCACTGATACGGTCTTGAGTTGACCTAAAACGAATAAATATCTCAAAACTTGGCAAAATAAACGAAATTACAGAGAGCGGTCCCCTTACAACTTTATTTATTTTCATTATATAAAATCTAGCCAGCGGCGAGCATAGGAATTGTACCGGCTGCCGAAGCCAGTCGCACTCTTCTGGGGCAATGATTAATGACTTACAGATGAAATGAAATGAAATGAAATGAAATGAAATGAAATGATATTGGAGAGTGTTGATGGAATGAAAAATGACAGGGAAAACCGGCGTATCCGGACAAACCTGTCCCACCTCTGCTTTGTCCCACACAAATCTCGCATGGAATGACCGGGATTTGAACCACGGAACCCAGCGGTGGGAAGCCGGCGCGCTGCCACATGAACCACGGGAGCTCCCTATTGGTCAATAATTCATTAAAACAAAGATACAGAAATGATTTTTTTAAATTTATTCAATGATTTTTTGGAGGGTTCTCCCAGAACGGGCCCAGACATCAATGTCTCTATCTTGGTAGCCGGGTACTTAAGGAGTATAATTGCATGATATACACTGACTGACAGAGCAAATGCAACACCAAGAAGGAGTGGTCAGAACTTTATGCCAATTGCAGGGTAGACTGACGTCACTGAGGTATGCTCATGATGTGAAATGCGCCGCTGTGCTGCGCACGTAGCGAACGATAAATGGGACACGGCGTTGGCGAATGGCCCACTTCGTACTGTGATTTCTCAGCCGACAGTCATTGTAGAACGTGTTGTCGTGTGCCACAGGACACGTGTATAGCTAAGAATGCCAGGCCGCCGTCAACGGAGGCATTTCCAGCAGACAGACGACTTTATGAGGGGTATGGTGATCGGGCTGAGAAGGGGTTGGTCGCTTCGTCAAATCGCAGCCGATACCCATAGGGATGTGTCCACGGTGCAGCGCCTGTGGCGAAGATGGTTGGCGCAGGGACATGTGGCACGTGCGAGGGGTCCAGGCGCAGCCCGAGTGACGTCAGCACGCGAGGATCGGCGCATCCGCCGCCAAGCGGTGGCAGCCCCGCACGCCACGTCAACCGCCATTCTTCAGCATGTGCAAGACACCCTGGCTGTTCCAATATCGACCAGAACAATTTCCCGTCGATTGGTTGAAGGAGGCCTGCACTCCCGGCGTCCGCTCAGAAGACTACCATTGACTCCACAGCATAGACGTGCACGCCTGGCATGGTGCCGGGCTAGAGCGACTTGGATGAGGGAATGGCGGAACGTCGTGTTCTCCGATGAGTCACGCTTCTGTTCTGTCAGTGATAGTCACCGCAGACGAGTGTGGCGTCGGCGTGGAGAAAGGTCAAATCCGGCAGTAACTGTGGAGCGCCCTACCGCTAGACAACGCGGCATCATGGTTTGGGGCACTATTGCGTATGATTCCACGTCACCTCTAGTGCGTATTCAAGGCACGTTAAATGCCCACCGCTACGTGCAGCATGTGCTGCGGCCGGTGGCACTCCCGTACCTTCAGGGGCTGCCCAATGCTTTGTTTCAGCAGGATAATGCCCGCCCACACACTGCTCGCATCTCCCAACAGGCTCTACGAGGTGTACAGATGCTTCCGTGGCCAGCGTACTCTCCGGATCTCTCACCAATCGAACACGTGTGGGATCTCATTGGACGCCGTTTGCAAACTCTGCCCCAGCCTCGTACGGACGACCAACTGTGGCAAATGGTTGACAGAGAATGGAGAACCATCCCTCAGGACATCATCCGCACTCTTATTGACACTGTACCTCGACGTGTTTCTGCGTGCATCGCCGCTCGTGGTGGTCCTACATCCTACTGAGTCGATGCCGTGCGTATTGTGTAACCTGCATATCGGTTTGAAATAAACATCAATTATTCATCCGTGCCGTTTTTGTTTTTTCCCCAACTTTCATCCCTTTCGAACCACTTTTTCTTGGTGTTGCATTTGCTATGTCAGTCAGTGTAATAAAACAAAGCCGAATACTGTCTTGCAGAACCCTTCTCTTACGAATTACAGAATGAATTAATGCTTCACCTACTCTATAATTATCTGAGAAATATTTTTTAAAACTTTATACGCCCAGTCATTTCTTTTCTAGTCCAACAGCTCTAGATTTCCTCAGTAGTCTCCTGTGACTTCTTTGACTGACTCCTGTTGTTCTTCCTACCCTGACAGTATCTAACACTTTCTGAACATTGATGCCCTTCCCCTTCTTTTACCAATAGGTTCATTTTCCAGAGATTGGACTTCCTAAATGTTCTATTCTGATTAAAATTAATTACTTCCCATTGAAAATGTAATCACGCCTTCTGTCATGATCCCAAAGCACCATGTAGGTACCCATGACGTCCTGTTATTTGAAGCGAACACTGAGTTTAAATCGTTTGCTTCACTGACTAACTTTTCAGTTATGAACATTTCCTCAAAAGGAAGTGACATCCACGACTTAAGTATCGAGTCCAACATTATATCCGTGCTTTCACAATCCGTGTTACTGCGTAGCATCATTCTGGAGTGAGTTTATTTCCCTCAGTCTATCGTAATTATTTTCCTGTGTGGGAAATTCCTCAAGGTTCTGTATAGAAGATGGTTGCCTCTTAGGGCAATAATCATCACCACCACCACCACTCACGGTTCTGTATATTGTGCACGCTCATTTATTCATCCCATACTTTGGAAAATGTCCTTGATGTTAACACCCATATACACTAGCACGATTGGCCTTTGAAACTCGGTTAATATTTGACGAATTTTAGAAATACCGTTATAGTATGATAAATTTAATACGGTATTATGTCGTATATATATTTATTCCGTATATAGGAAACTGTTTAACAATGGGATTAATTATACCAAAAATGTTTCTAAAGTTAGCCAACGGCCGTAGCCGTGTTGAAACACCGGATCCCGTGAGATCTCCGAAGTTAAGCAACACTGGGCGTGGTCAGTAGTTGGATGGGTTGCCACGCGCTGTTGGTGGGGGTAAGGGAATGGAGGAGCGGAAAGGAACTGGCCACCCTACCGCACGTAAACTCCGGCTCAGAAACTCCTAAAGAACTTTCTAAAGTTGAGGTGAGCAGTTGCGTTATAAATAATCACAAACTAAGAAGGCGTAGGTATTCTTCCGAGGCTGATAGACAATTGTCCGGCTCCAATGGTCAGCATCATGACTTGCTGTTCAGTGAGCCACGAGTTAAATCATCGATCGGGCTGAGAGTTATAACTGTGTATTGTTCATTTCCCTTTGGATTGGTGACTGGGTGATTTTATTCGTCTTAATACTTTTCTCTTCATCTACATACAACACATAGAACCACCATCCACCACAGTATCACGCAATAGTGAATAAATTCCTCTACATAGGTTTGATGTCAGGAAGGGCATCCGGCCATAAAAGTAGGTCAAAACCATACCATGTGACGACCCAATAAATTGGGAAACGTCACGAAGAAGAAGAAAAAGGATTAGATTGGATTGTTGTGAAGGAATCCATACTTTCCAATGTCAACTTAGTTAATGTACCTTCAACGCTTTTTAGTCTATCGAAAAAAATAATTCAAAACATATATAACATTATAACATACATGTAAAAATACACTATTAAACAAAGAATAACATTTTTCTTTCTACAAGAACATCCTCAGATTATCAAATCACTTTAATCATGCGTGTGTATGCTAGTTGTGTAAACTAGTCAGTGCTTATGAATAGGGATGATATGAACAAACAATCAAAACAGTTGTCCTCTACTGTCATTTTAGTGGAAATTTTTCTGTATTTTTCTCAGATACTTTTGCCCAAACACAGCACAGATTTAGTTTCTGAAGGTAACGGACGACAGCAGCTAAGGTGAGTACGTAAACATTTCCATAATTTACTAAAGTGACATCAGAGGACTAATGCATTCATTATTTGTTCGTAGCATCAATAATCCATTACCATTAACAAGTTTACGCAACGTAAACAAGATTTTCATATGATTTAAAGTGATTTGATAGAATTTGAGGATGTTCTTATAGAACTAAACATGTCATTCTTTGTTTGACTGCGTGTATTTTAGCAGGTATGTTATAGTGATGTATATTATATTTTGAATTAATGTGTTCGACAGACAAAAAATCTTTTAAGTTTCAAGAATTAAATCCACACACATTTCACCTATAGGAATAACAACATTGTAAATATCAGGAGAATGATAATGGAAGGCATCGCCAAATCGTTTCGTTGAGACATGATCAAGATAAGACAGCAGGAAATTTCCTACCCAAATTTAGGTTTGAAACTGACATGTTAGGACCATGATGTCCAGTTTCTACTACCTGATCAAATGGTGGCACCAAATTGCCCCTAAGAAAATGCAAACATTCACCCGTTATGACCAGCTGGAGACTCATTCCCTGTACGGTCCTCATTCAACAGATATAAGATCATAGCCCAATAATGCTTCTCGCTGCGCGAGGATTTAATGCGGAGACGACAGTGAGATTCACCGTAAAGCCGAGGCTTCAAGGTCCATAATTACTATTACAGTATCTCATAGATTTTATAGTCAACTTCTGGGACGCACGTCGACAGCGAGTTCTGGCACGAGACGGCGAGTTCCACCGACCGAGGAACTACTCTCGCCGCCCAGCTACACCCCCCACCCCTTCCCCCGCCCACATTTCGTACCTTCTTTCCTGTTCCTCTGTTGGTGGATATTCGTTGTCTCGTACCGAACTGTGGGCCGACGTACGTCGCGACTTGTTGGTGTATCTCCTCGTGTGGTTGGTCGTCACGCTTTGTTGGGGGTGTGGTTGGGGCCCCACAACTACACCAGCTAACCATCACAGATGGAGCTCTGGTAGTTCAGTTCATCGCTATACTGTGTGTATGAATGCCTGCTGCCATTTCCTGATGGATACAGTACTTGTGTATCCATCTCTTGGTACAGGCCAGAGTAAAGTGTAGCTTTCACGGAAGTCCCAGTCTCATCCATGGCTGTGACAATATGGAAGCTGCTGGGGTATGGGTGGTGCTGAGTAATGACATTCAGAGCACGACTAGTGGATCTGAGTGTTATGAAAGGTGTTGCTCATAGGGTCAGTCGTGCTGCAATAGCACTTTCTAACCCAATGAGGAAAGCAATAGCAAACTACCTCACTCCTCGTCTTGCCTAGTACGCCTCATTTTGGTGCTGCCATTGGTTTTTGCGGTTGCCTTATAACCGCATAATTTTTGGTGGTGCTATTTGAGGATCCAACCAGCCTCTGGGCTGATGACCTAACAGACAGACGTGTGTATGAATGTACAATGTTGTAAAAATAAAAGATTTTCAACTAACATATTGTTGTTACAGTTATTATATGTAAACTTTTAATCGAGAAGGGTATAGACTAGGTAGTCCTACTGGAAGAAGAATCAATTCATTTCCAATAAGTGTTTGGTTTCAAATGTTAACAATACATCGGATGACAGAATATGCAAGTGATATATCATTCCATGGTTCTACAACCAATTTTAGGACATGGCACGATTATACTCTCTTATCTTTTACTTTGAACTGCCGCTGGTATTCTTAGAAGTAGGAAGTCTCAGGCACATGTAATGTGAATGACAGCAATGAAGCCAAAATATCTAACTGGCACACACAACTATTTGATGGTGGTGATGATAGTTCAACTTATCACTATACTGTGTGTTCATGTGTTATAATGGTCATGTATTAAATGCACTTGTCCACACAAGAATGCAGCATCAGCCAGGCAGCACTTGCTACTAACAGCATGGCAATCTATCTGGGAGTAAGATAATTCCGATTAAGTTTCAGAGACATGGTGTGACATGCGTCGAGACACGTGGACGCAGACAAATCTACCTCCACATGCATGTAGATTAGAACATGTTGTACATCAAGTGTGTAATGAAGTGTTGTAATGAATGTGTAATATGTGCGCTTGCATTCTGGAGATAGTGGGTTCGAACCCCACTGTTGGCAGCCCTGAAGATGTTTTCCCGTGGTTTCCCATTTACACACCAAGCAAATTAAGGCCGCGGCCGATTCCTTCCCACTCCTAACCCTTTCCTATCCCATCGTCCTTACAAGACTTGTGTCGGTGCGACGTAAATCAAATTGAAAAAGAAGTTCAATGTGTACATAGTATGCTATTTATATTACATTTCCTACATGTGATTATTTTTTTATCTGAGTGATTTGATACCAGCCCACCTCATGCATGACAGTCTTTATGCAGTCCACTCACCAGTAACTCATAACAACAAAACACTGTGTGTATGAATGTATAATGCTGTAACAATAAGAGATTATCAAATGCTTCGTAACATATGGATGTTTCATTTTATTATATACTAGCAAATGTACCCCGTTCTTCGCTACGGTATTCTTCACTGTATACGGATTTTTACTTAAATTGCTGTACGCGGAGTGAGAAAGATTATATTAAATTACATGCCTTTTAACGTTATCCGAGAAATATCATCTGGAGGACCGCATATGTTGCTTCAGATATATGGTGCGCGTTGGAAAGTATTGATCATAATGACAGGCCACGTTTCTTACTGCTATTCAAAATCGAGTTCGAGAGTTTCTACTGTAAAGGTAGACTCACTTGCCAACTGCCATTCACAGTCGAGATCGGGAGTTTTCATTATAAAGGCAGGCCCCTTTTTTCTAATGACATGCACAATCGATTTAGAGAGATTTGATTATAATCGAGGAATGCAGCTCTTTCAAACGTGCAAGGGATCGAGATACGACAAAAGTCATAGGAAAAAATTGAGCAGTGATTGTGCTATGTGTTTTGTGATACAACTTACTTTTCAGCCTCCAATAACCTGAAACAATGACCTATAGCGTCAATAAAATTATCTCCATATTTCGAAATCTCTCTGGGCCAAAAAGTTACACATTTGTACAGTTTGGAATTTTTCCTCAAAAGAAAGAGTGTCCAGGTTTCGGGATTAGCACTCGCATACACACGGAGAAATTAGGGAAGAAAAAATACAATTATGAAAGTCGATATTAATTGAAGATAGGATAATAAGTGAAGACGGCCGGATATGGCAAATATGTAGATACCAAGTGGATGTATTGGAAAAATGAAATGTCCCTCACTAAATTGTAATGATATGAGTTACGGATTTAAGAAAGAGGTAACAGAGGAAAAATTTAGGCGCAGGGATTCTTAGATAGGAAGATGACTCATGATGTTACTACTTAAACATAAAGAGGGAAGGCAGCGGCAAGAAATAAAAGAAAACGGAAGTAGAAGAGAAATACAGTAAAATTTATAGCAAACGCCTGAAACACCTTACGGTGTGAAATCATTGGTTACACTCCGCGGCAGTGTTCAAATATTAACAGCCCCTTTATTGCTATTTGAAGACGATTGTAACCTCCAACTGCATTCCACAAATATCCGGCAGAATGGCAGCATGAAGTCTCTCTCGCCTTCTACGCAAGGAACAACCACGGGTTTATAGGAATGTTAACGTAATAGTGCATTATGCAAAAAGCCTATAATGGCAATAATTAGCATACGAGTATGTTGCCATTGATGCTTTCACGGCCCGCACTTACAGACACGATGTAGGCTTTTGGGCTTATGCCGTGTCAAGAAATGAAAAACCACAGTCTGTTTCCGGTCGTTCGACCGGGTCAGGAATGGAGTGAATGAAGCCCCCATCCAGCGGCGAAGATAGGAACTGTGCCGGCTGCCGAAGCCTGTTGCACTTCTGTGGGGCAAGATGAATGAATGACAGATGAATTGAAATGATATTGGAGAGTGATGCTGGAATGAATTATGACATGAAAAACCGGAGAACCCGGAGAAAAACCTGTCCCCCCTCCGCTTTGTCCAGCACAAATCTCACAATAAGTGACCGGGATTTGAACCACGGAACTAGCGGAAAAAGGCTGGCGCACTGCCGCCTGAGCGACGGAGGCTTCCGTGTCAAAAAATAAGATGAAATTCTTTACGTTTCGCAGAGAACTATGCTCTGCATCATCAGAAGAAAATCTCGACTGTCCTCGAGAAATGCTTCTAAAACAGTGAGTTTTGAATTTAGACGTTATCCAATAGAAGTAGAAATGGTGCGTTCATTCGTCACCAGATGGCTAATCGGACGCGGTACAGGGCTAGCGTTCGAAGCGGAAGCTGACGGAACCATCAGAATCAGTCTAAGAGCGTCACATAAAATAGGCGTACGCACATATGAAACTTTGATATTGACACAAGTCTGGAATGAAACAACTGGCGATGAGGAACGTACGCATTTGGAAAACACCGAAACGAAATAACAATATTGAAGGGGCAGGGAAGGAAAATACCTACGTAAATCCTCAATCCGAGGCGGTAAAGGTTCGCCCGGAAGGATGTGGGTTCGAATCCCCGTCAGGAAATCGTAAAATTTAAGAAACGAAATTTCCACTTCCGTAGGTGCATATGGCCCTGAGTTTCACTCAGATTACACCAAAAATGAGTACCAGGTTAATTCCTGGGGGCAAATGCGGCCGGACGTAGAGCTAACGACTCTACCCCATCACGTGCCGAGGTTAACAATGGTGGAAGCCTTTACCTTCCACTCATCCAAGGGCCTTCATGGCCGGTACAGAGGTGACTTTGCAAAAAAAATCCTCAATGGCTGGCAACCAGGTATTACTTAATTGATAGCCAGTGTCCCTGTTCAAATTGTTAGGATTTCTACGTATTTCCACAGCTTCCCGTATAATCCTGGACCTGTAGTGTCTTGTGTGAGTAAGAGCTCGAGCATCTTGAAACATGACATCATGACCCGACGATAGAGCGTGCTCAGCTATTGCTGATTTGTCTGGCTAGTTGAGACGAATATTACGCTCATGTTCCTTGATACGAGTACCAATGGACCGACATGTTTATCCAATGTATACCTTACCGCAAGTACAGGGCATTTCGTATACCCCAGGATATAAAAGTGGGGACAATTTTGTCCTTGGTTTTACTCAGACTGTGAGCAATTTTAGTGACGGTGCCAAACACTGTTTTATATTGTGTTTGCGGAAGACCTTTGCATTTCGATCTGTGGTGTTATGAATGTAAGGCAGGTAGGCAGTTTCCTTCACTTCTACCTTCTGTGAGCTTTGCTTAGTCGTTTCTCTGGGATGCAGGGCTCTATGAATCAGCAAATCGCTGTAACAACCTCAAATGTCTTTCGATCGCATTACTGCTATACAGGCTGAACGCAAATTCAACCAGGTGACAAATGAACGTACCATTTCCATTTCTATCGGGTAACGTCTAAATTCAAAGCTCATTATTTCAGAAGCCTTTCTCGAGGACAGTCGAGATTTCCTTCTGATGACGCAGAGCATAGTTCTTTGCGAAACGTAAAGAATTGCACCTTATTTTCTTGACACGGCATAAGCCCGAAGACACGAGTGTGTTTATAAAACGAACGAAGCGAGGTTTATAATTTCTATACGAATGTCTTAATTACCTAAATAGGCGAGTTGCATACGACCGTTTATGCTCGAGGATAATTATAACTCTTTTAAATATTCATACATCTTTGACGAGATGTCACTTAACAGTTGCGTTTACTGAACAGATTGCAGAGCGCATGCGCTGGGTACTTGATTTTCCGTGAGTGGATCAGAGGCCTTGACAATGTCATATGTTTTCAAAGCTTTGGTAGAATGTAATCATATCCTAGCTTTATTTCAAATACAAATTGTTTTTTGCACAGTTGGTGAAGTGAATTTGCGGGAATTTGCTGTGTGGTTGGGGAATATTGGAAGTAGAAGGTGCATTGATGTTAATATATGTGTCCGACATGTTTAATTATGAAAACAAGTGCTAAGCTAGTGCGTTGAGCACAGGTGCGATTCTATCATTACCTAATTGGTCAAACAGTTGTATCATAATGAAACTTGAACTATTATGAGCCTCATTAAGTTTCAGTTTTCTAGCATATGACATTTATATTTCGGCATCGTCGAGCATAAATGACATTATGTTACTTCCCTGCTGGCAAGCAGCCAGAGACGTTACCATGGTAACCGGTGGTTCGTTGTCGGTCTGTCGACCACTCAATGCAGAGCATGAAAACCGCAGAAAGTAGTAATTTTCTCCGTCATTTGAAGAGTAAGCGAAATCACGTACATAACAAAAGTTCTTTAAAATGAAGAGAAGTTTCACATATGGTGTACAAATTTTACAGAAAACCAATAGCACAAGAGAAAATTTTTAAAAAAATATATGTTGTGGTTTTCGTATCAACTCCAAATCTGTTCAGTATTTTAAAAATTATATGCATATCTAAATCTGATCCTGGATGAGTATACTCTAAATATGAAATTTGGTCGAAGTCTACCCAGCCGTTTCGCCGTGATGGTGGAACAGACGGACAAACAGACACGAAAGCTAAAAACCACTGATATGGTGTTGAGTTGACCTAAAACGGATATAAATCTGAAAACTGGCAATGAAACGAAATTACAGATAGTGGACCCCCTACAATTTTATTTATATAGATAAGAATTAGTTACTGAATGTAAAAAGTTAATTTTTACATTTCACGTTTTTCACCGCAAACTGTAACCCAAAATTAGTTATTATGTGTTAAAGATAGATATATGCTGTCCCGAACATTTTTATAAAACTTATTATTCTGAGCAACTCTTATATAGTATGATATATAATATAGATGGATTTTTAACGGTTTAGCGTAGGCTAAACTAAACTAAACTAAAAACGTCCACGAAGGACAGTTTTTCTTCGAATTGCTGCACTGAAATCTTTACTGCTAGTCTTCTTTTGGTCAGGGATGAATGCTTCTTCACATATAAACCTCTTTCCAGAAACGCTTAACAGAGTGGTGAAAACCGCATCAAAATCCATCCAGCGGTTCTTGAGATTAGTCGTCACAGACAGAGAGACAGACAGACAGGCCGACATGATCGATTACTTTATTTTATACAAAGTAGTAACATAATTATTTAAATACCTTGAAGCTATAAATCCTGTGGATTCGCACAACATATATGTCTGCAGGTTCAATTGTTCCTGAGAAAAGTGTAGGATATCTAGGAGAAACTTATACAATACCATACTCTCACATTTCTTTCCGTACAGTGATTGTACAGAATACTGGATCCTCACGTCTGATGATAATAAAAAAGGAAAAACCACTGGGAAGATGATGTGCCAGGGACTGTTTATACAGGGCGAGTCCCACAAGAGTTGCCGTCCTTCGTACATGCTGTATGTCGGTAAACGAGAGCGCGGTCACCGTCATAACGTTTTCCTATGCCCGTACAAAACCCTTCTACTTCGCTAAATGGGTAATCAGATAGAAAAAGAATAAAATTTACCACATTGCAGTGAAATGCCATGTGGCCTCTAGAGAGGCCTAGTGCAGGTCTTCTGATTTGACGCCCGCAGGCGACCTGTGCGTCGTGATGAG
Organism: Anabrus simplex; assembly: GCF_040414725.1. Classification (NCBI taxonomy): domain Eukaryota; kingdom Metazoa; phylum Arthropoda; class Insecta; order Orthoptera; family Tettigoniidae; genus Anabrus; species Anabrus simplex. Next base: position 315,390,164 of record NC_090269.1, on the reverse strand, counting down.
GATGAAATGATGATGAAGACGGCACATACACCCAGTCGCCGCGCCGGGGGAATTGACCAATTATGGTTAAAATTCCCGACCCTGCCGAGAATCGAACCCGGGACCCCTGTGACCAAAGGCCAGCACACTAACCATTTAGCCATGGAGCCGTCACCACATTACAGTAAGTGTTGAAAATGCTGTCTCTCAGACCGTAGGCAAGCGTTGTAGCGTGTGCTGATACTCCTCTTCCGTCTCTGCAATTCTGCCGCATACATCTTCAAAGTTTCGTTGAGAATTGCACCTAAAAATATACAGTACACGAACATAAATGTTGTTCAAAATCTAATTTAGAAGCCATGAAACACACTAAACTGATCAATTACTGATGTATCAGAAGTAATCTCACTGTACGCTGTGTGGAAGCTTATCGCAGACTGTGTGAAATCATGGCATCACTGCGTGAGCTGTATGGGTCAAGCGGCTATTGCATCATCTACTCACCCAGACACGGCATAGGGGATAACCGGCAACTTGATTGAGGCTCGCACTGCATGTTCACTCTCCCCGATGACATCGAAATCAGGTATGAATGGTGGTGGTGGTGATTATTGTTTTAAGAGGAAGTACCGTTAGGAAACCATCCTCTATATAATACTAATCAGAGAGAAAAATGAATGGGATACGACGCTTCCAAAAATGAAGATATCGGGCAAAGGAAGACAAGAGCCTAGAAGGGTGTAAAAATGAAAGACTCCCTAGCCCTCAAATGTTCTAACAGTGCTGGTGTCGGAGAAGAAGAATTGACCAAGAAAGGTTAGACAGGAGAGATGAAAGTGAGGAGCCTGGTATAAGTTAGTAGAAGCAATGCCAGAACTAAGGTAAGGGCCCTGTGGTCACCAACCCACACTCCCAAGGTGAGAGACCCTGGAGTTTAGTCACCTACTTCGACAGGCAGGGGATACCGTGAGTATTATTCTACCGCCCCCACCCACAGAGGGATGAGTTATACGTAGCCCCTATCCTCTTGACTTTTAGACTATCGAATCCTTGCGGTGTAACATTTGAAAACTTACACGCTTCACTACTACTTGCCGCCAGTATCACATGTGTGACTTCGGACATAATTGCATCGCTGAATGTGGCCAACTGTGTATGCGACAGAAATGGGTACTACTCCATTTGATAAAAGCAACCTGTTATCATTGCCTTGGTGCTTATAAAATACTAGAACAGACATTACAGGTATTTTCACGTGTCCCTTCTTCTTCTTCTTCTTCTTCTTCTTCTTCTTATTTCTCTTCTTCTTCTTATCATTACTATCCATCAAGGTGAAAACTGCCTGTCGCTATCTTTAAATTGCCAGAAAGTACTTGAGGTGAAAATATTAAGCAGGTTACGCTTTGTTCAGTAGTATTGTTATGCGACAAACACTTTTGGGACACTCTACCTAGAATGAATAGGGACGATGTGCTCAAAGGGACATTGTTATCATACATCAGTGCCTCTCTTACTTCGAGTGTAATTGCAAACGTTCCTCAGAAAAAATGTGATAACTTTCCGTACCGGTTTGTTTCTCCTCGTCGTTCTTCTTCTCGCTCGTGAATAAGAGGAGAAAGAAGAGGGAAAATGTGAACTTCGTATTGTCATATGCATCTGGAATCGTATTGTTATGAAAATAAGGGAAAAGATAAAGCAGTATTGTTCTGGGGAGGATCAATTCGGATTTAGATCACACAAAGGAACCAGAGGAGCTAGTTTTGTCCTTTGTATCATGCTTGATTCAAGAGTAGACTTACACTGGAAGACTTAAATTACTTTCCTGGAGCTCAACTTTTGACAATACAAATTGGAAAAAGCTTTTTTTAGGAGCATTGAAGCAGCAGCAGCAGCAGTTAAATTGGAAGGATAGAAGAGCGATCAGAGTAGGATTTTATCTAATATATTTAACCACATTTCAATAGATTGCTTTTGTTGACTATTATTTTAATTTTGACTTTTATTCATTTCAGGTCCCAGAAATTACTTATACGATTTTCGGAGACATTGAGGTGATGGAATTTTCCCCGCAGATGTTCTTTTGCGAGCCGGTAAAACAGATCGACTCGAGCTGACGTAATTGAGCACCTTGAAATACCACCGGACTGAGCCCGAAGCGAACCCGCCAACTTGAGTTCAGAAAGCCAGCGGTCTACCGCCTAAGCTGTTCGACCTGGCGACTAGGTTTTTTTTCTTTTACTATTTTGCTTTATGTCGCACCGACACAGATATGTCTTATGGCGACAATGGAATAGGAAAGGCCTAGGAGTGGGAAGGAATCGGCCATGGTCTTAATTAAGATACAGCCCCAGCATGTGCCTGATGTGAAAATGGGGTTCGAACCCATTATCCCCCGGATGCAAGCTTACAGCTGCGCGTCCCTAACCGCACGTTCAACTGGCTCGGTGACTACGGGTTTTTTGCTATTTTGCTTTACGTCGCACCGACACAGATAGGCCTTATGGCGACGACGGGATAGGAAAGAGATAGGGCTGGGAAGAAAGTGACCGTCGCCTTAATTAAGGTACAGCCCCAGCATTTGCCGGGTGTGAAAATGGGAAACCACGGAAAACCATATTCAGGGTTGCCGACAGTGAGGTTCGAATCCATTATCTCCCGGATGCAAGTTCACAGCTGCGTGCCCATAATCGCACGGCCAACTCGCCCCGTGACTACGATTTTAACGTCGCTCTAGTTCACATCGGTTTTCAGCGATCGTGATGTAAGAAAGGACTAGGACTGGGTAGGTAGCGGCCGCGGACTTAAGCAAGATATAAACCCAGAAGTTGCCTGGTTTGAAAGTGGAAAACGATGCAAGAGTATCTGCAGAGCTGCTGATGGTGGAGCTCGAACACAGCATCTCCTGAATGCATGCTTACTACTACACGACCCTACCGCATAGTCAACTCGATCAGTCCTTGTTATACATAGGGTATTGTACAGTACACATGGTGCATATGATGTCCGGCAGACGCCCTGTGTGCTAATGGTGTTTTCTTGGGTGTCCTAAAATTGTATATTGTTCTGCACCATGACCTAGAGCAGCCTTTCTCAAACGTTTTACCCGCACACTCACCACCAAAATACCTTCTCCAATAATAATAATAATAATAATAATAATAATAATAATAATAATAATAATAATAATAATAATAATAATGCAATTTGCTTTACGTCATACAGACACAGATAGGTATTGTTGCGACGATAGGATAGGAAGGGGCTAGGAATGGGAAGGAACCGACTGTGGCCTTAATTAAGGTACAAACAGGTGAGAAAATGGGAAACCGCGGGAAACCATCCCCCGGACTGCCGACAGTGTGATTTGAACCCAATATTTCCCGAATGGAATCTCACAGTTGCGCGATCCTAACCGTACAATCAACTCGCTCGGTATATAATAATAATAATAATAATAATAATAATAATAATAATAATAATAATAATAATAATAATAATAATAATAATAATAATAATAATAATGCAGCCAGTCCCTCTTATGAATGGTGTGAAAATATCGCTCATAGCGTCAGTTGGTGCATGCATTTCAGTGGGCTTGGCAGGCTGATATGTAATAGCAACGGCTGACTCGGTGAGGAAAGCAACAGAAAACTACCTCACTCCTCATTTCCCTAGTACGCCTCTTCAGTGACGCCTAGGCTATTTATGACAGCTGTTGGCGGAGCTGTAGAGGATCAAACCAGCCTTCGGGCTGAGTACCCAACATAAAGCACACAATAATAATAATAATAATAATAATAATAATAATAATAATAATAATAATAATAATAATAATAGTAAAGCAGGAGTCGAGGAAAGGATTCTGAGGAAAGTCTTAGGCTTGGTCAAAGATATACGAAAAGGTCCCTTTGGAAAAAGGAGGTTTCCCTTCAATCAATTATCAATTATCTGCATTCAGGACGGTTGCCCATTAACTATCAATTGTTTACCTCGCTTTTTCTTAAATATTTTTCTCGAACTTGGAAATTTATCGAACTTATTCCTTGATAATTCATTCCAGTCTCTTACTCCTCGTCCTGTAAATGAATATTTGCCCAAATTTATCTCCTGAATTCTAACTTTATCATCATATTATGATCTTTCCTACTTTTAAAAGCTCCACCCAAGATTATTATTCTGCTCATGTCATTCCAGGCCAACTCACCACAGACAGCTCGAAACATACCACATAGTCGAACAGCTCGTCTCCTTACTCCCAAGTCTTCCCAGCCCAAAGTTTGCAACATTTTAGTAACACTACTCGTTTGTCGTTTGTCTTTTGTTCTATGGTTACCCATCGGTTTTCAAAAGAGCAAAACAAGAAAAGCAAAGTCACCTCCGTACAGGCCATGAAGGCCCTTGGAGGAGTGGAAGGTAAAGGCTTCCACCATTGTTAACCTCGGCACGTGATGGGGTAGAGTGGTTAGCTCTATGCCCGGCCGCCTTTGCCCCCAGGAATTAACCTGGAACTCATTTTTGGTGTAGGCTGAGTAAACCTCAGGGCCATATGCACTTCTTGAAGTGGAAATCACGTTTCTTAAATTTGACGACTTCCTGACGGGGATTCGAATCCACGTCCTTCCGGGCGAACCGAGCACGCCTTTACCGCCTCGGCCAGACAGCCCCTTTTCAAAAGAGTACAAACTGAAACTAGAAGAGATGGACTGAAGAAAGAGCGAAAGGTCACCGAAGACTGGACAACGTTTGGACGTGTTCGAAAGTGAACTCGCCCTGTATAATAGTGCCTGTTATAAGAGAAGCGGTACGTAAGAGTGATAATTATTGAAGTGAAAATTGCTTGAGGTATATTTTATTCAATTGCCAATACAAAATTGAAATATTTGTGACAAAATGAAGTGAGTCATCCACAACATTTAAATCGGTAAATAAGAGATTTTACAATATCATTTTATTTCATCCAGTCTTAAGCCACAATATGTTGTTTGCTTTCTAGTCACATCTGCCAAAAGTATGAGCCTCAAGGTTAGTTCCGTACTTGGAAACCAAAGATCCCTTGTTTAAAAACAAAGCTTAGGAATTTTTTGAAAGAATATTATATAAATCAAGACACTCATAAAGCAGCACATGAATCAATCAATCAATCAATCAATCAATCAATCAATACTGATCTGCATTTAGGGCAGTCGCTCAGGTGGCAGATTCCCTATCTGTTGTTTTCCTAGCCTTTTCCTAAATGATTTCAAAGAAATTGGAAATTTATTGAACATCTCGCCTTATTCCAATCCCTAACTCTTCTTCCTATAAATGAAAATTTGCCCCAATTTGTCCTCTTGAATTCCAACTTTATCTTCATATTGTGATCTTTCCTACTTTTATAAACGCCACTCAAACTTATTCGTCTACTAATATTCCACGCCATCTCTCCGCTGACAGCTCGGAACATACCACTTAGTCGAGCAGCTCTTCTTCTTTCTCTCAATTCCTCCCAACCCAAACTTTGCAACATTTTTGTAACTCTACTCTTTGGTCGGAAATCACCCAGAACAAATCGAGCTGCTTTTCTTTGGATTGTTTCCAGTTCTTGAATCAGGTAATCCTGGTGAGGGTCCCATACACTGGAACCATACTCTAGTTGGGGTCTTACCAGAGACTTATATGCCCTCTCCTTTACATCCTTACTACAACCCCTAAACACCCTCATAACCATGTGCAGAGATCTGTACCCTTTATTTACAATCCCATTTATGTGATTACCCCAATGAAGATATTTCCTTATATTAACACCTAGATACTTACAATGATCCCCAAAAGGAACTTTCACCCCATCAACGCCGTAATTAAAACTCGGAAGACTTTTCCTATTTGTGAAACTCACAACCTGACTTTTAACTCCGTTTATCAACCTACCATTGCCTGCTGTCCATCTCACAACATTTTCGAGGTCACGCTGCAGTTCCTAACAATCTTGTAATTTATTACTCTATAGAGAATAACATCATCCGCAAAAAGCCTTACCTCCGATTCCACTCATTTACTCATATCATTTATATATATAAGAAAATATAAAGGTCCGATAATACTGCCTTGAGGAATTCCCCTCTTAATTATTACAGGGTCAGATAAAGCTTCACCTACTCTAATTCTCTGAGATATATTTTCTAGAAATATAGCAACCCATTCAGTCACTCTTTTGTCTAGTCCAGTTGCACTCATTTTTGCCAATAGTCTCCCATGATCCACCCTATCAAATGCTTTAGACAAGTCAATTGCGATACAGTGCATTTGACCTCCAGAATCCAAGATATCTGCTATATCTTGCTGGAATCCTACAAGTTGAGCATCCTACTACGTAGCATTCAGAGTAGCTAAGATGTATAAACGCTTCATACGATTGCAGAACGATTGCTAGAAACTCATCCGTTACCTTAAAAAATGGGATTTTATATTGTAGTTTTAATATTAACGTATCGGGAGAGTTGGCCGTGCGGTTAGGGGAGCGCAGCTGCGAGCTTGCATCCGGGAGATAGTGGGTTCGAACCCTACTGTCCGCTGCCCTGAAGATGGTTTTCTGTGGTTTCCCATTTTCACTCGAGGACAATGCTGGGGCTGTATCTTAATTAAGGCCCCGGCTGCTTCCTTCTCACTCCTAGGCTTTTCTTACCTATGTCGGTGCGACGTTAAGCAAATTGTAAGAAAAATATACCCTGGGTCAATAAGCGTGTTCTTAAAATTGTGTTTTATGTGTTATTATATTATACTTCGCTGCTTTTCACTTCATGGAATCATATAATAGCTTGAGATGCAAGACTTGCTCTGTCCACTTCTCCTGTGATCTTTATTAGAGGTCTCTGATCTGTGTTACTCAGCTAGTCGTCATTCCCATTCCTATTGAGCATTCTGCATTTTGTTTGATGACGTATAGCTAATCTGTAGTACTACAAACGCCTGAAAATATTCCACAGCAGTTTGGTCTTCGCGTCAAAGTGTTTCCCTTAAACGATACTATCTAATCCCCAGAGAGCAGAATTTGGCCTCACGATGAACATCAGTGTTCTTCTTATGTCTGCCAGCAGAGAGCCTGGTCTCACCCTCTGAAGCAGTTTTGCTGTGCTGAAGGGGTTAGTAGATAGCTGACTAGCAGTTAGTAACCACGGTGGTGGGTTTTATCTCGTCTCAGTTCGGTGGTATTTGAAGAGGCTTCTATGCACCAACCTCCTGTCGATAGATCTTCCTGCCCATAAATTAATTCTTGTGGCACAGAATTTCTGGCTCTTCGGCGTCTTTGTAAACCTTAAAGCACTTAGTGGGACGCTAAAACAACAATATTTAATAAAGGCAGTCTCAGATACACTCGATATACAATAGTAGAATAGCGATCTCCCTCCCAGCTTAACCTGGCCTGAGTATCAGCGTCGCTCTCCAGATTTCTCCCTCTGTCTACACTGAGATCGGCTTCACGTTCAGAAGCATTTCTAGACGCCCTAGACTTGGACTGTTGCTTTCTTTGAAAACAGAGCCTGGGCTTGGAAGCAGTCTCAGGCACCTGGTCAAATTTTATTTTTAGGCTTTGAACGGTCTTTCGATAGCTCGTTTCGTAGCGGCCATAGTAAAGGCACCAATTCCCAAAATTGTTAAAATCAACAAACTGATTCTAAACGTTCCAATTAACGGTACATTATGTGTACCAGTTAAATCATAGACTGTGAAGGAAATAATGTAGGAAAGGAATAGTGCATCACTCAATGAGTGTCAAAGTACTTTCATGTATACGAGAAATTACGACAGGTCACTGGAAATTTGAAAATAGTTGAATATAGGATAATATTTGAGGATATGACAATAAATTAAATGCCATGTGGATGTATTTTCACTCACAAAATTCCGATCATACCAGTTACGCGTTTGTTGAAATCGGTAACACATGAGAAATTTAGGTCCAGTGCTTGTTACGTTTTCAGATAAGAAAAGGACTGGTAGTTTTATTACTTAAGCCTAAAGAGGCAAGGCAGAGTCAAGAGAGGTAACCAAGAAATTAAAGCGGAAACGGAAATAGAGGAGAAATAGTGTAACAATTATAGCAAATGTCAGAAAACACAGTACATTATAACATAATGTACTACTCTCCGCAGTGCTGTTAAAATATTAACAACCATGCTTAGCACTGCTCGAATACGACTGTAACCTTCAACAGCATTCCGCAAGTAACCCTCAGAATAGCAGCTTGACGCCTCTATGGCTGACTACTCAACGATCAACCGCGAGTTTACACGAATGAAGATGGACATGGAATCACGTCACTTCCTTGCTCCCAAGCAGACTGAGACGTTGCCATGGCAATCAGTAGACTCTTGTCGAGCTGCGAGATAGTCCGCGACTTGCGACAGAAAATAGATTCCGTAGAAAACAGTAATTTTCTCCGTAATTTGAACAGTAAGCTAAAATATGTACAGAAAAAGAATGATGTGAAATAGGAGTCGTTTCACACATAGTCAACTAATTTTATAGAAAATCAACAGTAAATGAAAAATACATTAAATAATTATCGTGGTCTTTCGGTACACCCCCATCATAACCATATCAACACATGCATCTGGATGGGTAGACTTCGAATATTAAATTTCGTAGAAATGCATTCAGCCGTTTCGCCATGGTGGTGAAACTGACAAAGAGACAAAAACACAGGCACTCACAAAAGCTAAAAACCCCTGATACGGTCCTGATTTTACCTGAAACGTTTAAATGTCCCACAAAATTAGAAAAAAAACTAATGTACAGACAGAGGACCCCCACAACTTCATCTATATATATATTTCCAAAGTTCGCATTTACTTATTCTCAAAATGTACTTTTTTCGCTATAACGTCACGTAAATTTGTTATTCTATTTGCCAACAAAACGAGACCAGAATATTTTTAATCTGTTGAAACCTTCACTCACTGTGTCATTCCGACTAGTACCGAGTGCGCGTAATCGAACGCTCGAAGAACAAAGCCCCCGCTGGGAGAGGTTACATCATCATCATCATCATTGTGACATTTATCTGAGAACTTGAGTTACGTAGCGGTACCCGAATATCGGATGTATTCGTTGTAGTTTGCCAAAAACGGCATTTGGTTAGCAAGCCGATTTTCGAAACGGCAATTTTCAGTTCATGGAGGCCTGTGGAGTGAGAGTCGTCGTCACATCGAAAAGCGCACTGCACCTCACTGCTCCTTGCACAGCGTGTTTCTGTGATGACGATACAGACTCACAGGGACGCTGAAGAAGAGAGTTTTAGATAGGGAACCCCTGCCGAAAATGTCTCAGTCACCGAGTAAAAAATATTTGTTGTGGGGTTCTTATGAACGCCCAATTTGAAAGAAAAAACAACATCATAACCTTTGGATGGAGATGTAGTGCACTGCATACACACGCTACGATGACATGTAACACAGCTGTTCAGAAAAGCGTACCCCAGCTTCGACAACGTCGCAGTAAGTTCTGGTGTATCCGGTCGAACATGCTAGCAATGCACTGGCAGTGAGGATCCTTGGCTGGAGCTCTTTCTTCAGTCCCTACAACTGTATCGCAGACAAGACTCTTCACACAACTCCATAAGAAGAAATCAAGTGGGATCAGATCAGGTGGACGAGGTGGCCACGAAGCAGGATTTCCTCTTCCTATCCACTTTCCCGGGAACGTCTGATTAAACTTTTCTCGAGTAACAAGTGAAAAGTTGACTGGGGCCACATCATGGTGAACCCACGTTTACTGACAAACCTGTAACCTACTAAAAACAGCGTTGGCGTATAAAATGAGACTGAGACGTTTACCCAACACGTATTCTCTATCTCATATTGATATATTTTCCCTTCTTCTGCATCCGTGAAAGTATGAATCATCATCACGGAAATATCGCGTATGTAGACTATGCTATTATACGTGGCACTTTCGCGCACCAGTTACCACTCACTCCGCAAGGGCAGCACTTAATCGAGCTGTTACTCTCCGCAGCACAACATTCAAACTTACTGCCCTCTAACTTTGGACAACCAGACCTAAACATTTCTTCAGAAAATATATACAAATGTGTTGTAAGATACTTTACGATCAGCCCTGGTATATTAATTCCCTATCCAGCTGCTTGTTACACTATATACCAGATGAAGGAGATATGGTCACATACTCTAGTTCATAAACATTCTAGGAGCTGCACAATAAAAAGAAAACAGAATGTATTTATGCAAATAAAATATTGTTAAAGCTTACTTCTTTGAGCAGCGGTTATTAACGAGTACCGTTAGATTTAAAACACGCTATTGGCTGCCTCATATAATCAATAAAAGAAACGAGCATTGTGTGGTCTGGGAAATGTTGTCTATGTTGGTAATAACACGTCCACGACTTACGGTACTTTAATGGCAACCCGTGTACTGTATCCATGAGTTAAATGACAAAATTAGAAAAAAGAACAAGCAGCAGTGGTATTAACGCAGGCAGCATACAAGCAATTTCAATTTAAATGTTAAATAGCGTCAGTAAATGTTTTCTGCTCTAGGGTGCCTCTATTTAATTGTTGGGAAAGCTCGGATCATATAACCTACTATACATCACATGCAGTAGCAGCAGCTGACATCATTAGATGGAATTCTCGAAAGATAATACACATTTAAAAGAAATTACTAAATTTATTACACACAGAATCAGATTTGTTGAAAAAGATAACGTCCTGTGCATGAAAAACATGTTTTTATTGGAATGTCTGGAACATTCTGATCGTTTTAAAAATAATGTTTGATTCTACGTCACACTGACTACTTTTATGGTTTTCGGGGACGCCGAGATGTCGGGAATTTTGTCACGCAGGGATTCTTTTACATGACACTAAATCTAATGACACGAGGATGAAGTGTTCGGGTTCCTGGAAATACTACCAGACAGAGCTGGAATGGAATTGTTCAACTTGGGCTCAGGAGGTCAGAGCTCTACCGTGTGAGTTACTCAGCCTGGCTCGCATTTTTAGATAGACTTAAAGGGACACAAATGGAAAAAAGAAAGGCAGCGTGGTACTGTATTAAACGCAGGCAGCATACAAGTATTTCAGTTTAAATGTTAAACAGCATCGGTAAACCTTTAGTTGTTGGATAAGCTTGGCTCATTCAGTTCTGCTGCTGTAAATACTACTGCCATAACCTGTACATTACAAGAAATCGCAGATGATATCAACAGATGGCAGATTTATAATTGTATAGCCTGAATTCGTGATAACGCCACACTTCTCAATTCCAAGACACTTTTAAAATGAGTTGGTTCTAAAAAAATCATACACGTCAAAAATATGAATTTCGAGAGAACAGCACAGAATAATTATCCTGGTAAATGTTAATCGTTTTTGGACCTATGAGATTTCAGGTAAGAAATGACGAGTAATACGCCGATCTTCTTAAGGCTTAAAAGTAAATTCTGCAAATATGTAGGTCAGAGACTTTCTGGTAGAAACAGAATATTGTAAACTGTGACAATGGTAGAGATAAGTAGAGACAATACAAACGCAAGATTGCGAGAGACAGAGCGATGAACGATCAAGTGCTACTCACGTTTCGAACTGTATTGAAAGGACATTAAAAATATACCCTACATTTTTTAAATATTACAAATGTAGGTGATTTCGTGAGGTGCGGTAATTTTCAAGAATTCTGGAGAGCAATGGTAAATTAAACCTTTTTGATGGCAAGAGCAGTAGCGGAATAGAAGTAGAATTGAAGCTGATGCTTTTTGCATCTTGATTTGCCATCTTTCTTGTAGAGTCTGAGGTAAACTATGAGAGAGCGATAAATGTCAGTTGAGTTCTCAACTCGAGGGCTGGTCAGATTCCCAACAGTTCCAACATGTCGTAGAAAGTCTAGGAGTCACTAAAGAAGCGTACCAAATTAGGAGTGAAGTAAAGTCCGTTGCTTTCCTTATTATACCAGAAAGTGCTATTACATTTCAGGCCGTCAAGCGCACTGAGATGTAATGAACCGGTACTATAGGCCATAGAATCACACCACTCGCGACAGGGACTAGCTATATAAGAAATGGTATTACCAAATACACTGTAGAGAATACGTGTCACTTTGCGAGATATCACAAGACATTGATTGCCAGCGCACCTACCGGGACGGCCTTGAAACTGAGTGTAGTAGTAATATTATGAATTATGCCGAAAGTGTCAGGTTCCAAGTCATGTTTAATTAAAAAGTGGTTACAGGAGTTTCCCCGTTTCACATCGGATGGTAAAATCATACTTTGCGCCGTCTGCAGCAAAGAGGTGAATCAAAACTTGTTTTGTATTTACCCCTAGCGAGTTATTATCAATTTCGCAAAATAAATATGGTATTTTAATTGATGCCTATTAAAATACGGCCAACGGCCGTAGCCGTGTTAAAACACCAGATCCCGTGAGATCTCCAAAGTTAACCAACATTGGGCGTGGTCAAGATTTGGATGGATTGCCATGCGCTGTTGGTGGAGGATAAGGGAATGGAGGAGTGGAAAGGAACTGGCCACCGTACCGTACGTAAACTCCGGCTCAGGCACACCTCTGCGGAGGTTTGGACCTGCCTTCGGGCAGAATACACCCTTACCTTACCTTATCAAAATACGTAAATTTGAAGCTGCCTAAACATATTTTAGAACCTGCTTGAGAGTATTTCAATCAGCTAAAATAACATTTTAGCACCTAAATATCCGAGTTCCAGTAATCATCATTGTATGTTTCTGTGGTGGTTAGATGTGGAGTGTGTTGTCTGAATGCGAAGATAAACCTGTTGGAAGGAACGCACACACATCCAGTCTCCGTGCCAGAAGAATTAATTAGACGCAATTAAAATCTCCGATCCGGCCGGAAATCGAATCCGGGACCTTCTGAACCGAAGGACTCAACACTGACCATTCAGCCAACGATTTGGACAAAACAAAATGCATTATTTAGTTTCATTATTTCTATAAATTTTAACTTGCAACTTTTGCAGTTTCAGTCTTGCCGCCTGATGTTTAAGGTCGGGCCGCTAGGTGCGCCACTGTCAACATGTCTCTCAGTTTAGTACGGCAGAATACGGAAGTGTCCAGTATTGTCTATAGTGCATTTGGTATTACTAACATAACTTTAATGATGCTTAACCCTCAGGTCTTTCGAGTTGACGCCCTGTACTCAACGCACGCATCTGTGAGGATAGGGCCTACCTGGGAGTGGTGGTGGCGGTGATTATTGTTGTAAGAGGAAGTACTACTAGGCAACGATCCTCTATATAACACTAATCAGAGAGAAAAAAATGGACTGGATCCAACACTTCGAAAAATGAAGATAAAGGCCAAAGAAAGACAAGCGCCACGAAGGGCGTGAGAATGAGAGATTCCATAGCCCTCGAATGTTCTAATAGCGTCGGGGTCGGAAAAGAACAAGAGTTGAGCAAGGGAGGTCGGACAGGACAGACGAAATCGAAGAGCCTGGCGCAAGGATGTGGAAGCAATTCCAGGACTCAGCTAAGGGCGCGGCGGTCACCTACCCATGTTCCCAAGTTCAGAGCCTCTGGGGCCCATTTATAGTCGCTTCATACGACAGGCAGGGGATACCGTGGGTGTTATTCTACCACTCCCACCGACAGGAGTAGGACCTCGGACACTCCTTGCACTAAGAGCCATCCGATAAATAAATAGAGTCAAAGTCGAAAATCAGACAGAGATATGTTTTTGAAGTAATAAACTGATTCTAGGTCGTGTGAGAAATACTATACCTCACTAGAGATGGACTTGGGCATATAAGAGCTCTTCTGCAGTGCTGAATCCGAACACTGGTTTGTAACAGCTCTCATTAAGTGTAGATAGATATGGCAGAACTTTTCAGCCATTTTTCCCCGTGGGTGTGGCTCGTAGAATACATCCAAGGTATTCCTTGCCTGTCGAAAGTGGCAATTAAAAGAGGATGTCAACTTGGGAGCGGTCACAGGATGCGTAGCTGAAACCGGCATTGTGTCAGATTTCTCACTTTCATCTTTCCTATTCGATCTTCCTCGGTTAACTTTGCCATGCCTAGGGATTTTTTTTTCATGCCCTTCATGATCCCTCACTTTCTCTTGCCGATACCTTCATTTTTCCAAGGGTCAGACCACTCTATTTCGTACCATGATTAGTGATAATAGGAGCTGATTGCCAAGTTGCACTTCCTCTAACATCAATCACCACCTTGTCGGCCATTACTTGACTGATGTTTTAATAATATTCATGCCTTCTGCTTGCTCCTGGCCTTTTATCAAATACGTGGGGTCGGAAATTTGTATGGATTTAACTCAGTTTTACGGTTGGATGCCTTTACTGCCACCAACCGTATTAGAGAGACGCTTTTAGTGTTGCGAATCCCTGTGGTAGTTTGTACTGTAATATGTTGTGTGTAAATGGAGATCAGTCAATCAATCAATCACTACTGATCTGCATTTAGGGCAGTCGCCCAGGTAGCAGATTCTCTATCTGTTGTTTTCCTAGCCTTTTCTTAAATGATCGCAAAGAAATTGGAAAATTATTGAACATTTCCCTAGGTAAATTATTCCAATCCCTAACTCCCCTTCCTATAAACGAACATTTTCCCCAGTTTGTCCTCTTGAACTCCAACTTTATCTTCATATTGTGATCATTCCTACTTTTAAAGACACCACTCAAACTTATTCGTCTACGCCATCTCTTCTCTGACAGCTCGGAACACACCATTTAATCGAGCAGCTCGTCTCCTTTCTCCAAAATCTTCCCAGCCCAAACTTTGCAACATTTCTGTAACGCTACTCTTTTGACGGAAATCACCCAGAACAAATCGAGCTGCTTTTCTTTGGATTTTTTCCAGTTCCTGAATCAAGTAATCCTGGTGAGGGTCCCATACACTGGAACCATACTCTAGTTGGGGTCTTAACAGAGACTTATATGCCCACTCCTTTACATCCTTACTACAACCCCTAAATACCCTCATAACCATGTGCAGAGATCTGTACCCCTTATTAACAATTATATTTATGTGATAACCCCAATGAAGGTCTTTTCTTATATTAACACCCAGGTACTTACAATGATCCCCAAAAGGAACTTTCACCCCATCAACGCAGTAATTAAAACTGGGAGGACTTTTCCTATTTGTGAAACTCACAACCTGACTTTTAAACCCGTTTATCATCATGCCATTGTCCACCGTCCATCTCACAACACTACCGAGGTCACCCTGCAGCCGCTCACATTCTTGTAACTTATTTATTACTCTGTACAGAATAACATCATCTGCAAACAGCCTTATCTCTGATTCCACTTCTTTACACATATCATTGATATATATAAGAGAACATAAAGGTCCAATAATACTGCCTTGAGGAATTCCCCTCTTAATTATTACAGGGTCAGATAAAGATTCGCCTACTCTAATTCTCTGAATTCTACTTTCTAGAAATATAGCCACCCATTCAGTCACTTTTTTTCTAGTCCAATTGCACTCATTTTTGCCAGTAGTCTTCCATGATCTACCCTATCAAATGCCTTAGATAGGTCAATCGCAATACAGTCCATTTGGCCTCCTGAATCCAGGATATCTGCTATACCTTGCTGAAATCCTACAAACTGAGCTTCAGTGGAATAACATTTCCTAAACCCAAACTGCCTTCTGTCAAACCAGTTATTCATTTTGCAAACATGTCTAATATAACCAGAAATAATGCTTTCCCAAAGCTTACATACAATGCATGTCAAACTGACTGGCCTGTAATTTTCAGCTTTATGTTTATCACCCTTTCCATTATACACAGGGGCTACTATAGCAACTCCCCATCCATTTGGTATAGCTCCTTCAACCAAACAATAATCAAATAAGTACTTCAGATATGGTACTATATCCCAACCCATTGCCTTCAGTATATCCCCAGAAATCTTATAATTCCAGCTGCTTTTCTAGTTTTCAACTTTGTAACGTTCCAGACGTCACAGTGTAATTATGTTAATTTTATTATATGTAATTAATTCAGGAATTTAACGTCATGACATTTATCTTGGTATGTAATTGTATTATAATTCATGGTTGATCATTTGCTCACTATCATTTCATTACTTTGTAACTACGACTTGTAAACGAGGGCTGAATATCCTAATATTCACTTAGATTCTTGCGACATTCGTTTAAATTTAACTTGCAGTCGATTTCCTCTATCTTGCCACATCACCGAGGAAGAAGGAAGGACAAATTTAGACATCAAATTCTGGGAAAAGCGAGCACGTGTTCAAGTTTTATAACGACAGCTACCGTATTTCGACCAGAATAATTCAAACTGATCACCGCCTATATTTTCAAAGGAGCGTCATGTTGCCATGGATACTGAGTGAAAGGGCTAATAGAAGAACAGTTGATATCATGGTTAAGACCCATCAACTCTAATATCTGGAGTGGGGAGAGACGTGTCAACTGATTGGACCACGTGTAGCGACCTGTAATTAGAGCCAGAGAAGGTTATAAAAGGGCGTGTTGGAGCTCTTGGCTTCACTCTTCTGCATTCTTCTTGATTCTGCATTCATTATTATTATTCTTCTGGATTCTTGATTCTTCGATCTTGTATATCACTGTAGGTCTGTGAACTTGTCTTATGGTTGTTGTACCATAGTGGACTAGTGTGATAGTTTATCACTTCTACATTAATTACTTCATTACCACGACGTGGTACTTAGGAATTTCTGAATGAGGGGTGTATAGCCACTCTCATCAGGAAGTACGTACAGCTCGGCTACTAGACCGGTTTGTACCAGTCTAAGACAATAGGTAGTATTAAACTAGATAGAAATGAAACTTCAGGGCACATTTTCAGTAAAGTTGGAAGGATTATTAATTGTGTATCCTCTCCACATAACCCAAGGAGGTTTTTCTAACTATGACTTAGGGCTCATCTCCAATATATGGGATAGAGCATAATAGGGAGTGTTAGTGTCGAAGCCATCTTCCAGTTAGTGGTCGGTGCACTTAGCAAGGCAGGAATGGTACTTAGCTGCAGATGAAGAGATCTCAAAGACGACCGGTGATATTCCAGCTACAAGGATGGAAGCTTTCCAAGGACCAGCAGAACAAGACTACATGGTGAGCAAGCGAGTTAAAAATATTGCAAGTTTTCGCGAAGTAGAGTCATTCAACTTTTTGTTAAATTCATTTCCTATTTTAAATTCAGTTCTCGTTAAACCGTCGTCATTTATATTCAATATAATAAATAGTATTTTCCTAGTTCACTTTAATCAATCTGCCTTAATTAGCCTTTTGATTTCTAATTCTCCTGCCTAATGATTAGTGCACTATCACCCCACGCCTGTGATAAGAGTCCGTCCAAGCTTGATTATAAATTTTTATCTTTAAGTCATCAACTTAAAGATTGGCGCCCTTAGCTTGCATGGTTGCATTTCTCGTTCAATGATTGTTCTCCGAGAGGGGAAGTCACATAAATGCCGCTCCAACGTAGGGCGAGAAAATCATTAAGTACGGAGCAGTTAATGACAGTAACGATATCAGAATTCGTATTATGGGCAAAATTTGGATATCCACGTTGCATTAGGAGTGTTTGATTGTGGGGAGGGTCATGGCTGATCAGACGAAAGAGGAGAGGATGTTGCGCAGTGGACGGGCGATAAAAGGCAATAACGTATTGAGTTCAGAGGAAGAGTTGTGTAGTCTAGTAGAGGAAATTGAAGATAGAAGTGTAAGTAGTATGGAGAGTGAAGGCAAGCAGAAAGAAGTCAGTATGGAGTCAGATGATAGTAGGATGGGGGGCGAAGCGGAAGTAAACACTAACAATGAAAGTAATAATAATGATCAGTTAATGGGAATGATGCAGTTAATGTTGAGTAAGATAGAGGAGAGTAAATCTGAAATAAAAAATGAATTGGAACAAACTAAATCTGAGCTTAAAAGTGTATTAGAACAAACTAACACTAAAATTGAGAATATTAAATATGAACTTAAAGAACAGTTAGAGCAAACTAAAGCTGAATTAAGCAGGGAGATGAGGGAAAGTAAGGAGGAAGCGAATCGGAGAATGGACGAACACAGTAGGCAGTTACGCGATCTGGTGGTAAAAAATGAACATTTTAATAAGCGATTAGAAAAGTGAATATGAACGACAAGGGAAAGAGGTAGAAGAAAAGTTTGCGGAGCAGGGAAGTAAATTCCTGGAATTAATGGGGAAGGAAAACAACTCTACTAGGGAGGAAGTAATGAGGCAGGTTACTAGTATTGATAAGAGAGTTGAGACTCAAAAAGGAGAAATACGGGTATTCAAAGACCACGTCCAACAAGAGATTGACACAGTAAAGCTTAGAATAGAAGATGAGACCCGGGCAAGTGAAGAAAGGTTTGCGATAGCTGAAGAGAATAAGATTGAAATTAGGACATTGAAAGAGAAGCAGGTTAATTTGGAGAGCGAAATTGATAGGAGAGACAAAGATGTAGAATGCCGGATGGAGAAAGCAGAAAATCAGTTAAAACAGGTGGCAAAGGATAAACAGGTTTTCACGGGAAAGCAATGTCTAGGAAATAGCTACATTAGGGAAATTGAACTACCTAAATTTAATGGGAAACAAACGAACCCGCTAGATTTCCTTAAGATGATAGAAAAACGATTTGAAAAGCGTCTAGAGGAAGGGTCTATGGACTGGGAAGACGTTATGGAAAATATTGACCATGCTTTTGTAGGAGAAACTCGGTCTTGGTTCATGGTATATAGGCAAACGATGACGAACCTGAAAGAATTCAGAAATAAGTTTAGAGAGAAATTCTGGAATGAAGCGATACAAGCTCGGGAGAGAGAAAGGGTGGTATTTGGGAGGTACAAACAGCATGAGGGAGTTACTATGACCGAATACTTCCTGGCCCATGTCATGATTTGTCAGAACTTAGATGGTATAACCGAGGGGTCTGATGTAGTAAGACTACTTTTGAGACATTTTCCGGACAGGGTGAGAGAAGCGGCCTGCATGCAAAGAGTTGGTACTATTCAGGAGATGGAGAACCTACTAGGCAGTTTTGATGCTTTAGGTAACCTTAGGAGTAGAACGGAGAATATACAGAGCTTTAGTCATCACAACGGAATGAGACATAACGGAAGAACACAGAATCACGAAGCTCGCAATCAGTTCAGACCTCAGCATAACAGTAGGAGCGGAGCACCTGAATATAGGACAGGAAATTCCCAACGGGGGCCAGAGCAATGTACTAATGAGTCCAACGTCAATACACAAAGGGAACCTTTAAACTAACTAGAGGCTGTAATCTTAGGTCAGAATTCCAGCCTAGTACGAAGGTAGCGAAGTGTCTTGTCATGAAAGTGTTACCATATAACCTAGATGTTAGAGACGATTTGTTGTATGAACCCGAGCAGAATAATGGAGATTCAAGTAATAAAGTAGTCAATCCCGTTGTTAAATTGAACGTTTGGGGGGCGTGGGTTAAAGTTTTGATTGATTCTGGTAGCCAAATATCATGTATTAGTTCTCAGTGGTATGAGTCATTAGTGAAACAGGGTATTCAGTTGGAGGAAATGCCTGTTAAGTCTACTTTCATCATTACGGCTGTTGGAAAGAGGTCTAAGCAAATTTGTAAACAAGTAGCTGTTCCGATCTGTATTAATAATTTTATTAGCGTTCAGATATGTTTGGTAATTCCGCATTTGATATTTGATCTTATCTTGGGATCTGACTGGTTAACGTTAAAATTGGCTCAGTTAAATTACAATGATTTAGTGCTAAATTTGAGGTGGAATAATGAAGATATCAAGGTCAAGTTTGAGGAGGAAATTCAGAGAAAAACGGAAGTTAGTACAGTGTGGAGAATGAGAGAGGTTTCTAAAGTTAATGAAGAGGCTAGTGAGGGCCTGAAGTTGTGCCAGTTGTGGATTAATGAGGATAAAATATGTGGCTTGAAAGAAGCCGTAAGTAGAAATCATTTAAATGAAGTCCAGAAGGACAAGTTATTTGAAGTGTTGTGTGAACACGTGGAGATTTTCTCCGAGAAACCTGGTGTTACCCATTTGTACGAGCATTCTTTTTCTGTGCTGGATAAGACTCCATTCAGCGGACCGCGGTATCCGATACCACACAAATATGCCATAGCCGTAGAGGATCAAATTCAAGCTATGTTAGCAGACGATGTGATTGAATTATCAAACAGTCAATACGTTAATCCCTTAATTGTTGTACCTAAGTGTGATGGATCAATACGTCTGTGTATTGAATGCGAGAGCGAAGTGAATGGTTCATATAACAGTAGTTTACGGAGATACCTGTCGTGTTAGGTGGCTGAACCGGATTGTGAGATATAGGTCAGTAACACGGGGAAGTTGCTACCTGTTATGTCAGACTACGAGCGGAATGAGTTTACTTCTCAATTGTGGTGGTATTTCCTAGTTGTGTTCGTAAACAAGGGAGGTGTTTGTGTGTAGCGGTAGATTTACGCTCGTTCATTGCCGATAGATCGTCTGTTTTCCGTATGTGAGGCCATGAAATTTTATATCTTATCTGTTTTCTGAGATGTTACCGAAGGCTAATTAAAGCTGACGATGGCAAATAATTAATTTTCCTGTATGTGCATTTCTAACTTGCAATAATTTTACCGTGAGCTTAAATCGCGTGTGTATTCGTGTGAAGTGTATTGCATCCTGCTTCAAGATAAGGTTGAAACATTCGAGAGAGTGATTAAGGTGTAAATTGATTGTATCATTTGTTTTCCATGGTTTTAATGTAAAAGATTGGAAGAGAACGTGTTACTGCTATCTAGCAAAGAATGTCGGAAAGATGGAGAGTAAAAGGACTAATAGACACTCGGGAGAGTTTGTAATCTGAATTGTATATATATTATGTTATATTCTCAAAGATAATCTTGTTTTTTAAAAAAATGGAAAGTTGCTCATGTTGGGCATAATTTAGTATCTAAACCTCAAGATGAACTGAAATAACAGACATTCGCAATGGTAAGCAGTCTAAGAGAGATATGGAAACAGTGAGATATAATAAATTGTATGAAAATAATGTCGCTCGTAATGGGCAGGTAATAGAGGTATTTCAAGTCAATGTGGGAGTAAGAGTGTGAGTTCTCAACTCATGTGATATTTGTTAAGAACTCATGGGGGCGTATGTAACGTTCCAGACGTCACAGTGTAATTATGTTAATTTTATTATATGTAATTAATTCAGGAATTTAACGTCATGATATTTATCTTGGTATGTAATTGTATTATAATTCATGGTTGATCATTTGCTCACTATCATTTCATTACTTTGTAACTACGACTTATAAACGAGGGCTGAATATCCTAATATTCACTTAGATTCTTGCGACATTCGTTTAAATTTAACTTGCAGTCGATTTCCTCTATCTTGCCACATCACCGAGGAAGAAGGAAGGACAAATTTAGACATCAAATTCCGGGAAAAGCGAGCACGTGTTCAAGTTTTATAACGACAGCTACCGTATTTCGACCAGAATAATTCAAACTGATCACCGCCTATATTTTCAAAGGAGCGTCATGTTGCCATGGATACTGAGTGAAAGGGCTAATAGAAGAACAGTTGATATCATGGTTAAGACCCATCAACTCTAATATCTGGAGTGGGGAGAGACGTGTCAACTGATTGGACCACGTGCAGCGACCTGTAATTAGAGCCAGAGAAGGTTATAAAAGGGCGTGTTGGAGCTCTTGGCTTCACTCTTCTGCATTCTTCTTGATTCTGCATTCATTATTATTATTCTTCTGGATTCTTGATTCTTCGATCTTGTATATCACTGTAGGTCTGTGAACTTGTCTTATGGTTGTTGTACCATAGTGGACTAGTGTGATAGTTTATCACTTCTACATTAATTACTTCATTACCACGACGTGGTACTTAGGAATTTCTGAATGAGGGGTGTATAGCCACTCTCATCAGGAAGTACGTACAGCTCGGCTACTAGACCGGTTTGTACCAGTCTAAGACAATAGGTAGTATTAAACTAGATAGAAATGAAACTTCAGGGCACATTTTCAGTAAAGTTGGAAGGATTATTAATTGTGTATCCTCTCCACATAACCCAAGGAGGTTTTTCTAACTATGACTTAGGGCTCATCTCCAATATATGGGATAGAGCATAATAGGGAGTGTTAGTGTCGAAGCCATCTTCCAGTTAGTGGTCGGTGCACTTAGCAAGGCAGGAATGGTACTTAGCTGCAGATGAAGAGATCTCAAAGACGACCGGTGATGTTCCAGCTACAAGGATGGAAGCTTTCCAAGGACCAGCAGAACAAGACTACATGGTGAGCAAGCGAGTTAAAAATATTGCAAGTTTTCGCGAAGTAGAGTCATTCAACTTTTTGTTAAATTCATTTCCTATTTTAAATTCAGTTCTCGTTAAACCGTCGTCATTTATATTCAATATAATAAATAGTATTTTCCTAGTTCACTTTAATCAATCTGCCTTAATTAGCCTTTTGATTTCTAATTCTCCTGCTTAATGATTAGTGCACTATCACCCCACCCCTGTGATAAGAGTCCGTCCAAGCTTGATTATAAATTTTTATCTTTAAGTCATCAACTTAAAGATTGGCGCCCTTAGCTTGCATGGTTGCATTTCTCGTTCAATGATTGTTCTCCGAGAGGGGAAGTCACAACTTTTGTATCTTACTGTAAATGTCATTGTTATCATAGGTGAATTTTAATACTTCTTTGGTTTTTACTCACATCCCCTATCTGGACATTATCCTTGTAACCCACAATCTTTACATACTGCTGACTAAATACTCCTGCCTTTTGAAGATCATACACACTCCCCTTGTTCATTAATTATTCCTGGAATGTCCTTCTTTGAACCTGTTTCTGCCTTAAAGTACCTATACATACCCTTCCATTTTTCACTAAAATTTGTATGACCACCAATTATGCTTGCCATCATGTTATCCTTAGCTGACTCCTTTGCTAGATTCAATTTCCTAGTAAGTTCCTTCAATTTCTCCTTACTTCCATAACCATTTCTAACTGTATTCCTTTCCAGTCTGCACCTCCTTCTTAGTCTCTTTACTTCTCTGTTATAATATGGTAGATCCTTACCATTCCTTACCACCTTTAAAGGAACAAACCTATTTTCAGATTCCTCAACAATTGCTTTAAACCCATCCCAGAGTCTGTTAACATTCTTATTTACCATTTTCCAGTGATCATAGTTACTTTTTAAAAACTCCCTCATGCCTGTTTTATCAACCATATGGTACTGCCTAACAGTCCTAATTTTAATCTCGTCCTTTCTTTCACATTTATTTTTAATTACCACAAAAACAGCTTCGTGATCAATAATACCATCCATTACTTCGGTTTCTCTATAGAGCTCATCTGGTTTTACCAGCACCACATCCAGAATAATCTTCCCTCTAGTTGGTTCCATCACTTTCTGAATCAGGTGCCCTTCCCATATTAACTTATTTGCCATTTGTTGGTCATGCTTCCTGTCGTTCGCATTACTTTCCCAGTTGACATTTGGTAAGTTGAGATCACCTGCTACTATCACATTCCTTTCCATATCATTTCCAACATAGCTGATTATCTTATCAAATAATTCTGAATCAGCGTCAGCGCTACCCTTTCCCGGTCGGTACACTCCAAAGACATCAAGTTGCCTATCATCTTTAGAGAAGAGCCTTACACCCAGAATTTCATGTTTTTCATCCTTAACGTTTTCGTAGCTTACAAATTCTTCTTTCACCAGAATGAATACTCCCCCTCCTACCATTCCTATCCTATCTCTACGATACACACTCCAGTTCCGTGAGACTATCTCTGCATCCATTATATCATTTCTCAGCCATTTATTTATGACTCAACTCCTATTACAATATCTGGTAAGTATATATCTATTAAATTACTTAAATCGATTCCTTTGTTTACAATGCTTCTACAGTTGAGCACTACCATTTTTATGTCATCCCTACTTGATTTCCAGTCCCCTGTTCGCTTAACACCGCTCCCTAGGCCACCCCGTTTCCCTGAATGTACCTGCCTATAACCCTTCTAAACAAGTTTCCTAACTTACATGTACCATTGCGGTTTAAGTGAAGGCCATCTGGGCGCAGATCCCTGTCTCCTACCCACCCATTAGGATCTAGAAATCTCACTCCCAGTTTCCCACATACCCACT
Source organism: Anabrus simplex (assembly GCF_040414725.1). Taxonomy (NCBI): domain Eukaryota; kingdom Metazoa; phylum Arthropoda; class Insecta; order Orthoptera; family Tettigoniidae; genus Anabrus; species Anabrus simplex. Next base: position 315,366,013 of record NC_090269.1, on the reverse strand, counting down.
CCATAGTCTCATTTAAATCCCCAATCACCTTCCAGTCAGTATCCCTCCTACAGGGTATTCCACTGATAACAATCTCCGCTTCCTTAAACTTCATCCGTGCTGGATTTACCAGATCCCACACATCCCCAACTATGTTGGTACTAATACCTGCTTGCCTTACGTTGTTAGTACCAACGTGAAACACTACCACCTTCTCCTTTCCCTCTTCCTTCTCTTCTATTTTCCTCAACATCTGCCTCAACGTAATTCCTGGATAACACTCTACCCTGGTTCCCTTTCCTCCACACACTTTCCCCACATGTCTAACGATGGAATCCCCATGACCAGAGCCTCAAACCTACCCACCTCATTTGATCCCCTCCCCTCCTAGACAGCCCTATCTTCTCTCACTGCTGCAGAAGCTACTTCCTCTTCCCTTTTCTCCCTCCCATGACCCTGTTCCACCTGGCTTTTCCTTTCCACTACACTACATTTCCCTTTCCTATCTTTTCCCTTCCTCCTACTTCCACACAACTGAGCAACAGTTTCCTGTTCCTCATCTTCCCTCGGTTGTTCTACCTGCAGTGACTCGCACCGATTTCTAACAGACACCTGTCCTGAATTCTGATCCTGAACAGAGCACTTAGCCTGCAATCTCCTTCCCCTTAAAACATTAGACCACCTGTCTTCTACAATTCCCCCATTTCCTTCCTATGTATATGAAGACGAACACAAACGCCCAGCCCTTGAGCTAGAGGAATTAACCAGATGCCGTTAAAATTTCCAGCTGGACCCGGATTTTAAACCCGGGGCCCTCTGAACCAAAGGCCACACAACGCTGTCCCTTCATCCAAGGAGAAGGACATTCATATCAAGAGTGGTTATTTCCTAAATATTTACAGGATCTTTCACTAGAAGAACGTATTTCTGTAATAAAGGAGAGTGATGAAGGAAGTGATGTTCCAATCGAGTTTAAGTGCAAAGAAAGTCGAATCTAAATTGTATTGCAAATCGTAACCGATAATTAAAAGAATAGGAAGAAAATGCCAATTAGAACATTAAGTACTATCTGCGTCTGATGACAAGTCGCGGCACGCAGCACAGATACTACACTCTTAGCTACAAATAGGAGGGCTATAAATAAAGTAGTGGCAACGTAGTCCAGAGTCTCGCAGGAGATGGAGCATGTGCAAATAGGATGTGGGGGCGGTCAGATGGCGCTGTTGTCTATGTGTAGTGTGCGTTTGACGGTCATAAAGTTGGGAATGTTGTTGCCGAGTGGCGTTGAAGTGAAGAGTGTCGATTTCACCGCTCTACAAGTATTTTCAAAAGTTGATCAGCTTTCGTAGATTAAAATCGAGGTTGCCCGTGGAAAAAATGCATCATAATGTTATTGAGGATTACGTGAAGTCTATGATGATAATGCATTACACTACAGGACAGTTACACGATGGGTCGATGGGTCAAGGCGTTTCGTGCGTTTCGGAATGAGATTGCGGATTTTCCACCGCACAGGTCGGCCGTCCATACCTCAAGATCAGATTGATATCGTGAGTGGTCTCGTTTACGTAGACCATCGATTGACTGTCCGGGAATTATCGGTAGAGGTTGGTGTCTGTCATCAAGCGGTGTGGCGCATACTGAGGGAATGTCTTAACATGAGGAAAATTGCGTCCTGTTGGGTTTCACATCAACTCACCGACCTACAGAAATGGCACGTGAATGCGTTGGGTAGCATCCACCTGGACAGATACCGCAACGAAGGAGACGCATTTCTGCCATTAATGAGACGTGGGCTTACGAGCCTGAATTAAAGCGTCAATCTAATGAATGGCGTCACCGAGGTTCGCCAACTGCACAGAAACTTCGACAAGAATCAAGTCGGATGAAGCTTATGCTGATTGTGGCAAACGACTGCGAGGGTGTTATTCTTTCGCATGCTGTGCCTATGGGACAAACCGTCAACAGTGACTCTTATTGCCGATTTCTGGAGCAACATCTGCGTCCGGCTATGCGTCCACGTTTATAGCGAGACGATCGCCCCATCGTGTTGCATGACAACACACGTTGTTATGTCTCAAAAAATGTCAAGCTCGTGTTGCAACGGTGATATTGGGTAGTCTTGGAACACCCTCCGTTCTCACCAGACATGAGTCCTTGTGACTTCGACCTGTTTCCGAAGTTGAAGGCACCCCTCCGAGCCCACCGATTTCTCGATGTGGCATCTGTACTCCGCACAGTAGGGCACTCCATCACTGTTGTCAACAGAGAGCGCCTTGCCAACGCAACGGTCCCCAACGGCTGCCCGACGTTTGGCAATATATAATAGACTTTTCGGGTGACCACATTGAAGGAATGTACTTGTTAGTTCATTCTATCAATATTGCCACTACTAGCCCTCGTATTAGTGGTGACAGACAATGCGAGCTCCTGCATTTTGTTCATTAAACTGGCCATTATGCAGTACTTATTAATTATAGTATATGTGTAACTAAAGCACAACACCACCTCAATTCGCAAGAGCCACCGCGGACAGACCCGACGTTCATTTTCACACCTCTTACCCAGCATCCACGTGGTTTCTCCTCAGACGATTATAGTAAAGACCGTGGCAGCCATACAAAGAAGTGAACTACGCAATGTTTGAGTGGGTCAGTCAAGCCTGTGCAACAAAAATGAAATGGAAATGGCGTAAGGCCGGGAGTGTCCGAGGACATGTTCGGCTCGCCAGGTGCAGGTCCTTTGATTTGACATCCGTAGGCGACCTGCTCGTCGCTATGAGGATGAAATGATGATGAAGACGATACAGTCACCGTGTCAGCGAAATTAACCAATGATGGTTAAAATTCTCGACCCTGGTGGCAATCGAACCCGGGACTATGGAGCCGGACTATAAGGGCAACAATATTGCAGGAAAAAGACCTGAAATTTGCTTCTGACCCAGGTGAAGATCCAGGCTCTTTGCCTTAATGGTCAGCTTAGTGGCCTTCAGTTCAGGGGACCGCGGGTTATATTCCCGGCCAGATCAGGGATTTTAATCTGTTTCTTAATGTTATTTGTTCATAGCGTCGACCTATAGAGATCTTTTGCCCCAACTTGCACCATATGATATGCACCTGCGTGTAATTGGAATTGCTGAAGTGTAGAGTGTTGAACGTGAGGAAAGGAACGTTAAGGACGACACAAAAACCCAGTCCCCAGGCCAGGGATATTAATCATTTACAATTAAAAACCCCTGACCCAGCCGGGAATCGAATCCGGGGCCGCCGGGTGACAGGCGGACACGTTGCCCCATACACCGCGGGGCCGAACGATTATTAATCTTAAACGGTTAATTCTCTTGGCTTAAGGACTGGGTGTATCAGCTTTCCACAATATATCTACAACTCATATACCACACATAACACTACCCTCAATCGCAATATACTACAGACCTTCGTCGGAAACTTTGCTTACAAAGGCTGCACACACCTAGCAATAGCCACACGAAATTATTATTATTATTATTATTATTATTATTATTATTATTATTATTATTATTATTATTATTATCATTATCATCATCTAGGTTTCGTTTATTTCTTCGCAATACCTAATGGTTGGATAGATTTCGTCACTGGAACATTATCGTCCTGCGAACAGTTTTTGTAATGTTAGCAAGCATACCATATTTATCAGTGAGTCTGGGTTCCTTCTTCATATGGGCACACGTGTGGCGTGGTTTTACCGATTCTGTGAACGCACTGAAAGAATTTTCCACCGTTGGGTAGGAATTGTTTTAGGATGATTGGTGTGCTGTCGGCATTAAACATCTCGAAAGAACAGTTTTTCGGATAAGGCTTTCGGAGAGGATATGTATACTCACGACCAGAAGTACGGGTGGAAAAGGGAAGAGGAAAGCTTTGGGCGTAGATTTTAGTCAACAGTGTTTATGTAGAAGAAACAAGCGGAACGACGTAAAATGTGTTCGTCTTCCAGGATGTGTAGCTTGTGACGCAACACACTCACAGGTCACTACTACTCGATTGGCATTTTCTCGGAAACTGAGTAAGATATTTCTATAATTAAATATTTTGGACATACTGGCTTTTCCTAATTAAGGAAAACAATTATTGAACTATAATTTTATTGCGAAGAAATGTGCACAATGAACTGTATTAATGATGGGAGTATTCGAGACCAAAATGTCGAAAAATTCGATTCTTACAAGTTCTCGAGATATCTGGAATCCTGATAAAAGTATTGGAATACTTCCGCTGGAGGTATTCTCTAATGACAATCCCAAAGAGAGACCACATTATTTGCAACATCCGAGAACCGTGAGGATAGTAGAACCACCTCTGGACGTAACTCAGAACTACCTACCTTTGTATTGATGTGTTGGTTCAGGGGGTAAAGAGTAATGCTCATCAGATGAGTATTTACCTACGATGTATTCGAATGCTTCTCTCACACGGTAGAAAGAGAAGTCCTCGAATAATTGATTGAGCTTATACGCAGTTATCTAATGATGATTATAGGTGGCTGTCTGATTCCAATCACTCACAATCAATTGTTTGCTTTCCTTATATTTCCTATAAGGAATAAAATGTTGTTTTTACAATTGTCTTTATGTCGCACCTACACACACAGATCTTATGGGGACGATGGGGTAGGAAAGTGCTAGGAGTGGAAAGGAAGCAGTCGTGGCATTAATAAAGAAACAACCCCAGCATATAACTGGTGTGAAAATGGGAAACCATGGAAAATCATCTTCAAAGCTGCCGACAGTGGGACTCGAACCCACTATGTCCCGAATTCAAGCTGACAGCTATGTGCCCCAAACAACTGGACCATTCTCTCGGTCAAATAAAATGTTAGTTAACCCAGTTGACATATACATATATGAATGAAAATACACAATAGAGTAGGACATTTTGACAGCAACCAATGGTGTGACATCAAATTTGTATAAAATATCTGTAATTTAACATTCTTTATATTGAACCGATCTGTTCATGAACCATTACACATGATTTCGATGTAATTACAATATGTAGATGAGACCACATAGGGATAGTGTACCGTGAAGAAAATTTTCTTTTCACTCCTCGTTTTATTTTATTAGTGTAATTGTGCTTGCAAGCTGTTTTAATTCAGGTGTTATTTATATATGTTATGTTGTATTATGTTTTTGCATAATAAACGTTGTCCTCATGCCCTCATGGCCCCAGGATAAAGGGAAGTTTCTTCCCGTCCTGGGGTATTTTCTATCTTATGTTGGCTATCCTCCTCTTGCCTGCACGATCTGGTGAGAAAACTCCCCTCCCCTCCCCTTTGCCGTTATTCTGACGGACTTATTCGCTCGCTGGACATTTGCAGCCGGTCCCGCTGCGGCCTCGAACCGAGGACTCACCAGACGTGGAGGTAAGACGTTAGACAGTTACCCCCTTGTGTAGCGCGTTATGAAAGTTGAGGAAGCGGATTGCAATCTTAAAGAATTTCATGTTAAAGCTCTAGTTTACGTAAGGTTTCAATAGGTCGTCGCCCCGGGCAAGTTTTCACTCAAAATATAGTATGTATGATAGAGGTATTTTAAGGTCTTTAGACCTGTGATTCTTTTGCTATGTTGTCCTTATGTATGGGACAGATCACGTTTAAACAATGTTTTAAATTTGTCTTAGCGTAAACTATTCCGGTCTCAGAAGTTCAAAGAGTTTTGGTCAATGTGTGTAATTATTGAATACGAGAGGGTACCAGAAGGCTATGATGTATTGAGCAAGTATTATGTCTTTAAAATTCTTGCTGTTATGTACGATACTTTGGTGGTAAACGTTCTTGCGTAGTTTTCTAAGTAAAGATTATACTGGTATGATCTAGAACCTTTTGGTACTATTGAGGAGACTGAGATACCAGGAGACCCTAAGTTGGGTGTGTAAAGTAAATGATGTATTGTTTACAGGGCTAGACCCCGGTTTCTAACGAATGTTGTATTAATCAGTAAATTGTGCTGGTCACATGTATTTAAATTCTTTTAGTATGGTACTTTAAATTGGGACATGTCCCTGGTGTTGTTAAACTTTGTATACCGAAGTAACGCAAGCTTCCATTTATATAATAAATTGTTATCTGGCAAACTTATTGTGCCTTAACGCCCCATTCCCTTGGCCCACCGCTTCTTTTTTCGAAAGCTACCGGGTATAAACCCAGTAGAGATAGTATAATATTAGATATGATTGTGCAACATGACGCAACATTGCGCGGTTTTGAGAACTTCATAGCGTCAGTTTGGAGGTGTAGTTCTCAGCCAGACAAAGGGGGAGATGAAGCCAAGCCAAAAACTTCACTTTGAGGGTTTCTGAAGCCTGTATCTATGCAAGAAATCGCGGGAGAATTCAGGCGCGATGGAAACAAGACTTGAGGGATATCTCCGTCCATAGAAGGAATATAGAGATTATAAAACAATAGGATTAATAAGAGCAATTTTCTGAGTGATTTGATATGCCTCATGAAGCTAATCATCATCTATGTGAATTAATTGACATTCATCTTAAGTACCGTGAGAAAAATTCCAGCCCAGAAGAGGAACTCAAGTGGCCAATGCGGGGAAGAACACCGCGTGGCGTGACGCGGAGATCATTCTCTATACTCAACGCTACCTGTGAGGTGTGTCTCGTGTGTCGAGTGCTCTTCGATAGAACAAAGCATTCATATTGGTGATTCTAAGGTAGAGAACTTTCTTTGTTTGGGTAGCAAGTGAATAGCAAAACTGTAAATGTTTATTTTAGATTTGAACAGTGAGCTGATTGAGATGATACCAGTTAGAAATAATTTCTTTACTACAATTATTCTACGAATAATTAATTTCACAGTAGTCTGACGCTAACTGTTTCTAAGTCGGCGTAGGCACAGAGTGAATAGAAGAAACTCAATTGCCTTCGAAAAACTAATTCACGTGGCCAGAAAGTAGTTGCAGAAACATTAGTCATTTAATTTAAATACACGCCGTGAACTATAATTATGTTAATTTTTGTGGCGTAACTGTAAGATAGCTGAAGTCAAAACTTTATTTGTACGTGAAGTCTGTGTGCGAATTACACGAGTAACAGTTTAAATTTTCGGCAAATAGCAACAAGGAGTGCAATAGAATGCGAGATAAAAACACGCATTTAACTAGTTACGTGTAATAACACTGCATTTCCTCAAAGTTGCTTTAAATCACAAGTATTCGCCCCCCCCAGTGCAAATATATCACGGCGCGTGTCTGCTGAACGAGAAGATCAAGGTGGATATCATCAGTAGCTGGGAGACGAAGATCCAGTACCGAGTGGTGTTGTTCATCACGTTCCGTACAAGCCATCAGTACGAGATTCCAGTAGAAGAGAGAAAACCATGGTGATGTTGCTGAAACCCAGCCAAGGAATGCTGACTTCTGCAACCAACAGTAAGATGGATTACAAAAGTTGATATCCGCTATGGAGGATCGCCAGGTGTAGCCACTAATGAAGGTCAGACGGATTCTAACGTATAAGCATGATATAGGGTGGCTTCGCCAAATAATGTATATATAAATTTAATGCCCTTCAGGCGAACATGTAAATAACATTTACGCTCAGTACAGGAATGCACGATCAGTCTAGCTTGTTTATTTGGATGCTGATTTTCATTGATCATAGTTTAGGTTGTTTCTTTATAGCTGTATATAAACTTGCCATCTAGTTGAGGAAGGGATTGTTTGTAAGATCGTCAATAGAAAGACTTGAGCAGTCTAGAGAAATTATATAGGCAGACCTTGTGTCTTAGGCTTTAGATAGAAATGCATGGGCATGTTTAGAGATTCTCCTTTGGTTGCCAGCTGTAGAAGCTGTAAAATCATCGCAATAGTTCCTGTAACGTATCTTCAGACAGTGAGCGGGAGTCGAAAGGCAGATCATTCATGCAGAAAGTAAGGCCCAGGCAATAAGGATATGTTTAATCAGCCCAGTGATGCTAAGATAAAATGAGCCCTAATTTGTGTGAGTAACGCAAGAATACGCGTTGTAATATGATATATAATGGTTTGTATGAAGCTTTGTGGTTGAGAATATGTGCATATGTGCGTACAGTGAAATGCACAGGAAATAAGAATTGTGAAGGCTCTGAATTGAGCTCTATTGATGAATAAATTTGCGTGCTGGTTTATACACAATAAGTAATATGAATAAGGGTGACAGTTTCACGTTAAACAATGTAATGAAAGGGCAAACTAATTATGTTATTAGGTAAGGGCCTGTATTCTATGAATGGAGTCTCGCCATCAGCTGGACTACTACCTACCAGCGGGCAGACTCGTAAATCACTTGTGAAATGCATGATGGCCGCGAGACAAACTCAGTCGTCTGTCTGGACTTGCCGAGCGAGAGCTCTGACGTCACTTGTTGGGGTTGCTGTTTCTTTCACTGAGCAGATAAAAGGGTCGTTGTCTCTGCCAAGAGTTTTAAACTGGTTTCTGCACACTTTTAGAAGTGAAATATATACGCCATCCTTTTTGTATTTTAAATTACAGGAATGTGGAGATACCTGAGCTATTCTGCGCATTGTCAAAATATTGTTTTCATCTTGTGATTTAATTTGAGGTATTGCAAGTCTCCAACTCGAGTCATGGGTTCATGTCTTGGAATGACGTGACGTGATTTGCATGTCAGCGATAAGTTCTTGTTTTATAGTTCAAAATGTCCTGCAATGTAATGTAAATATTTTAACTATAGGGAAATTGTTAGGTTAATTTGTGAGAAGTGGTCCATCCCTAACGCATATATTTTAATTTGTTTTTGCTAGGGGCTTTACGTCGCGCCGACACAGATAGGTCTTATGGCGACGATGGGATAGGAAAGGCCTAGGAGTTGGAAGGAAGCAGCCGTGGCCTTAATTAAGGTACAGCCCCAGCATTTGCCTGGTGTGAAAATGGGAAACCACGGAAAACCATCTTCAGGGCTGCCGATAGTGGGATTCGAACCTGCTATCTCCCGGATGCAAGCTCACAGCCGCGCGCCTCTACGCGCACGGCCAACTCGCCCGGTCATATATTTTAAACCTGGGATTTAAGGTGTCAGGGACCTTCAAAGGATCCGTCTGCACCTTGAGAAGCAGTGGGTGAAATATTCAGGAAACAGCTCGGAAGAAGAATATATACGACTTTCTTTGCAGGAGAACTGGCAATTATCGTAAATGCCTTTTTTGGGGGGTTTTCAAACTTGTTAATATCGGTGGTAAATTAATTCAATTATATCGCCAGTAAAACATATCTGGAATATCATCTCTCAATTTGTAAATAAAATTTTGTTGTTTGATTATCGAAACTTCGTTGCGATTAACGTTATTTTCGGTAGGATTGTGGTAGTTTAATCCTGAATTATTCTTTCCTCTTCAATTTAATTCATCGACCCCCTTTTTTCACCCACAAATTTCATCGGCTGAGCTACCAGGAGCTGTAGAAGAGGAAGTCAGGAGTTCAGGTAAGCTATGTGCCAGGGTTTACGCACCGTTTAGGTGAGTAATTTTTCCACTATAGTATATCTGGTTTGTTCTCAGCGATGGCTTGATTGTAACCAAACTGCTATAGGGTACAATATGTTCATCAAATAATACTTATGCACCGTACAAGGCCATATTAACAACATATAGTCTTTATTTATGCGCTTGCTGGACAATGAATTGTTCCCGAAGTCCAGAGTTCACTTACATTTCAGCTACTCGAGTTATGGAGGATTCGAGAACTTGGTTTCGAATGCAAGTTTCGGTTCCTAAATGTTCTCGGATGTATAGTAATCGATTCTAGAAAGTATTCGATTCTGCCCATCACTGTAGTGGATTATTTACAATCTCATTGTTCCTATAGTTACGGTTCAACGACGGTTAGTCAAAGTATAATCCTAGAATAAATATGAGGGGCCATTTCAAAGAATACGGTATATAAAACAGAATTACAATAGGTATAAGAGCCTCCGTGGCTCAGACGGTAGCGCGTCGGCCTCTCATCGCTGGATACCGTGGTTCAAATCCCAGTCACTCCATGTGAAATTTGTGCTGGACAAAGCGGAGGCGGGATAGGTTTTTCTCTGGGTACTCCGGTTTTCCCTGTCATCTTTCATTCCAGCAACGCTCTCCATTCTCATTTCATAGAATATATCAGTCATTAATAAATCACTTTGGGAGTGGTGACCCCATCGTACTAATAGCCTATATCTGCTTCATTTATTACATCCGTGACCCGGTCATTGACTGGAAAACAGGTTGTAGGTTTTCATACAATAGGCATATCCTTCATTTCTGTGTTTTCACGGAAGATGCCATTTATATTTTTGTGCATAGGAAGCGTTCATTTTATTTATTTGCTGTACTTTTGCTTAGAAACCACACTCCTTTGTTTCCTTAAGATAGTTAATTATGATATGAGAATGCTCGGCAGGCATTTTCTCGGTAACTGAGTTAAACATTCTGGCTATACTGGCTTATCCTAATCAAGGAAAACAATTAATGAACTGCAATTTCATTGCGAAGAAATGTGCACGATGTAGGTATTATACAGTATACAATATAGTTGTTCCCATAATTACGGTTAGTCAAAGAATAGTCCTAGATTAAATATCAGAGGCCATTTCAAAGAATACGGTATAAAACAGAAATACAATAAGTACCAAAAGTACCGTATATTTTTCATTTTATTTTTTTTAAATTTAAGAGGCGATTTATATTTTCGTGCATAGAAAGCGTTCATTTTATTTATTTATATTTTCTTACAAACTGCACTCTTTTGTTTACGTAAGATAGTATATTATGATATTGTTTTTATTTATTACAACTCACAACTCACAACTCATTATTGAATTTTTTAATTTTGAAGAATATTCTGCACTTACAAGTCTTCGTAAATATATGCATCGTCTCTGTCTTTTATTTTTATACGTGATATTATGCCATTTCATTTCTCTCCCATTTCCCATAATTATATTAAGAAATAACATTGTATGACAATCCAGTAACAGAGTATATATATAAATGAAACACGAATAGGCTAATTTTCTAGTAAAGCTTGCCTTGTTTCATATTAATTTCTCGCGTTTAAATTTGATATCCATGTATATTACAAAGAAACCAGAGAATTTGGCACTCAATGAGTTGATATGTTTATATTTGATCTCTCTGTTCCTCCTCGCTCTTCATTTGTTGTTTTCAAAAATGTTTTCATTCCTCCCCTGAAGGGGGAGGCGGGCCTCTTAGACGGTGACGCCGTCTCTCAGGCCGAGAGATTTGTTGCCGTGAAGAAGATGCTCGCAGAAGGTGAGAGGGTTGGCGGCCGTGGCCTATACTAGGAACTGTCCCGGCATTCGCCTTAGTGCAAGAGAATGGAAAACCACGGAAAACCATTCTCAGGACAGCCGACGGTTGGGACCAGCCGTGAGGTCCAGCCTTGTCCCGTTTCCCGAATGCACAGGCGTAGAGCCACGGTAGAGTCGTGGCCACCCCTCCTCTGCTCGGTTGACCGGTCAGAGTGCAGAGCTGTCACTTACGGGCCGAGACTCACTCTGCATCTACCGACCGACGCGACGTTCAGTTGTGTTCGCTCTGACTAATGAGAGGGAGTATAAGCCGGTAGTGGGCGGTTTTTGAGGGCTATACAGATTTCCTTGCCTGTAATGAATATTTCTGGCCGCTAGTAATTAATGAAAGTCAATATACAGTCTCTTCCAGATGTGTCGAAGTCTTTCAGTTTCTGATTACCAAGGAATAATGGAAGCATAGCATATGTCATAATCTTCTGGAATTAACTTTGTCTAGAAAATCGGCTCGCCCTTTTCCTTTATATGTCTGGTGAAATGAAATGGCGTATAGCTTTTAGTGCCGGGAGTGTCCGAGGACAAGTTCGGCTCGCCAGGTACAGGTCTTTTGAGTTGACCCCCGTAGGCGACCTGCGCGTCATGATGATTAAATTATGATGGAGAAGACACATACACCCAGCCCCAGTGCCAACGGAATTAACCAATGATGGTTAAAATTCCGGACCGTGCCGGGACCCCAGCTACCAAAGGCCAGTACGCTAGCCATTGAGCCATGGAGCCGGACATTTGTCTGGTGTGTTCTCAGCTCCAGTGAAGTGTGATTATTTTGGTAACAAGTACAGCGTGAATATCTTTTCTAATTTTAATAATAATTACAGGGGTGGTCAATCCCCTGGGTGAGATAATTTTTAGGATGCTTGTGAATCGAAGTTGATCACGAAGTCATCTGAATTCCTTGTTCCTCTGCTTGAAACACTGTATATTGCGGATTTAATTTATTTGATTTTGTGTATATTTATGAAAGTATCGCTGAAGAGAATAATGCCTACTTCTGCATTTACCTACGTCTTGGATCCGTCCGTGAATATAATGTAGTTACACTCTCCTTCTGTCCGACTCGTTGGCTGAATGGTCAGCGTACTGGCCTTCGGTTCAGGGGGTCCCGGGTTCGATTACCGGCCGGGTCGGGGATTTTAACCTTCATTGGTTAATTCCAGTGGCTCGGGGTCTGGGTGTTTGTGCTGTCCCCAACATCCCTGCAACTCACACACCACACATAACACTATCCTCCACCACAATAACACACAGTTACCTACACATGGCAGATGCCGCCCACCCTCATCGGAGGGTCTGCCTTACAAGGGCTGCACTCGGCTAGTAAAAGCCACACGAAATTAATTTAACTCTCCTTCTGATCCTGATAACTCAACGCAGTGCCATTGGTGATTCGTCACAATAAGTGCAAAAACACTAGAGAATATAATTTCAGTCATTTAAAAAAGTTCAGTTCTTACAAGCAAAATAACTGAGAATATATATAGTCACTATTTGGACATTACGCAATCCGCAGATATTATTGATACGACTTCTTTGTCGCTAATTGCATGTTTTTGAGTGGTAAATCTTTTATCTGATGCTACTTTTACTTCGCCCATTTCCGATAAACGTATCTATCTGCAGACAAAAAAGCCTCCCTGAATTGTGAAATAATTTTCCTTCAGTGGACAGCTTTAGATGGCTTTATATTTAGTCTTTTAACACTTGAAATGAATCACACATGGGCCGTAAATAAATAAATCTTGCACTGTATAAAATGGAACTGACAACATATGTATATTAGTACTCAGCAAATTCAACACTTTACTGAACGGTAAATTTGTACTTAATACAGTGATAATACGGCTCCACTCATTTGCAAGCCCTTCCGGATTAAAAGCGATGTCTCATCACGCTCTGTCCGACTCGTTGGTTGAACGGTCAGCGTACTTGCCTACGTTTCAGAGAGTCCCGGGTTCAGTTCCCGGCCGCGTCAGGAATTTTAACCTTAATTGGTTAATTCCAATGGCACGCGAGATGGGTGTATGTGTTGTCTTCATCATCATTGCATCCTCATCACGACGCGCAGGTCGCCTACGGGAGTCAGATAGAAAGACCTGCACCTGGCGTGCCGAACCCTTCCTGGGATATCCCGGCACTAAAAGCCAGACGACATTTCATTTAATCACGCTCTAGGGAAGTGGATTTCCAGATGTATGGATAAGGATTGTCGAAGACTCCTTTATTTCACAGTTTTCGAACTGATTACTAAATCTTTTAATGTTTGAGTATCCTCGTATATTGAGAGCTCGGAGAGTTATTCAGATAGGGTATGTTGATTACATGCATATAAATGACTAAATAATTATAATTATGGAGAACGAGAAAAATTTAAACAAAATTTAATTTAACGAATTGCTGAAAATAACAAAATAATGACTCAAAATTGAAAAAAATGACTAAAAATTACTTAACAAATATACATTTCTGTCATCAGAATTTATGTATAAGTTAGCAATGTGTATGATGCATCAGTTAAAATATGACGTCATCAAAATGCGAGCTAAGTAGCTTAAAGTAGTTCACAGTCTAGCCACGTGAAAGTCACATTCGCGAATTCATTATTTTAATTTTATTTATTTATTTATTATTATTTTATTTTATTATCTCCATGAGCGCCTCACAGACTGGTCCAGCAGCTTCATCAGATCAAGGTAATCTTTCAAACTCTTTCGGTATAAATTTAAATGTATTTCATACATCACTGCACGTAATGCTGGAGGCCATGTGCGTGTAAGGTTATAAATCTGGATCCCATGAATTCTTCGTCACGTTAATGCATTTCATCTTCCACGCCAAGGAGCAGGAAATGTCAAGTGATCACAAATTCAGAGAAAAATGAGGCGTACGCTCAGATAGGCTCAATTCATCACGAGATCGATCGAGATGGAGCATCTTCGTGGTCACTCTCTGTAATGTATGCAGCACTGACGGTTGTCAAACAAGCTAACGGACAGTCCATCATCAACAAGGCATCTGACGTATCTCTACAGCGGACGAACGAATTGATATTAATTGAATCTTCTCACCTTTAACATAGCGGTGATGCTTTTTAACTTCTGCTCCATAGTATGTGTTTAAATTGAAGTATCTGAATAGTTTCTGCTTAAAAATGACTTGCTCTACAATTAGAGCCGCATTTTTGTGTGAGGAGTAAGTGAAAGGCAAGGGATTATATAATAGATCCGAAGTCATATAATAAATCTCAACTGAAGAAATCTGTATTGTCTGTAATCATCTGTCATTACGTAGTATCTGAAAGTAAATCCATAGATTTTGTAGTCTCCGTTTACTTTGTTTCCATCGAGATTTATGCCCAACACGTTGGCTTAATGGTCAGCGTACTGGCTTTCGGTTCAGAGGGTCCCGGGTTCGATTCCCGGCCTGGTCGGGGAATATAACCTTAATTGGTTAATTCCAGTGGTTCGGGGGCTGGGTATTTTTTGTGGCGTATTCAGCATTAGAAATCATCCTAGGTAGGGCCCTCACCTTTACAGACATGCAGGTCGCCTAATACGCCGTCTACGAGAAAAAGACCCGCACCAGGCCTTGAGATTTATACAGAAGATAAAATGTATGGAGGGATATGAATGCGAACAGGAAGGCGTAATAGGATAAATACAATAACTGGTCAGCGTTGGAAGAAGGAGCAATAGAAAAGGAGACAAAGTCGAACTTGACAAAACAAAAGAACAAGAGCAATCCCCACATCGTCTTCAAATAGATAGACGCTCTCTTCGTCAGTATGAGTTCTATGGGGTGCGGACTGGCACCGAAAATACGTATATTTATAAGACTGACGCGAAATTGAGACTTGTTAATGAACAGGAGATTTACCCATCACTGGAAATGCTGGAAACCATCATTTCGAAGTACAATTGGTTGTTGTTACATGTCTGCGCGAGCGCAACTCTCGAGTACGTAGTCGTGTCACTATGTGTGATGGAGGTAGTTGTGGTGGTGATTATTGTTTTAAGAGGAAGTAGAAATGCAATCAACCTCTATTTAACACTAATCAGAGGAAAAAGATGGAAGGGATCCAAAACCCCGAAAAATGAAAGTGTCGGCCAAAGAAAGACAAGGGCCATGAAGGGCGTAAAAACGAAAAATTCCCTAAGCCTCGATACCTAATACCATCGGGGTCGGAAAAGAACAAGAGTTGATCACGGGAGGATAGATGAAATGAGGAACCTGGCATAAGTAAGTGGATGCAATGCTAGGACTCAGCTTTGTGGTCGCCACCCCACGCTCCCAAGTTCAGGTCCCCTGGAGCCCCTATTAGTCGCCTCTTACGACCGGCAGGAGATACCGTGGGTGTTATCCTACCGCTTCTACCAACAGGGGGTTACGTGTGAGGGAGTAAGAGGAGCAGATTTGTTTAGTGACCAGTTGAATACAACACAAAATGGTGCTCATGATAAAAGAGCGCGTGTTCATTACCGAATGTTATGCCAAGCACGATTCATGGAAAACCTATGCGGAAGTGTTTGTACAAGAGCTTAAGACTAGAAGTGTTCTGGCAAAACCTCCAAAGAAGTCTGCAATGAAAAACTTAGTAGCAGAATGGCGTGAAGTAGGCTCTGTAGCGAATAAAAACAGTAACTATCCGAAAGAGTTCGAGCACCGGAAAACATTGAAAGCCTGGAACGAAGTCTCAACGCCGTTTATCTGTGCAACAGGGAATTAAGAAATCGACGTGTGGAAACATTAACAGAAAGGACCTGCATCTGTATCCTCACAAATTTACCGCTGTGCGTGCCTTAAAGCGTGCAGACGAACCTTCGCGTGTTGAGTTCTGTCAGTGATTTCAGAATGAAGTGGAGTGAGGACTTTGGGATCTTCATTTCTTTTTTACATTTTCAGATGAGGCAATATCCAGCTTCTTTTGTGATGTTCATTAACAAAGGTCTTATTATAAATATTTCCCACGCCAGTTATATTTTGCCCACCCTGATATCCATTGCTGCAAATGACGAACTCATTTTAGCTACCCAGCTTCAGCAGGGAGACGGGCTTCAACGCTCATTCAGTGGCCATCTTGGCCGATCTTTAGACTTGGTGAAAAACAAGTAGAAAGCTGAAATGAGTCCATTGGGGCCTACTCTGTAACTCATGGAGGATTAAACAGGAGCGGTATGTCGGCAGAAAGAAGCAAAGGAGGCCATCCATACATACGTATTGTCCAAGAAAGGAGCTTACCAATAGGTTTGAATTCCGGGTCTACTAATTTTTAAATCTAATTGTAACGATATTTTTAAATGCTATTGACTTTAAGTCCCACTAACTACTTTTTCAGTTTCGGAGACACCAAGGTTCCGGAATTTAGTCCCACAGGAGTTCTTTTACGTGCCAGTGAATCCACCGACACGAGGCTGACGTATTTGAGTACCTTCAAATACCATCGGACTGAGTCAGGATCGAACCTGCCAAGTTGGCGTTAGAAGGGCATTGTCGCCAACGTCTGAGCCACTCAGCCAGGCGAATCTCGATGTGGCGATCACACCGGCTGCACTAAATTTCGCGAGGAAAGTTAGGAAGAGAAATGTGTTCGATTCACTCTCTCGGCTAGTTTAAAAGTAGGCCTATTTTATCGTTTACTTTCCCCAAACACACATTAACACTTTTCAATTCCAGGAAATACTGTGATAATACAGGACATGACACACATCTCATGATAACCTTTCTAATCGAAATCGAGATCGTTGAGTAGCGTTATCGCTGCCATATACCAATAACGGCCGCGTTGCCAACTCCGGCCAGTGCAAGTGGGTGGGACCTATCAGATTAAATGTTGAAGCTCTGTGGTCGGATTCCAGGTTGAACTGGGGATCGGTGACTATGACCACGATATAAATAATCACTTAAAACAAGAATGCCTTCCATCAGTAGAGGTGTTGTCGGCTAATATGGTAGATATCACTCACCCACTCATTCTTTTATTTCCAAACCATACATTTTATTTTAATACTCAGTTCCCGATTGTAAGAAACAACATCATCTCCGTAACAAAGTCAGCTACACCCTTGAACAACAAATCAGAAAAATAAATCAACGTTACACGTGGCAATTTTGCAACAATATAAACTAACCCCATAGCACTACAGCCCTTGAAGGGCCTTGGTCCACCAAGCGACCGCTGCTCAGCCCGAAGGCCTGCAGATTACGAGGTGTCGTGTGGTCAGCACGACGAACCCTATCGGCCAATATTCTTGGCTTTCTAGACCAGGGCCGCTATCTCACCGTCAGATAGCTCCTCAATTGTAATCACATAGGCTGAGTGGACCTCGAACCAGTTCTGAGATCCAGGTAAAAGTCCCTGACCTGGCCGGGAATCGAACCCGGGGACCCCGGGTAAGAGACAGGCACGCTACCCCTACACCATGCGGCCGGCACAACAATATAAAGATCTATAATAAATACTAGTAATAGATAGATAAAGAATGGGTGAGCCCTGCCAAGGCAGGGTTCCACACGTAGGTCTGTGAAGACCCTTTGTGTCCCTTAAACGGGTTTGCCTAGTCCAGCCCTAGTGCTCCTATAAAGGGTACTAGTGTCCGGATGTTGGCATTCCTGATGTCTTCCAGGCTCACAAAATGTGAGCCAAGGTATCGATGTCTAGTGCTTGCAAGACCCTCGCACTGACACACCACATGCGCGGAGGTCCCTTCCTCCCTACCGCATCTTCTACACATCGGATCCTGACTGATTTTCATGATGTGTAGGTGTCTCTGTAAGGTATTGTATCCTGTCAACAGTCCAACTACCATTCGAATTCTGGCCCTATTCAAATTTATCAGGACCTTTATATAACTTTGGCTAGGTCCTTTGATAAGTTCACGTGCCTGCCTTGCTATGGTTAGCCTCTTCCAAATGTCTAAGTGAGACTGGTTTGTCCACTGGGGTATTATCAGTTTCACGCTTCAGAGTGACACTCCTAGGAAGGGCTCTGGTCCTATGAAAGGACTTATACTAGTAATAATAATAATAATAATAATAATAATAATAATAATACAGAGCTAGTTGGCTGCGGGGCTCGGGCTGTGAAACTATTAGCTTGCATTCGGAATCACACTATTGGCAGCTCCAGGATGGTTTTTCTATGGTTTCACGTGTTCATGCCAGTGCAAATGGGGCAAATGCTGGGGCTGTACCCGGATTAAGACCACAGTCGCTTCCTTCCCAGTTCTAGCCCTGCCCTATCCCATTGTAGCCATAAGACCTGTCAGAAATGGTGCCTCATAAAATCCATAATAATAATAGGGCAGGGCCTCAGGGCTGGAGGAGGTAGTCACAAGGATAATTAAAGTTTCCAAATACTCAACCATTTCCCAAGTCTCTTTCTTATTTTTTCTCAATTAATAACAAATACACTGGTGGAAAAGGTGTCAAAACACCCAGAAGCGGGTTTGCTAGATTAACGAACGTTGGTAGGCGTGTTCATACATCTGAATGATGACGTTGATTCAAATTTCCCGCAAATCGCATTAGCGTGACGCTAGTTGCGGCCCTATGACGTTGCACATCAGGTTTGCTTTAACTACGGGTTGTGGTGTGCGAGAGCGCTAGAGTAGAACCGCGGTATCCCCTGCCTGTCGTAAGAGGCGACTAAAAGGAGTCCCAGGGTCTCTGAACTTTGGAGTGTGGGTTGGCGACCACGGGGCCCTTAGCTGAGTCCTGGCATTCCTTCCACTTACTTGTGCCAGGCTCCTCACTTTCATCTATCCTATCAGACCTCCCTTGGTCAACTCTTGTTCTTTTCCGACCCCGACGCTATTAGGTTTGTGAGGGCTAGGGAGTCTTTCATTTCACGCCCTTCGTGGCCCTTGTCTTCCTTTGGCCGATATCTTCATTTTTCGAAGTGTCGGACCCTTTCCATTTTTCTCTCTGATTAGTGTTATATAGAGGATGGTTGCCCAGTTGTACTTCCTCTTAAAACAATAATCACCACCACCACCACCACTAGAGTAGAACGCAGCCCGGAAGGCGGTTTCGTTGCGCAGAGAGAGACAGAAGTATGAGGTGCGGTGATGCCAATGTAGCTACTCATAACAGCATGTATGTGTAAACATTTTTTCATCCAGTTATATCTTTAATTCCGAAGCGATGACCTATAATTTTTTCGGGCTTAAACGTTTCCTAAAAGTACAAATTAATTTTTAACATCAAACCCCGCGAAAGTGTTGAGGAAAATTTTCGAGATATTAAGGAAGGTAAATATAAGGTGAGAGAAATTAAAGGTGAAGGGCAGAGAGCATAACAACATGAATGTGTAAACATTTCTTCATCCAGTTATATCTTGAATTCCAAAGCAATGACCTATATGTTTTGTGGGCTTAAACGTTTTCTAAAAGTCCAAATTAATTTTAATATCAAACCCCGCGAAGGTGTTGAGGAAAATTTTCGAGATATTAAAGAAAGTAAAAATAAGGTGAGAGAAATTAAAGACGAATGGCAGACAGAATAACAACACGAATGTGTAAATATTTTTTCATCCAGTTATATCTTGAATTCCAAAGCGATGACCTATATGTTTTGTGGGCTTAAACGTTTCGTGAAAGTCCAAATTAATTTTAACATCAAACCCCGCGAAACTGTTGAGGAAAAGTTTCGAGATATGAAGGAAGGTAAGTTTATGGTCCAGTTTCAATGCCGTAGGATATTCACCATTTTTATACATATCAAATATTGTTGTACGCAGAACATTTTTTATTGAAATCATCGAGGACCGTCACTGGCTTCTTCCTCTAAGGGTTCTTCTCTGGCGACCTGAACACCGCATTATTTTTATTTCCGAAGCTTGTTTTATCCTCTGTAGTGTTTGCAGGCCGATACCACATGCGAGTGATGTCTTCTTTTGAAGCGTGGCAACATGGCGTTCCTCACCTTCTCCGCCTATGAACGCCTGCTGCTGCATGCTTACCAAATGCAAATACACTTTAAATACTATTTCCCTCGCCTGTCGACGGAATACTTCTCTTTTTGCTCTTCCTGGATCTATCGTACACATGCAAATAGTTCCCTAAATTCGTTGATTATGATATTTACAAATAAAACTCTAAACATTCACTCGTGACCCACACAAACAGGCACCTCTTACTGAAATAATTATATTGGCTCAGCGGAAAACACGTCATGCTACAAAGCGCGCGAATGTTACTGGGCAACCCTCTTCAAACCGCCTTCCGGGCTGCGTTCTACTCTAGTTACCTGTGAGATTGGACGGAGTGACTATGAGTGGGTCAAGAATGCCTTTACGACGAAGAAGAGGCCAGTATCAACAGCTCGCTGCGGTTTCACGAGGCCGTATAATAGGGCTACGCGAAGGTGGATTTTCCTTCCGTACTATTGCAGAACGACTTGGCAGGAATGTCTCCACGGACTCCGGACGTCCCCGTGGCACCACCGAGAGGGAGGACCGCCGTATTCGGCGTATGGTTGTGGCGCAGCGGACTGTGTCTGCAGCAGCGATTCGAGCGGCAGTTGGCACGGCAGTGGCCCATTTTGAACTGTTCGAAATAGGTTACTTGAAGGACAGCTCCGAGCCAGACGCCCTGCGGGGTGCATTCCACTTACCCCAATGCACTGTCGTCTGCGACTTCAGTGGTGTCAAGCAAAAGCTCATTGAAGGATTGAGTGAAAGACCGTTGTGTTTTCCGATTAAAGCCGGTTCTGCATTGGTGCCAGCGATGGCCGTGTGTTGGTTAGGAGGAGGCCAGCTGAACGCCTACATTCCACCTGTCTGCAGCGTCGACACACTGGACCCACACCGGGAGTTCTGGTGAGAGGAGCAATTTCCTATGACAGCAGGAGCATTCTCGCGGTTTTCTCACACACCCTGCCTGCAGATGTGTACGTCCATCTGGTGATTCGACCTGCCATTCATGAACAGCTCTTTTTTTCTTTTTCTTTTTTGCTATTTGCTTGACGTCGCACCGACACGGATAGGTGTTATGGGGACGATGGGACAGGAAAGGCCTAGGAATGGGAAGGAAGCGGCTGTACCCTTAATTAAGGTACAGCCCCAGCATTTGCCTGGTGAGAAAATGGAAAACTACGGAAAACCATCTTCAGGGCTGCCGATAGTGGGATTCGAACCCACTATCTCCTGGATGGGAGCTCATAGCTGCGCGCCCCTAACCACATGGCCAACTCTCCCGGTGAACAGCATTCCCAGAGGTGTTTTCCAACAGGATAATGCACGCCCCCATGCCGCTGTTGTAACCCAACGTGCTCTACAGAGATTCAACATGTTGCCTTGGCCTGCTCGATCCTCGATCTGTCCCTAATCGAGCACGTATGGGACATTATTGGACGACAACTCCAGCGTCATCCACAACCGGCATTAACCGTCCCTGTGTTGGCCGACCAAGTGCAACAGGCATGGAACCCCACCTCACAAGATGATACCTGGCACCTGTACGACACAATGCATGCACGTTTGCATGCCTGTATTCAACAGTCAGGCGATTATATTTGCGATGGATTTTCTCGCGCTGATATTAACCTGTAGTCTTGTATCTTTAATTAATTAAAGATGTTACCTCGACAAATACATTGCGAAAATTTTCGTATTCTATACTCCTTATTTGATGGTGTTTGGATATTTGTTTCTGTCAGTGTATAACAACTCATAAGAAATAAGAAATAAATACAATGAACTGAAGTAAAACAAAAGGTAACAATAAAGCTAATTAAAATTTGGGGAGCACTTTTCTCGCAATTAACTACAGTAAGTTACAAGATAAACCTAGTACACAGCAATGAAAGGTTGGTAAAACATAGGGCGAACACAGAGTGTGGGCTTCCACACCCCATTTTACATACAGTGAGTCAACGTGAAACTCATACACCCATGTAACTTGTATGTGTTTATGAATAGAAATGTGGGCAATAATTTGTACTCGCATTTTATCTGTGGAACAATAAAGGTATGTCTTGAATTATTAAGTCATCACAGGTTAGTTAGCGTATCCCTTAATTTAGCATGATATAACAGATTCTTTGTCTATATGGTGCTGGGGCACGTCAAAATGAAACTCATACAGTCCTATACGGGCAAATAAGAGGGCAGTACAAATGCTCTATGTTTGTGTTTCTACACCACATTCAGTTTGTTATGGAGAGTTGTGAAGTACAGACAAATTCCGGTGCTATCATGGGGCGTCAAAGAGGACAATCTTCGAAAGAATAAAGAACTGATGATTTTTCATCCTAAGAGAGGAAAACCACTTCGAGAAATTGGTAAACTTCTAAGCAGGAGACATGCAACTGTACAGTGCATTATAAATATATATAAAAGTACACGCAGCATTGAAAATAAAGACAAAGTGAGTGGGAGAAAAAGTTTCAACCTCAGGGAGGAATATTGGATAGTAAGGCAAGTGAAGAAAAATCCATCGATTAGCGCTTCGAGACTGGCTATGATGGCTGAGGAACATAGTTTGACAGTTCATCATATCATCAGGAATATATTATGCCATTCTGCTGTTCAAATATGCCGTTTTCCGCGCCCTTATACGATAATTAGCGCCCAAGTTAGCGCACGTTTATCCTCCCCGGGATACGAGTCGTGTGCTGTTCATTCCATGGGTCAAACTCTCATTGTGCGTACTTGTTGCACCGAGACATATTTTAGCCTGCGGGCGAAAGCGCTCTTAGTCAGGTGCGAGAGGGACGAAACTAGCCACACCGATATCTAAATCACAAGCATGGCTCTCAAGCCTGGAAAAATATAATTTCTTCGCTCTTTTCCCGCGAAAACACCATAAGACTTCAAGTGTTTCAGAAAAATTCATTGCAGAAATCAGGTAATACTTGACGGATTTCTAAGAGTCAAAGCTCATAATGATCGGCAGAATTTACGCAGATTTATCACACCAAGAAGTGATGTATGTAATAGAAATGTAACCAAGTACGCAGCAAACAAATACTCTAACAGGTGTTTGCCAGATGGTGAAAACGGATGGCGGGAACAAATTCGCAAGCTTCCTAAGTTCAAGCCCCTCCCACACGAAGCCGCCAAAGGACGCTATGGAAATTATGTCGAAACGCACGAAGCTACGGTAATGAGAATCGATCAGTGAAAACTGGAATGAACGAGCTTTAGTTTGGTATCAAAATTAATGGTGGAATGTGCCGACCAGCGGAATGATTTTTCAGAAGGGGGTGGAGTTTACCCTCTCCACTAGGTCTAACACGGTTTCGCTATTTAAGGTGACCGCTTTAGAATAGTCACGGTACTTAGATATTTTCAATTGCAGTATGACGTTGTGTATGTTGTGAGTGACTCTCCAACAAGTCTTTGTTATAGAGTGTGTGAAATTCAGTGGCTATTTGTTGGTGTCTCCAAGTTTCATAATAATGATAATAATATCAACATTGATATAATTGTACGTAAATGTGTGGAGGTATTCGTACTTTTCGAGGACGTGACGGTGATTTTTCATGTGACGTGTGGAACTATGGAATAAACTATATGGGAGCGATTAATGTGTAACTTAAACGCTGGTAGGCGGCACCTCAGTAGAACTCAGTATACGAGTTTAGTAAGGTCGGTAAAATCGTGGAGAAGCTTTGCTAGCTGTATGGCACTAAATGGTAAATTGAGAGACGAACAAGCGGCTCACTGATAGTGAATTCCAAAAGGGCAGTATCAGCTAATAAAACCCAAGTGCAATAGTTAACTCTGTATCCCATAGAAACTAGTGTGAAATAGGCCGAGTTGAAACCATACTTGTCATGACATTGCCAGGTAAACAGTGAAATGAAATTCAGATCGTCTGTCACGTAGGGCTTAAATTGCTGATAATGGATCCGAAAGACGAATGGGGGAGAGTGATGGGCTACAGGGACATTACCATCGTTTGATCAGGGAACTCGGGCCCATGAGTTTGATCTGATCGTATAGCAGTATAACGTGCCACAAATTAATACAGTTATACCAATTAAAATCCCCTCATTTGTGTGTTATGTACCAGCGACGTCGTCATCCGTAGGAGCATATCTAGGTGCACAGGTGGGCATCTATTCGACGCATAGTAGACTTAAAGACCGTCTCAGCACGAACGTGACCGAAGTCATCATGAGAGCAACCTATCTACTGTACCTGTCCAAGGCTTCAGTACATAAATAAGTTATCGTGGCTCATAAGTATAACATTAGAATGGGGCACCTCCGATGAGCTTCGAACTCAGCCCGGTTATCGAAGCCTCACCTTCCCATACTAGAATAATTCGCTAGCTGAGTCGGTATTGCATTATCGGGCTGACTGGACCGTCCGATGGGGCGTTGATCTTCTAATAATTTTATAGCAGGGGACTATTAATTATGAGAGGAATACTAATTCATTACCAATGAGAAGAGACACAATATCTTGTATAACAATTTTACTATACTAGTGAAACACATCTTATTAACATGGATATGCCATACAAAACCCTTTGCATATGGTATTTAAGGTCATCTTGACGTTTAAGTGTTCGGTAGTCTTTCTCTACACTTCATTATACGTTCAATTATTCAAACTTAAGATGCGTTCCCTCTTGAACTATTTACACTATCTCCGACTTAGAGAGGCGCTTCCTCTCTAATTATTTCACTCTACACTTACACTTATCATTTTACACACGTATTTAATCAGTATGGACATACCCTGCTGTAATTCTGTTTACCTGCCGAGAATTAATATATTCAAATTATATCAAGCTATGATATGAGTCTGCAAAAATCGGATGAACTGAAATAAGCATATATTTATCTGTGTACACTCCCAATCCCTTGAAAGTCGCATCACAACACTTCCCTAAATTAGTCACTGCCGAATAGGCAATATAATCAACACGCTCATTTCATTAGGATTTCCATCAATACACATATCAGGACATTATTTACACAACGTTGCTACCTGTGGACAAGCATAGAGCGACTCGAACACCAGACATCATAGACGGAGTATCATATCACTTCCTGCAAGAAATGGACAAGAACAAATACGTTTCACACACACACGATGAATTACAGATGGCACAAGCCACCCGCTGTTGGTAACAGTGAGCATAAACTTTCACTGTCTCCTGGAATGAACCCAGGATCTTCTGAGACGGGCTATATCTAAGCTGGAATTCCCTACACGCCGTAAATAATTAAGGAAACAAATTGGAGGGCTCCTTCTGTTAACGCTCATTTGGAATCTATGCGACGTTGGCACTATTCAAATTAACACACGTAATCGCTGTGCCGAGAGGAAAGATACCAGCCACTTGTATTTGTTCCCTTTTACGGAAGAAAACACTTTTACTTCCCCTTTTAAAGGGGCTCATAAATCTCCCAGTTGTTGGCTGCCCGTGACACACTTCCAACATCGGCCACGGAGCCCTCTCACACAACTGTTTCACGGCAAATTATCTCGCTTCTTTTCTTTCTGGCCACAATGGCATCATATTAAACATCGGCTCTATGTCCGGCCGTAACCAACATATTCATATCGCGGTATACGCTTCTCGCCAAATAATAAAAAAATTCCAAGGGAACTTCACATTCTTACTTCACAGTATCCATTAAAGCTACAACCTGCCTGGCCACCCTGTTCTTCCTCTCGATACCCCGAATACAATGCTACTTATTGATGAACTCCTGCCACACGGGTCCAAATTACCTCACGCACTCGCGAGCTAAATAATTCGACGAAATATACCCCACAGTCTCCATCCGTTATTTCAGGTGCATTAATTACTAATTAGGAGGAATCTCTATCAGGTGAAGTGCACAAGAAAATGAATTACTGAAAAATCTTGATGAGTCATATATGCTACGGAAAGATGATAACTGGAGACATTTTTACAGAATATTTAAGCCCTCTTTACTTGACAGCGCTTCACACTTTATTAATAAGGTCCTTATAATTACGTCATGCATTACCAAAGCCTTATATTAATGGAAGTAAAATATGGTTATTCCCAAACCATGACGACTGTATTTCATAAAAACAAAAAAATGAAATTATTATTAACCCTCTGAAATAGCATATTGGCGATCTACATTATTACTTTACTTTATATTTACAACAGGAAACGACTTTCAAAGCTACTTAATATTTTGGAAATATACTCAGCCTTTCTGGATACCACGAACACAGCTTTACAGGAGGGCACACCATGAATTTACTCGGAATCCATTACGTCTTCAGCGCTATGAAGTTCTTTGGTGAACAGCTGGCAAGTCACGAACATGATGGCTTGATTTCGTACGACGTTCCAGACGTTCTCTGCTACACCAGGTGAAACTTCGGCAGACAGCTAGATGTCTCGTTCTCTCTGCTACACAGGCAAAATTCAGGAATACAGCTGGATGTCCCGTTCCCTCCGACGTTCTTGTAGACTCCTTATGTAAATGAGGGGGATATTATCTCATGTGACTGCGTTAGTTTGTCACACATCACAATTTAAATTCATGGTTGGACCTGCTCAATAGCACAAGCATTCCAACCCAATGCCGGTAATGTCTCTGAAGCCCGACACTGTTCCCTTCTCACCTACTTATCCTTTTTATAGAAGCAGACAGCTATTCTAGGCCCTGAATACCCACTGGTTCACCTAAAACGTCACTGGTTAGGCCACTACTAGGTTAAAATTCTCGTGTCACACGACAGTACTTCAGGCATACTCTATTTCACTTGGTCATGCGTAAGTCAAGCTCTCTACTGCGTTAGAGATTTATATAACGTGACACTGCCCTTAATTATGCCGACAATGAACCGTTCGTTCCCTTTCTTTGTATTTCTCATTTATATCGAGTACACACACTCCACGCACTTAGTTAGATACGTGCCTATTTATGTTAATTGAGCCGTCACAGTTTAGGCATATATGAGGCTCGATGCACGACCTCTTCTACACACGGACATCGGTCAATACGATTTCGTACCGTTCCTACTATATCAATTAGCGGCACACTGTACGCGCAAATATCTCACTCAGATTGTGATTATTTCCACATATATTCACAGACATTAATAAATCACTGCATTACACTGCTGAGATTACAGGATGATTTCTTCATAAACGACTCACACATGAACTGAACTGGTGGTGTCTGCCTCTCAGCTTCTTCCTATATAGGCGAGATGCCCTGGTACTAGCAGTGGGGGAAAATCACAACCCCTTCTCAAAAGGTGCTCCGGTAATACGCAACGTAGAGTGACGAACAGGATATCAAATTGCAGCTCATGTATTCCCATTTTCACTGAATGAATGTTATTGAAGTAGCTTCGTAGATTCTCAAGCAATCTTAAGAGCGTCCTTTTGTCTCTGTCAGTGAATGATGACGAGCACTAGGGGAATCCTTCAGTTCACTGCCACGGTTGGGGTCCAACATCTGGTAACCATTAAAACGAGCCCTTGTTACGGCGTAGTTACCTCTCTGTCAGTTAAGTAGAGCACTTCTCGGTCTCATAATTATGCGTAAAATTCCCTGATTCGAATGAATGTTTGCACTTGATAATCCATTGAGTATCTTACGATTTATAAAAATTAACAGGGGAAAAACAATTGAACTCGATGAGTTGGCAGTGGTGAATGAAGGAGGGAAATAGGGTATAATGTTAGTTTTCACGTTGGACATACTCTCTGGGCTCGGCTAGTGACCTAGATTCTCTGCCAAGTGATAACGCGTCTCTTTTCATCTCGCTCGCGGTTGGAGTGAGAAAAATTCGAGTGCAAGCGCTCTTGCACCGCGTTGCTGCTAATTACCAGCAACTAGAGTTGAGTCGCGCGACTCTGGATACTGCAAATCGTATCCCGGAGCGGGTGAAAAAATTCTAACTTGGGCAGTTTTTATCGTAGAATGACGCGGAAAACGGCATATTTCATCTCCTGGGTATCATGACATACCATAGGTGACGTTGTGAACGGTCACACTACGATCGAACTACGAACTCTATGCTGCTGTTGACGCTGCCGTAATATCCCACTAAAGATCTATGCCGTGCCTGCCGGGAGAGAGATGTTGGACTGTACCAGATAAGTGTTAAGTAAAATTCTGAAGTATTAGAGAGTTCCAGTTTCAGTTCAATAGAAATATGTAAATTGCATGCAAATGATGTAGATAGTAGATTAGGATTTGCAATTTCAGAGGGATGAAATAGTTGCCTAGTAGGAGTATATAAATTTCTTCACGGCTGTATTGCCGTCCTTTATTCCATTTGCACGGGATATAATTGCATGATATTATTAAGGCCCCTTAGTGAAATAAAATGTGGAGCAGCGTAATTGAGTAAAGGGGATTTGAATTCATATAAAATTCACTCCAGTTTAACATTAGCTATATTCTGTATGAATCTTCAGAAACATTCTGAAAATTCTATGTCTGCTCCACATCAGATAGATACCCACCTATGTAAATTAAGGACATATATGAGCATCAAGAAGACGATATGACAGTGGGTGTGATTATAAATGAGTTACACGAAAATCGCGAGTGTTGATGTATATTTGTCCCCATTCGATAGAACAGCTTCTTTTGTGACTTACATGTATGGCCGAGTCGAGGGAGTTAAAAATCGAACTCTGTGTAGGAGACTGTGATGAGTCTGTGATTTGAGGATGTACGAATATTGCCCAGCAATTTGAATAGCACCACGATGAGTAACTCCGTGTGATGAATATAAAGAGGGCTAGAGTAGAGCCGATTCGCATTAATGATATTAGTGACACAGTCAAAATAAATGAAAGTGCATGAATAGCAGAAGTATTGATTGCAAGTGTTTATATTTTTGGCTGACAGGTCGTTTACCTGGAAGGCCATTCATGGGCCGAAGGCGAGAGTGAGACAGAGAGAGAGAGAGAAGCTACTGCTGTTGTGCTTTAAAGGGGTCGTTTATGTTCGCATTTTTCCAAGACAGCTTTACTTGTAATAACTTGTAAAACATCAACGTTGGGAGTAGGCCTGCAGACATCTTAGATGAGCGATTCCCACCTCTCTTTGCATGAATCTTACCGCTCAGGGTTTTCAGCTGAGATGTTCACACCCACACTGTCAGAGGAACATGGATCGCTGCTAATCAGTAGCAGCGAAAGTCATACCCACTGCTACTTACTGCGGACAGACCCCAGTGCCCAGCAACTGCCATATGAGTGTGAGTCACACCCACTGCTACTTACTGCGGACAGACCACAGTGTCCAGCAACTGCCATATGAGTGTGAAGTGTCTATTTATCTGTCATTACTTTCAGGAGATTTATCATGTAATCTAAGGGTCATTGGCTCATTAATATGCATCGTTACAGGGAAACAACGTCGTTGGATGTCAATTGTACAGTAGTTTAAAGTAACATCCCGATGGAATTCGCATAATGTGCATATTTATTTACTCATGAGAGAATGGTATAGGGTTTTTTCTATTAAAAAATACTAATAGGTCGAGGCGAATTTCACGTACTTCAGAGTGTACTCATAAATAACTTGACCAAACCTCATTTAACATGACAGCGTAACGATGCTGCTTGTCCTTTGGTCGTGTACATTAATAGCTTGGGTTACGCAAGAAATACACGATATGCCTCCACCAAATAATTTGTGTATATAGGATGCGAGTCAAGTGATAAGTATTTAGGTAATTAAGTGGTCCGAGAAGGGACGCCTTCTCAAGTTTTTGCATATTTCTGAGCAGATGCGGTTATAGAAATAAGACTATATAGACATCCTAACCTCAAGAAATATTAGTGTTTGTTATTTGTGTGTTGAAGCGGTGGCACATCTGTACAAATATTTAAATATGTGCTTTATTAGTAATTAA
Source organism: Anabrus simplex (assembly GCF_040414725.1). Taxonomy (NCBI): domain Eukaryota; kingdom Metazoa; phylum Arthropoda; class Insecta; order Orthoptera; family Tettigoniidae; genus Anabrus; species Anabrus simplex. Next base: position 315,335,851 of record NC_090269.1, on the reverse strand, counting down.
ATTGCCCTTATGGAAAAAGAATCAATTCATTTTTCTCATTGCATAGTTTGATAGTATTCCTTTCATTCTAAAGATTCCCCTACTGTAAAATATTAGGTTACTGCCCAGTCAGGACAGACTGCGACCCGTATGTCTCTATCGACTCAGCTAATGCCTTGTTACGCTAGTAGGAGAGGAAGGGTCTTTGGCGCCGGACTTGGTCGAAGGCCTCATCCAAGGTGTTCCAACTCAACGTTATGTTGCGGGACTATTATGATTTATTGATGCACTGATACCACGAAAAGGGTACAATAGCAACAAGAGAGCACATCCAGAAACTATTCGACTTATCCTAAGGAGAAGTAACAGACATGGACGAATAGCTAGGAAAAACAATTTGTTTGCAAGATTAATAGGAAGAAAAGGTTGAGCTTCGTTAAGGAGTGTATAGTAAAAGTTTTGACTTCTGAAAGACCGTTATTTTTTCAGATGGAAGCAAATACAATCCCTTAGGATCAGATGGAAAATTTAATGTCTGGAGGAAACCAAATGAGAACTTGAAACCTAGCAATCTACGTCCAAGTGTCGAACACGGTGGAGGTAGTGCAACTGTCTGGGGGTGCATGTTAGCTAGTGGACCAGGAGAGTTGACTATTATTGATGGGACCATGGATCAACATGTGTATCTAAATATACTGAACGAACATTTACGACCTAGTGCTGCAAATCTTGGATTACTTGATCGATTTAAGTATTACCAAGATAACGACCCGAAGTACAAAGCTCATAAAGTACGGATGTGGCAGCTGTATAACTGCCTAAAGGTATTTGAGACACATCCACACCTCCACAGACTTAAATGTGATAGAAAATATATGGCATTAGTTGGAAGTAGCCTAAAGAAAACACCATATTTCGAACAAAGATGGTCTGAAGATCGCTTTATGTGAAGAATGGAAGAAAATAGATCCATCCTATTGTGAAAAGTTGGTACAGTCTATGCCTAACCGTTTAAGAGCCGTGAAAAGTGCTGAAGGGTATCCTACAAAGTACTGACTGTTAAAAAGATTGTGTTATTAGAGATCGCTCACCAACTACTTGAAGGTGTATGAGTTTTACTTTGACCTGTTTCATGTATGTTTAAGAATAATGTATTAATTTTCTTTGTAAGTATAAGAAATAGGAGTTGATTTACTTCGTACCTTGGTAGAGAAATGTGTATTTGTTAAACCAGAACCAAGACTAAAATAAAGTAATTGTTATATTTTCTTTGACTCCAAATAAACAAGTTTTCCTCTAGTGTATGAGTTTCATTTTGTCTCACAGTAGGTAGGTGTTACAGTCTGGACTCTACTTCATTCACGTCACAGTTTTATATCTGACAGTGACAGGAAATTAACGTATAGGTCTACTTATTGACAATATTAGGTTTCATAAAATCTTACACGTTTTCTTATAATTCTACGTCAATTTTACAAATTTCTGTTTCATAATACTTTTGAACTGACCGGTAAAATCTGACAAATTTATCAAATGGCAGGCTATCTGCAGGGTTACGAAACAGATTTATATCATTATTGTTTACATAATTACACATTTTAAGCCCCTGGACGCAAAGAATAAAACTCAGTAAGCCCTGCGGGCCTGAAAACCATGTTTTAAAGCCCTAAAACCAACCCTTATTGAGATATTGGCACCACACTATCCCTGCTCTAGGAATCGGATAAAGAAATGAACTGCCGTAACCATGGCAACGTCAGCTCCAGGATTCTACACCAGCGAGATTATCTACAATATATCACAAAAACCTAACATGTTACAGACATAAGATTTGGTATTTGGAGTCTCCTTTAAAATAAAAGAACATAATTTTTTTCTTCAGAAAATGCACTTAAGGGGAGAGGGCGGGGGGATGAAAAGAAGTGAGGAAGGAGTTGAATTCTTGATATGTGGATACATACTGTATATCTCAGAAACTGAAGATATTACAGACGTAAAATTGATAAGCCCTACTTGGAATCTCTTTTAAAAATAAAACGAACACTTTTTTTGTAAAATCCCCTTAAGGGGGTGAAAGGAATTAAAAAGTGGGTGAATTTTTAAAATGAGTATTTTCTTCTTCTTCTATCGGTTTTCCCACGCCTGTGGGGTCGCGGGTGCGAACTGTATCGCACATGTGGATTTGACGCTGTTTCACGGTTGGATGCCCTTACTGACGCCAACCCTATGTGTAGGGATGTAATTACTATTGCGTATTCTTGTTGTGGTTGGTAGTGTGGTGTGTTGAGTGAATATGAAGAGGAGAGTGTTGGGACCAACACAAACAACCTGTCCTCAAGGCAGAAGAATTAATCACATGCGAAACTGGGCGAATTGGTCGTGCGGTTAGGAGCGCGCGGCTGTGAGCTTGCATGCGGGAGATAGTGGGTTCGAATCCCACTGTCGGCAGCCCGGAAGATGGTTTTCCGTGGTTTCCCATTTTCACACCAGGCAAATGCTGGCCCTGTACCTTAATTAAAGCCACGGCCGCTTCCTTCGACCTCCTAGGCCTTTACTATCCCATTATCGCCATAAGACCTATCTGTGTCGGTGCGACGTAAAGCAACTAGCAAAAAAATGTCTCCTTTAAAAATAAGGAAACAAGTACTTTTTGTTTCCTGAAAATCAATTTAAGCTGGAGATCGAAAATAAGTGAAGAAGGAGTTGAATTCCCTTTATCACGATAGTTACCAGTACTCAAAAAATTAGATGTTACAGACGTGAAAATTGGTATTTGGAATCTCTTGTAGAAATAAAGAAACCCTTTTTTTCCGACTTAAAGGAGGACTGTTTCTAACATATAGAGTCCCATATCGCATGTTCCAGATTTAGCTCTGCAAGTAGCCTGGTCATATGCCGCAAAAGTCAATGCCATAAATGTGATTTACAAAGAGGTTCTGGGGTAAATAAAATAAGATTTTTTGTTGGGTTTTTATACTTGAGCGATTTTCAGAAAATGTCTTGCAGTACAGAGGAACAATTAATATTTATTAAATTACGAAATCCTCGCGAGCGAAGCCGTGGGTAACAGCTAGTTATTCGTAAAGAGAGAAGAACAATAACTTTCAAACTACAGTAATACTAATTTTAACACGGAATATGAACAGAAAGACACCAGAATGAAACAAAATCAAGATGTCAATTGCAAAGATATAGCTTCTCTACGTTAGAAAGGTAACTTTAAATGTAACTCTTGTAGTTGAGGATCTCTAATCAAGTGTAACAACTCTCTCTTCCTTCTTTTTAAAGCCAGCTTGCGACGACTTTGAAGCAGAAAGCACAGAGATTTTCAGACTAGGTCCCCGATGTAATTTTCTGACATCTTGTAGAGGGCACATAGACGTGACCAGCTCTCCGATCACACAGAGCTTCCTCGTCCCTACCAGCGCGTGTAATTTGCCCCATGAGTCCAAGAAGATTATCAGCAATGGTACGAATGATAACACGCCTTTTTTCCACCGCAGACACTATTGCATACATGAATGTAATTTCAACTGGCAGGCTCAGTGTGGAAACTTTCTACTCGGCTGTACGCCATTTACAAGTGAAACTAAGACAAAATGAACAAAAAAATCGGACAAAGCTACGGCCGCAGATCATTTAGGCGTTAGAATATATCACTTGGGTGTTTGAAGTAAGTGAATGCTCCGAGTTCAGATTTACAGAAATTTATCTCTTTTTGACAAATTTTCACTAAGCTCACCTCTCGGGAACGATGTGAAAACACACTATATCCAATTCCCAGTGACTGTATTGTTGTGTGTATTCGGGCTTATCTATCTCCGTAGGCTAGATGGAAGCAGTAAGTCAGACGTACTCGGTTGCAGCTCGTGGTGCTTGGCCACCTCGAATTTCTTATGTAGACCCTCTTAGACTCTGCTCAGGATATTTTGGACCTATTCGATTATTTTTCACTCTTCCTTTCGAAATTTTTAAGTACAATCAAACAATCAATCAATCAATCAATCAATCAATCAATCAATCAATCAATCAATCAATCAATCAATCAATCAATCAATCAATATTAATCTGCATTTAGTGTCGTCACCAAGGTGGCAGATTCCCTGTCAGCTGCTTACCTGATGTTTAGAATGATTCTTTCACGGCCTGTAACTGTAGACATGAAAAAAAGCTTTTGGACTTTTGTCGTGTCAAGAAAATAAGGTGATTTTTTTACGTTTCGCAGAGAACTTTGCTCTGTGTCATCAGAAGAAAATCTCGGATGGAGATGTTAAGCTTTGAGTAGATTTCTTGATGTTATTTGACAGGAATAGGCTAAGTGCTGTCAACGCAATTCACCCTCTCCCTATCTCACCATCATCTCACGCGCAGGTCGCCAATGGGTGACAAATAGACCTACACCAGGCAAGCCGACTATATCTTTGGATATTCCCGGCACTAAAAGATATATGCTAACTAAATAAAATGAGATTATCCTGTTCAAGTGTGATTCATTTTTAAATACTGAAGCTAACAATAAGCACAAATAAGGTCGTGAATAAAACTGTAACAGTTGTAACATAAACATCTATTATGAGTCCCAGGGACTCAGTCGGGCGTGATTACCTATCTTGCGGACATCCGCTTCGCAGCACATTCAAGGCTTAATTGAAGCTGAAGGAAAGTATACACCCTGGCACGTGAGCCTATACACTTTGCAGGGAAGGCAGGGAGCATTGGCGTTCAATTGTGATTACTAAGCACTCCTCCACTACTCAGCGAAATGTTGATTGGGGTACAATGTTTAAAATAAGGCGCTATAATCGTAAAAAATGGCCTTTTCGAGATATTCCGGATTGATTAGTACTGCACAGTTTTACTGTCAGTTTTATTTTCTTATATTTATCTATTCAAAGAAAACGGATACGTTATAATTCTTTTGTTACAATCTACAAAGGTTCAGGGTTTAAGCATACAAGCTACGATTTACAATTCCTTGGATGGACACAACAGTATTTCCATTAAAAAAGTTAAATTTCTGTTATTCATTAAGCAAAAAGTAATATAATTACATAATTCAACAAGTTTACTGCTTGATTTTGCACAATGTTGCACTGTTGTGTGACTTTCTGAAAACAGCTTTTTTAAATTTAACAGGCATCTGACGATAATAGCTAGTCTCCAAATGGCGAGAGGGAAGATATAGATGTTTACTATCCAAGATTAAAGTACATACAGCAACGATGTAAATATATCTACTGGGTAGATATACAGTATGCCTTCAAATAAATAACCTAACTGATGTTATTCCCGTTAAGCATGGTTGTACTGTTGGTGAGTTTATCAGATAATTTAAACCCAAACAACCACAGGCCACAGCTTATCCACCTTAACTCCGCATCATATTAGAAATGCTTCTAAAGCACCTCCTAAAATGTAATAGTAAAAATTGTAATTCAATACGTACATTATAAAAAATATTTGAGGTTGTAGGCCTAACTGTTTATTGTATCAGTTCAATATACTTAAAGTATACACAGATAATACCTAGATTTAATAAATAATTTATTTCTCACAACTTAAATTGAAAATGACCTGGATTTCTGCCCTCTTTCATTATTTTCTACATCCATTTCAAACCGGGTATCACCGCAGTGTTCGAGAGTGACTGGGAAAACTTCGCCCAACCTTCACGGCCTGTGACGTAGCCACAACGTCACTGTGGTTGTGTAGCGTACGTTCATCGTCCGCATGCCCGCCCGCTTAAGGGCTGTTTGCCTAGAGGCAGGTTTATCGCATCGCGCCGGACGTAATGCGCTCGGGAAACGTAATGCGCCCAGCCCAATGTAAAACGTTCAAGGCGACTGTTTTCCTAGAGAGCACACTAGGTTGTCAGTCAAGTTGCGATCTGCGTAATATTGTGTTCTCCAGTCATGGATCATTTTCAACTAAAGAAAAGGGAAGTACTGACGATGTTGCTCTTACTAGATTAGGAGATTGAGGATGATGAGGAGGAGTTCGTGCTTCGTGAGTAGTAGAAAATAAGGAGGTTAGAAGATGGGTTGTACAAGAAAAGAGCCCATGAAGGAGCATTTTAATAATTGCTGATTACAAAGCATTTGATGGACGAAGAGGAAAGATGTAAAGCTTATTTCAGAATCTCTCGTGAGAAATTCGCGTCCATTTTGGACCTCATTGAAGAAGACCTTTCATGTAATGTACTGTGAATAAATTACTTATTTTTATGTAGGTGCTTACTTGTTGTTCATATTGCCGATATATCCCCAAATCATTTCTTTCTTTGCGGTATTTTGCACTACGGGTTCTTCAGTTCCCACAGAATTGGATGACCACTAACTATTTCAATTAATTCTTTATCTTCCGCAGCACTGAAACGTGTAAGTTGTGACATTGTGGCCAACATGTGTATGTACACGAACAATGAACAGACTGGTGATATCACGTGATGAACTCTGAATTCAAAAAGTACCCTGGGCGCGAGACGCAATAAAGTCGTTCTAAACCAGTCGGCCAAACACGCCGAGCGTTTGTCGCTGGTGTAGGACGTGTTGCGCTCTGTTGGAAAACATCGACACTACTTCTTCATAGAGGAGTGGAGAGCGTATTACGCTGGGCGCGTTGCGTCCGGCGCGACGCAATAAGCCAGTCTCTAGGACAGGGCCTCTCAGGGTGCATGGCCTGATGCATGCACTGTGCACAAGACGACTTCACTTGGTTGACCAGAGTGCAGATTCCCACTCCTCGATTTGGAGCAATAGCGCTGTCTCTCTCCTTCCCCACGCCTGTCTCGCTTGCTCCCCCTGTCTCCCTCTTCCTCACTTGCTCCGTAGCGCTCCAAATCTGATCTCAGTTGAGCCGAGTTGAGCCGAGCTTAGCCGAGTAGCCCAGAAACGAAGCGTTGGTCCGAGCTAAGCCGAGCGGGACCGATGCACTGTGCACAGGAACTCTGCACCACTGTTTGCACGCGTGAGATTTTGGGCGTTTGAGAGGCCCTGCTCTAGAAAAACAGCCCTTTTCAGTGCTGGGCGCCCGCGGGACGACATGCCCAGCGTGACCACCTTACGTGAAGAGTATTTACATTCATAGACTGGCATGAAAATATTGGCCTGAAACATGAAAAGCACAGACTGAAAACATTGATGTGAGTCCCAGGGACTAAGTGAAAGAAGGGTTAATGTTGAGGGTTTACCAGCAGTTTCGCCAACACAACAAGTAATTGGAAGACGTACCAGAACAAACTGATGATCCGTGCTACACTTCCCAGAGGAGTTTTCTCTTTTAGTTGCCTTGTACAATAGGCAAAATATATCCTGGAAGTACTGTACGTTCCCCATCACAGAGGATAACAATATCATAGGAGATCAACATCTTTCATTTTTAGCAGTATGGTCTGAGATGTTGTGGTCGGACTTGGTTACTCGCAGAGCAACAAGTATTCGAAATGGTCTTCGATTCATTCGAGGATTACTAAGAGAATGAAAAGTTGAAGACTAGATTTCACATGAACAGAAAATATCTGTAGTTATGCTTTAGTAAACAACAATATTATGTTTCCATGAAAACGAGATTTTCAGTTAAACGTGAAAGTTCACTATGGACGTAACTTGTATCGATAATTATATACGGAAATAGAAGTGTATACAATAAAGAACATGACTTCAATTCCAGCTGAGGTGATTGGCACACCGACGCCTGTAAACGAACTATTTAGTGCTAAGTACAAGAAAAGCCTTGCATTTACAACCGTCCATAGACATTTAATATCTACCTTAGATCAAATTCTTGAGTACTTAAAAAATAATAAGGATGAGATTGGTAGACGTTACAGCGCTGGAGGAAAGAGGGAAATTCCCGTTGTAGTTAATCGAATTAGGATGCTGAAAAAAGAAATTCAAGAGAATAAGCCTTTTGTACCGTTTTCAACAACTGTTCCTGATTTAGTAAAATGGAACAAATTCATTCAGGAGGAAACAGACGTGGAAGTGGGTGTTCCTAAATGGTATACGACAGTGTGGCTTTACGCAGAATGTTATATGTATCGTAGACTTGATGAAATTTTAAAAACCACCCAAAGCCTGACGGAATTTGATCCGTTTGAAAAACAGAAGCAAAGTACAATGATGGGCTCCATAGAATCTATGGAAGGACTTAGCAAATTATTACTAGAAAAAGACGCAGGTAAGCCGCCTAATGAAAATGAAGTTAAGAAAAAAATGGTGCTTTTTATGCATATATCTCTTTGGGGAACGAAGTTCAACTCAAAATTTGTAGGCGTTGCGACAAATGCTCTTGAAGTTGTTGAACAGTTAAAGACTAATTTAGTAATGGATGACAGTCTTAAAGCATGGCCTATTCTAAGTAAGCCAGACAAACGGCCTTGTATAGTTGATTTCGTCCTTGAAAATGCAGGTTATGAACTATTCACAGATTTATGTTTTGCTGATTTCCTTTGTACTTCTTTACTCGTCGATAAAATACGATTTCATTTAAAATCCATACCTTGGTATGTTACTAATGCTACAGTTAAAGATTTTATGTGGTTATTAGCAACTTTAAAGAATAAACGATCAAATAGCCTGGTATCTCTGAGTGAGAAGTGGCAAGAGTACCTAAATTCAGAAAAATGGACGTATGCATGCGATGAATACTGGACGTTGCCTTTCATATTCAATGAAATGCCACAGAGAGACCCTGGCTTATACAAAATTTTGACAAGTTCGACGCTCATTGTCTTCAAAGGAAATGTTAATTACAGAAAGCTGCTAGGGGAGTTAAACTGGGAACCGACAACAAAGCTCAAAGTAGCTGTAGGTGACTTCCTTCCCACCAATATGATTGCACTTAGAACCATAAAGGCTGACGTGATCTGTGGACTAAAACCCGGACAGGCAGATGAATTGAGTGCAAAGAATCCAGACTGGATGCTTACTGGGGACTACGCCATGATACAGTTTTGGGAGGCTAAAATGTGAAAGTTACATGAATATATTAACGAACCCGTGCAGAAATTATGAAGGGATTTATTCGACTGCGTTAAGATCATATACTGTATAATACTGAATAAAATATTACAAGAATATTATCTGGAGTAATGTAAACATAGCTCCAGATTTAATCGATAAATTTGCAAGAAAGTTGCAAATAATTTCATCTAGAATGTATGAGGTTTATTCATTTTAATATTTAGAAAATAACTACAAAATTAAATACGGTAAGTAATGATGAACCCGGCAGAGATTGTTGGATTATTGAAGGGCGGAAAGAATTCCATTAGATATTCCATGTGGTAGGATGTCGGCATGTAAAAGATCTCTGGTTACACATCTGGTATTTGCCCGACAAAATTCATTAAAACTCAGCCATAAATCCCCTGTGGGTGGGGACAGTAGAATAACACCCACGGTATCCCCTGCCTGTCGTAAGAGGCGACTAGAACAGGCCCCAGGTGCTCTGGGCTTTGAAGCAAGGATTGGCGACCACGTGGCCCTTAGCTGAGTCCTGGCATTGCTTCCACTTACTCAAGCCAGGCTCCTCAGTTTCATCTATCCTAGCCGACCTCCCTTGGTCAACTCTTGTTCTTTTCCGACCACGACGCTATTAGGTTTGCGACGGCTAGGCAGTTTTTCATTTTCACGCCCTTCGTGACCCTTGATTTCTTTGGCCGATACCTTCATTTTTCGAAGTATCGGATCCCTTGCATTTCTCTCTCTGATTAGTGCTATATTGAGGATAGTTGCCTAGTTATACTCCCTCTTAAAATAATCACCACCACCACTCAGCCATACACGCCCTTGGTTTACTCTGTCATGTAGCAGGCCTAGAGTACTGTAAAACGGAACGTCGACGTTGGCGAGCAGACAGCCAGCCGGCGTCAAATTAATTTGCTTACTCACGGTAGCTGAGGCTATACGATTATTATGAAAATGATGATGATTATTATTATTACTCAAAATTGAAAGTTTTCATGGGAAGAATTTTCTTATTACAAGTCATTAACCTCATTTTTGGTACGTATTGACGACAGTGATTACATACAATTTACAAAATATTTGTTTAATGTTAGTCAATACTTACAATACCACATTTTGTGGTTAAATAATTATAAAAAATAGAAAGATCGTGAACATGTTTCGCCCTTCTTAATAGGCATCATCAGCACAATGGATAACCTTAAAACAAATAATTACAATTAAGACTGTTTACAATTATTGGTCATATAAAATTGGAATGAGACGTTGTGATGTTAAAAGTTATTTTCAACATCATGATTAAAAAGTTTGACGTGAATGTTACAAACACAAAACTATTGTAGTACAATTTTACAATATTGTCTAAAAATATATATATATATATATTTATATTGGTGAGAAGTTTTTTTAATCGGCATTCGTCTGGAATTGAAATGGATCCTCTTCTTTTAACTTTTTGGTGAAAGTCAATATTATTGTCGTGTTAACCACCAAGTAGATTTGAAGAATAAAATATGTATAAAACATAAGTTCCTATTGTAGATAATTAGATCAGGAATGAACATTTGGTGTTTCTTCTTGAGTTAAATTGGTTAAAACATATTCAGGTGAGAATACGTTAAAATGGAATATACGTTGAAAATTTTTCCGATGTACTAGTTGGAGTATTTATCACTATATCAGTAGTCTTCCCATTTGTTGTGTAAATCTCAGTGGTTAGAATGTTGATAAATCGAATGCCGTACAGTGTCTATCTTGTTCTGTTATTAGCGTTATTCCCACCTGAATGTGTTTTAACCAATTTAACTCAAGAAGAAACACCAAATGTTCATTCCTGATCTAATTTTCTACAATAGGAACATATGTTTTATACATATTTTATTCTTCAAATCTACTTTGTGGTTAACACGACAATGATATTGACTTTCACCAAAAAGTTAAAAGAAGAGGATCCATTTCAATTCTAGACGAATGCCGAGTAAAAAACTTCTCACCAATATAAATATATATATATATATATATATATATATATATATATATATATATATATTTAGACAATATTGTAAACTTGTACTACAATAGTTTTAATTTGTGTTTGTAACATTCACGTCAAACTTTTTAATCATGATATTGAAAATAACTTTTAATATCACACCGTCTCATTCCAATTTTATATGACTAATAATTGTAAACAGTCTTAATTGTAATTATTTGTTTTAAGGTTATCCATTGTGCTGATGATGCCCATTAAGAAGAGCGAAACATGTTCACGATCTTTCTATTTTTTATAATTATTTAACCACAAAATGTGGTATTGTAAGTATTGACTAGGTTAACATTAAACGAATATTTTGTGAATTGTATGTAAGAATTTTCTTGTCTTTAAGGCATACAAAATCGCTGATTGTCACCGAAAGCAGTCGAAACATTCTGCGTTAAATGAAACTGATTTTTAAATAAAAGTTTGGACATTGTTTTAATGTAAAAAGAATGACTTAACTGCTTTCGGTCGTGACTGACACTGACTTGACCTATAATGACCAGGCATTACTTTCCTTTGTGGACCAGTCAAAACCAAAGTGGCGGCAAATTTTGGTACAAGACTCCTCTCTTTCATCTTTCCTCGCTTGGACAACTCTTTTTCTTTTCCGACCCCGACGGTATTAGGTAGTGCAATACAATCTCCTTTTCATTGCTAAAGCAAAGAATGAACCCTGCATTTACATCCAGGGAAATACATTGCAATCGGCTTCTCAGGTAAGAGACCTAGGTGTTATAATAGACTGTAAACTAACCTTCTCTGCTCACATTCACTCTATAAAATACCGTGCTATGCGCATTCTTTACAGGTTTACTGAAATTAATGATATTAACGCCTTACAATTATACTTTGTCTCGTATGTTCTCCCTATTATTGACTTTTGTTCCCATATTTGGTCCTCATCTGCTATCACAAGCATATCTCAACTAAATAGCATTTTTAACTTTTTCACTTTCATTGTTAAGACTCGCAATCCTGTTTTTAAGAACAAAACTAAATCTGACATTATGAAGTATCTGGGTATACTTGGCCTGAGAAGCCGTTTACAGTTCTCTGATCTATGTTACCTTCACAAAATAATCAATGGCTACACCAAATGTAACACTCTTCCGGCATACTTCCTTATACACGTTCCTCCCCGCCGTACACGCAACCGGCGCACTCATCATGTGCCCCTTCCGCGCCTAACTTTACAACAACGTTCTATCTTCCACCGCCTCCTTACTCTTGGTAACTCACTACCCGATATTGACATATTCACACCTTTCGCATCCTTCAAACAAAAAATTAGAAGATTCCTCTAAGTCCTTCCCAGGTTTTCACTTTCTTCCGTCCCTCCAACCCTCGACCTTTCTTCTTCCTAATTTCAGTAACCGACACTTGCCAGTTACCGTTGTCATCGTTGTTACGTTGTTACTCTTAAAATTGTCAATTTATTGTTGTTGCTTAATATTGTTGTTTATACCTTTGTTATCTTTTATGCGTATTTAAACTTATTATTATTATTATTAGTGTAAAATGGGCCTCCATAGGCTGTATCTAATAAATAAATAAATAAATAAATAAATAAATAAATAAATAAATCCTAGGAGTCTTTCATTTTCGTGCCCTTTATTTTCGAAGTGCCAGACCACTTCCAATTTTTCCCTATGATTAGTGTTATTAGAGGATGATTGTCTAGTTGTAGTTCCTCTTAAAACAATAATCACCACCACCACTTAAATGTCATTTTGTATCGTTAGCTAGTAAGTTTTAAAAGTTCACTTTAACAAAGGTAGCTGTGTAAATTCACTATCAATAATACATTTACAAGATAATAATGTCTACATCCACAGTAACGAGAGAAAATTACTTCACAAAAAACAAACTGACAACTGTTTGGAGCTACTTTCATTAACGACATTCACACGATAACTCAACCTATCTGGTTATTACCGGGGACTGTTTCGTATTATGTTTGAACAATCATTACCCACCTGCGTTTAGAGCAGGTAGCAGATTACCTATCTGTTGTTTTCATAGACTTTTCTTAAGTGATTGCCAAGAAATTGGAAATGTATTGAACATCACCCCTTGTAAGTTATTCCAATCCCTAACTCCCCTCCCTACAAATGAATATTGGCCCCAATTTGTCCTCTTGAATTCCAATTTTATCTTCTTATTGTGATATTTCCTACTTTTTTTGTTTGCTACTTGCTTTACGTCGCACCGACACAGATAGGTCTTATGGCGACGATTGGACAGGGAAGGGCTAGGAGTGGGAAGGAAGCGGCCGTGACCTTAATTAAGGTATACAGCCCCAGCATTTTCCTGGTGTGAAAACCATGTTCAGGGCTGCCGACAGTGGGGTTCGAACCTACTATCTCCCGAATACTGGATACTGGCCGCACTTAAGCGACTGCAGCTATCAAGCTCGGTTTTCCTACATTTAAGGACTCCACTCAAACTCATTCGCCTACTAATGTGATTCGGTGCCATTTCTCCACTGACAGCTCGGGACATACCATTTAGTGGAGCAGCTCGTCTCCTTTCTCCCAAGTCTTCCCAGCCCATACTTTGCAACATTTTCGTAACGCTACTCCTTTGTCGGATATCACCCAGAACAAATCGGGCTGCTTTTCTTTGGATTTTTTCCAGTCCTTGAATCCAGTAATCCTGGTGAGAGGTTTCATACATTGGAACCATACTCTAGTTGGGGTCTTACCAGAGACTTACATGCCCTCTCCTGTACATCATTACCACAACCCCTAAATACCTTCATAATCATGTACAGAGTTCTGCACGCTTTATTTACAATCATATTTATGGGATTACCCGAATTGAAGATCTTTCCTTATAACACCTAGGTACTTACAATGCTCCCGAAAATGAACTTTCATCCCATCAACGCAGTAATTAAAACTGAGAGGACTTTTCCTATTTGTGAAACTCAAAACCTGACTTTTAACCCTGTTTATCATCATACCTTTGCCTACTGTCCATCTCACAACATTATCGAGGTTATTTTGTAGTTTCTCACAATATTGTCACTTATCTATTACTCTATACAGAATAACATAATCCGCAAAGAGCCTTATCTCTGATTCCACTTCTTTACCATGTCATTTATATACTGTATATAAGAAAACATAAAGGTCCAATAATACTGCCTTGAGGAATTCCCGTCTTAATTATTACGGGGTCAGATAAAGCTTCGGCTACTCAATTCTCTGAGATCTGTTTTCTAGAAATATAGCCACCCACTCAGTCCCTGTTTTGTCCATTCCATCTGCACTCAGTTTTTCCAGTAGTTTCCCATGATCTACCGTATCAAATGCCTTAGATATTTCAATCACTATTCAGTCCATTTGACCTCCTGAATCCAGCTATGGCTTGCTGGAATTCTACAAGTTGAGCTTCAGTGGAATAATCTTTCCTAAACACAAATTGCCTTCTATAGAACCAGTTGTCAATTTCGCAAACATGTCTAATATAAGTTAATCAGAAAGAATGCTTTTCCAAAGCTTACATGCAATGCACGTCAAACTGACTTGCCTGTAATTTTCAGCCCTTTGTCTATCACCCATACCTTTATACACAGGGGCTACTATAGTACTATAGGCTACTCTACAACCAGTTGTTAATTTTGCACACATGTCTAATATAATCAGAAAGAATGCTTTCCCAAAGCTTACATGCAATGCATGTCAAACTGACTGGCCTGAAATTTTCAGCCCTTTGTCTATCACCAATACCTTTATACACAGGGGCTACTATACCAATTCTTCATTCGTTTGGTATAGGTTCTTCATGCAAACAATAATCAAATAAGTAATACAGATATGGTATTGTATCCCAACCCATTGTCTTTGGTATATCCCCCGAAACTTTATCAGTTCCAGATGCATTTCTAGTTTTCAAATTTTGTAACTTGTTGTGAATTTCGTCGTTATCATAGGTAAATTTGAATACGTCTTTAGTATTAATCACCTCCCCTATCTGGATATTAACCTTGTAACCAACAATCATTACATACTGCTGAGTGAATACTTCTGCCTTTTGAATATCCTCACATAACACTCCCCTTGTTCATCAATGATTCCTATAATGTCCTTCTTGGAACCTGTTTCTGCCTTAAAGTACCTATACATACCGTTCCACTTTTCACTAAAATTTGTATGACTGTCAATTATGCTTGCCATCATGTTAACCCTTAGTTGACTTCTTTGCTAGATTCGATTTCCTAGTAAGTTCCTTCAATTTTTCCTTACTTCCACAGCCATTCCTAACTCCATTCTTTCCAACCTACACTTCCTATTTAGCCTCTTTATTTACTGTTATAATATAGTGGATCTTTGCCATTAGTTACCACCTTGAAAGATACAAACCTCTTTTCACATTCCTCAACAATTGCTTTAAACCCATCCCAGAATCTGTTTACATTTTTATTTACATTTTCCCACCGATTATAGTTACTTTTTAAAATCTCCCTCATGCCTGTTTTATCAGCCATATGGTAATGCCTAATTGTCCTACTTTTAAGACCTTCCTTTCTACCACATTTATTTTTACCTACGGCCAAAACTGCTTCGTGATCACTAATACCATACATTACTTCGGTTTCTCTACAGAGCGCATATGGTTTTACCAGCACCACGTCAAGTATATTCTTCCCTCTGGTTGGTTTCGTCGCTTTTTGGATTAACTAATTTGCCATTTGTTGTTCATGCTTCCTGCCGTTCGCATTACCTTTCCAATTGACATTTGGTATATTGAGATCACCCGCTACAATCGTTCTTCCTTCCCATAACGTTTCCCACATAGCTGATGAACTTATGAAATAATTCCGAATGAGTGTCAGCATTACACTTTCCCGGTCTGTACACTCCAAAGACATCTAGTTGCCTATTATCTTTAGAAATGATCCTTACACGAAGAATTTCATGTTTGTAATCTTAAACTTTATCGTAGCTTAAAAATTTTTCTTTCACCAGAATGAATACTCCCCAACCTACCATTCCTATCCTATCTCTACGATACACACTCCAGTTCCATGAGAAAATTTCTGCATCCAATTATATCATTTCTCAGTCTTGATTTAACTCCTATTACAATATCTGGGAAGTATATGTCGATTAAATTGCTTAATTTTATTCCTTTCTTAACAATACACCTACAGTTCAACACTAACATTTTTATGTCATACCTACTTGACTTCCAGATCCCTGTACTCGTATCACCGCTCTCTGGACCACCCCGTTCCCTGAATGCAACTCCCTATAACCTTTCTAAACAAATTTCCTAACTTATAGGTACCACTGGGGTTTTAGTGAAGGCAATCTGAGGGCAGATCCTCATCTCCTACCTACCCATTAGGATTAGAAATCTCACTCCCAGTTTCTCTCATACCCACTCCATAGATTCAGTTAAATTTCCATTAACCTTCCAGTCAGTATCCCTCGTACACAGTATTCCACTGATAACAGTTTCCGCTCTGTCTTCTAAAATTCCCCCTCCCCCCTTTTCTTCCCATCCCTCTTTTACACCTACTGTATCCTGTACATCTTTTGAGAGAGGCCTACTTTCTTTCCTGTCCTCTGAGAGAATCTTAATTATCTGCCTGAAACTCTCCAATTCTACCACCATAGTCCTTAATGCCTGGCCACACCCACAGTTCTTACATTTGCACTCCATAGCCATTCCTTAAGGAATAACGAAAAGAAAAAGGAAAAGTTGGGACACAAAGATCACACAACAATAAGGTAATTAGTATTCTACTACTTAACAATACGAATTAATCCTACTATATTTTTATCCAACAGCACTCTAACAGGACGAAAACTGCCGTGAATTACAGAGAATAATCACGCTAATTTCTATTAAGACACATACGTACAATAATTTTTAAACTACGTTCTGACGTATCCTAATTACTAAGCAGAAACTGAGGTTAAAATTGCAATTAAAGTTTGAAATTTGCAAGAACTACTCAAGGATTACCAATAAACTTAAATGCGTAGACTGATTAATATTATTACTGTTTTTCCTACTAGCCAACGGCCGTAGCCGTGTTGAAACCCCGGATCCCGTGAGATCTCCGAAGTTAAGCAACATTGGGCGTGGTCAGGTGTTGGGTGGGTTGCCACGCGCTGTTGATGGGGGTAAGGGAATGGAGGAGCGGAAAGGAACTGGCCACCCTACCGCACGTAAACTCCGGCTCAGGAACACCTCTGCGAAGGTTCGGACCTGCCTTCGGGCAGAACAACCCTTCCCTACCTTTTCCTACTATGCTCTAATAGAAAAGGAACGTATCGAAAGGGTTACCTTACACAAAGTTCACACGAATATAACAGGAAAGATATCATCTAACATTCCGTATCTACACTACAATTTTCAACTGAAATGTTATGTGATTATTGCAGCTGTTGGGTTACTATTATTTTCCCTTCCCTACTGCGCAGGACGGAGAATAAAAGTGTCGTTAAATGCTGAAGAACGAAGAGGTTGTCTACAGTAATTGCTAAGAAAAATTTCTGTCAAAACTAAACCAGGGACTTGAGTTTCAATTATTATGAAAAAATTGGAATTTGTTTATTATTAGCTAACCGGTCTTAAATACTGAAAGATCGAGGGTGCAAAGTAAAAATTACGGACACTTGAACTGCCTATTGAGAACTACAAATTATCTGAATACAGGGATCATCTGATTTTTATTTATATTTTCTAGACCACACTATACCTTTGTTCACGACTATAGCAAACAATGCAATATTTGAATACGAAGACCGACAATAATCGATAACAATACAACGACTGTTAGCTATTTCGCAAGTGAAATCTATGTATATAAAAAATAGAGTTTTGTCTGTACATTGCTCAGAATTTAAAAAGGATGGTATACCTGTATCAGTCGTGTCCACAGTAAGAAGTAAATCCACTTTTTAATCTTCTGAGAGAGAGAAAAGCATTTATTTCTGCTTCCCCCATTTGGAGGTTGACAAAAAGACAAAGATTACATGAAAATTTGATTAATAACTACAAGGATCATTTATAATATGTTCATAAATTATAAGTATACTATATTAAAGCCTACTTAATACAGTAATTAAAAATGTGTATCAGTCAATAATTTTAAAATCCATGAGGGATTCCTCATAGGACAAAGACGTAGGTAAGAGTATAGATGATTTTTGACTATTGACAACGATCCTTTCAGAGCTGCTAACCCAATGTCCTTAATAAATTGATTATGCAGATTAAATTTCTTACAAAAGTTGTGAAATGTATGAGTAATGGTGCCTCTTGCTCCTATCATCAATCCTAATACATCTATAGAGTTCAGATGAAGTATTTCTCGTCATAGTATGGGATTGCAGGTTTATATATATCACTTTTCTCCTTGTGTATATCATGTGGTTGGGTGGATGATGTTTCGGTTTTAATTGTGGGGTCTATTATGAACCATTTACTTGAGCCTGGTGGTATAGCAATCATGTCAATCCGCCAGCTTGACCCTGTCTGAGACAATCCATGTATCTCCTCGTAGACTGTATAATGCTTTTCTCTCAGGTCTGTCTGTCTGTCTGTCTGTCTGTCTGTCTGTCTGTCTGTCTGTCTGTCTGTCTGTCTGTCTGTCTGTCTGTCTGTCTGTCTGTCTGTCTGTCTGTCTGTCTGTCTGTCTGTCTGTCTGTCTGTACACGCATCATGAGAAAACGGCTGAAGACAATGTGACGAAAATCGGTATGCAAAGTCGGGGAATAAGTTGCTACAATCCAGGTCATAAATAATTCTATTCACGCTGAGTGAAACGGTAGTTTAGGGGAAGGCCTAAAATTTAATTCTCAAATATTTAAGTTTTTAGTGGTCCTATTTTAATAAAAATCGGTACGCAATGTCGGGGAATAAGTCA
The DNA here is from genome assembly GCF_040414725.1 of Anabrus simplex. Taxonomy (NCBI): domain Eukaryota; kingdom Metazoa; phylum Arthropoda; class Insecta; order Orthoptera; family Tettigoniidae; genus Anabrus; species Anabrus simplex. The sequence continues at coordinate 315,316,974 of NC_090269.1, read as the reverse complement.
CTGTAATCTAGGCCGTAAATAATTTTATTCGCGCTGAGTAAAATGGTAGTTCGGCTATGTCCTGCTTGACTATGTGGCTCTCGTTACCTTCTCTTTCTTCTTCTTCTTCTTCTACTGGAGCCTTATGTCTTAACAGGTTTATTCTACCCGAATCGTCTTAATACGCAGTAGCGTAATCTGTTGCGATTTGTTATTAGCACCAGTAGTTAAAAATACAGATCACTGTGCGTAAGATGAGAACCAGGTATAGCTCTTGGGGATGAGTCAGCTGTAACCTCGTATAGTGGTTAGCATGAGAGGACGAAGTGTGACAAACAGGTTTTGTGTATAAACATCAAACATACACATCAACAAATCCGAGAAACATAAACAAGCTTACACGTGAGAAATACGTAGCACCAACATAGTAAAATGTAGGATGCAGTTGTGGCGGAATTCTCTTGTGTATAATATGATAACTCATCTTGTAATCATGAAAGCGACCGTCGGCCTGGCGTTCAGGTTAATAGTCGCCATTTTCAGCTTTACATAGGGTTTTATTATTATTATTATTATTATTATTATTATTATTATTATTATTATTATTATTAACAAATAAATCGCAATTGTGAAATATCCCGGTGGAAATGATCACTTACAGTAGTGTGGTAATAAAGTTAAAACATAATTACCCAACAACAACAACAACAACAATAATAACAAAACAAAATTACAACAAAGAATGTACAATAAGCAATTCCATGGAAATATATATTACGAGAAATACCATTAGTTTAACATTATAAATCCAACATCATCATATACAAATTCACACACAACTTAAGTATTTCCAGTGCTTAACACTACGACTTACAATATTATAGGTTGAGCTTACTACTGACTTACCTCTACAATTAATAATAAAGTAAATTTAAAACATAACTACTTATTTCCGATTATTAATACGGCTTACAATACAATAGGCTGAGGTTGCTACTAGCTTAACATTACAATGATAATAAAGTAAAGTTAAAAACATAATTACCCAACAACAACAACAACAACAACAACAACAAGAGTACAACAAGAAACTCCGTGGAAAGAGAATACTGCAAGAAATATTACTAGTTTAAAATCCTAAATCAAGCAGAAAATCACAAATTCAGTGTCCGTAATTTACAACTTTTACTTTTCACTAATGATCTTAAATGACTTGATACCGTGAGGGAATGTATCAAAGACTGTTGCAGGTAATTCATTCAAATCCCTTAGGGTTCTGTCAACGAAGGAAAACTTTTCCACATCCGTATGCTGGTTTCTAGCCCTAATTTTATGCTTGTGGCCATTTCTCGGTAAGTACGAGGGAGGTTCCAACCTATTCCTATTATTACTCAAGACAGCTCTTCCCATATAGCTCTTATGAAGATCACACAGGCGAGCTCTAGTTCTAGGTATTCCTCCTATTCCCGGTTACGAAACACATCGCATTTCTTTGAACATTTTTAGGGAAATTATGAAACCTACCCTGAAAGGATACCAGCACACAGATCCATATTCGAGGATCGGTCGTACCAAGCATTTATAAGTACTTTTAGCACCAGAATTAGTTATCTTGGGATTTCGCATTATAAAATGTAACGATCGCCAGGATTTATTAACTACATTTTCCATTTGATCTGACCGATTTCAATTTTTCTAATAGTAACACCTAAGTACTTACAACTATCAACTTCAACAACACTTTTCCTTTCAAATTCGTAATCCCTCTTTCTTGTCTTTTTTTACAGAAACACAATTTTTTGCATTTTTCGCTGTGAATTTGCATTCGATTTTCAAGCGCCCATTTTTAAATCGTATCTATATCGTGCTGAAGCAATAGTTCCTCCTCCTCTGTCTTTATCTCCCGGTATATTACGCAATCTTCAGCAAAGAGGCGCACCTCCAATTTTATCGAATCGGGCATATCATTCATGAAAAGCATGAAAAGAATTGGCCCAGTAACGCTACCCTGAGTCATACCAGACGTAACGTTCATTGGAGAAGATAGCGTTCCTCCCACATGTAACCTCTGAGTTCTTCCATTGGGGAGTTCTCTTTCACAACTCTGATGTCCATACGCGCTAACTTGTTAAGGATGTCATGTATCCACAAAGACGCACACTAAGTACCGTGACTTGCGTACACTATATTATTTACAACTATTTACACATTACACATCAACAAACCACCTTTTTTAACAACTGCCTATCACGAAGAATCAGAAGACTACGACTGCCATCTTGAAACAGCTGACTGCTACTTTAGCATGTCGGCACAAGCACGAGTTCACAAAAACAACTCCTGTTAAACAATAACTCCCCTACCATCAAGACCGCCTCCTTATATATGTGCCTGGCCACGCTTCTAGAAGGATATGCCACAACATATCTTCTCGTAAATTCTAGAGCGCCTAATCGCCTAGTTACAATGTAAACAACTTTCTACAACCATCTAGTGCCTTATTCTGGATATTACAGTGTGTTGCACTATATTGTAGTGGATTATACATCATATATACAAAGCAAAATCACCTCCAAACAGGCCATGAAGGGCCTTGGAGGAGTGGAAGGTAAAGACTTCCACCATTGTTAATCTCGGAACGTGATGGGGTAGAGTGGTTAGCTCTACGCCCGGCAGCCTTTGCTCACAGGAATTAACCTGGTACCCATATTTGGTGTAGGCTGAGTGAACCTCAGGGCCACATGCACCTCCTGAAGTGGACATCTTGTTTCTTAAATTTTACGACTTCCTGACGGGGATTCGAACCCACGTCCTTCCGGGCGAACCGAGCACGCCTCACATCAGGCAGCCCCTCACATCATATATACAGGTAATAAAAATGTACATACTATTAATTACGGATTCTAACATTAACTAAACTAATATTAATATATATACAGCACATGTTTCATGACATAACCTCACAAATAATATGATCGTCCGTATCTTACTACGTAAATAATAATAGTACCAATACTAAACGGATGTAAACACTTCATAGCCATACCTCACAAGTAATAATAATAATAATAATAATAATAATAATAATAATAATAATAATAATAATTTGAGCTCGAAACTTGCATTATTTACCCATGGGTTAAAGAATATTGTTTTCAAGTTATGTCAGTCTATTACACTTGTGTCAATGTGGCACAAGATCAAAAGCCTTAGCAAAATCTATTACTACTGCATCAGTCCTGGACCCATTGTCGAGCTTATCCGATATATCTTGACATACGTAACAGAGCTGGCTTTTGAACGAGAAGCTGCCTCATTCCCGCCGCATTCGTCCTCTATTTTCCTGTTCAACTGTTCTGCTCGAATTCCCGACAGGCACGTCGCTTTCATTGACCTATGTTTCTTTCCTGTACGCCGCACTACCGAATCGCCTATCACCACACAACTTACAGGTTGAATATTCTCCACCGATGAACGAGTGCCTCCCTACATTTCTCATGTATTTACTTCCTGTAACTTATTTTGTAGCTCAGCAAACATGCGATTTACTTCATTTAATTCCTGCTGAAGTTCGTCAACTTTTGCTTTGTCGCTAGCCACATTTCTATTAATGAAATACATGCTACATGCTACATGCCATCCTTTCCTTATCACTGTTCAGGGCCTGTAGCTTACCACACTTGAAATGAAACCACATTCCACACGTATCACACTTAGCACTAGATCTTAAGTTTCTCGTATATCTCATACACTTGATGTTCATGTTCACTAACTCTTCTGAAGCTGGTTGAAATAGGACTCGGGTTTAACTCCCAGCCTTCTATAACATGTAATGTGGTAATGAGTGTCAACAACACAACACTTCCCGGGTAACTGCCTCTGCAGGTCCGCATTCCAGCACACACTCCGCAGCCCCCTGCCTTCTTGCCCATGTCAACTAGCAACTCAAAATTTTTGGTGTTTTGGCGATGATGATACAGATTTCAGGGATGCTAGAGAAGGGTATATGTATCAGTTTAAGATAGCGGACCCAGATCTGGAAGCTGCTCAGCCGCGCGTTATAGGCCTGAGCGGTTTATCATAGGTTGCAGGCCTTCCCTGACAAGTGAATTAGAAAAGGAGATCCAGTTGCATGGCCAGCTCTTTCACCTGATATTACCCCATTTGATTGATTCTTACAAGGTCATGTGAAAAGTCGTGTGTACAATACGCCTGTAGAGGCTGAAGCGGGGTTACTAGTGCAATAATATTTTCTCTCTGTCACACTGTCAGAACGACGCCAGACTTGCTCGACTGGATACGCCAGAACTGTCACGATATCATGCTTTAATCGAAGCGGGGAGACGCCATTTTGAACAGCTGTTGTAAATGGCTCCGTAGCATGTGTATGCAGTGCAGGTAAATAAATTGCAACATCTCCAGTCAAAGTATTTTGTATCCCAAGTTTGTAGATATGTTGTATATTGGGTATTCAGCCCAAATGCTGGTCAGATCCTCCTCAGATCCACCAACAGCTGTCATACACAGCTTAAGTGTCACAGAAGAGGCATATTAGGCAAATGCTTTCATCACTGAGCCAGGCGTTGCTATTACATATCAGTCTGCCAAGCCTACCGAGATTCATGCACCAACCACCCCTATGAGCGATATTTTCACACCATTCATAACAGGGACTGGCTGCATAATGAACAGTATTACTAGAATCGCTTAAATCTCGGTCACTTTCATATTGTCAAAGCCAAGGATGAGACTGAAGCAGGTCAATGAAAGGAACAGATTTATTCTAGCCCATACCAGAAGACATAGTAAACACTACATCCCGCCAGCAAAGGCATTTGTAGGTATCCCAGCGACTGAGGATACATGGTTCCTACTCCAGCGTTCCTGAAAGTCTTGTATTATCACTACCGAAACACCCTGTATCAAGTGGACACGCTTATATTCGAGAACTAGACTGCGGTTCCTTTAAATGAACTATATTTTACCATATAATTTCAGTAGAAAGGAGCCATTGGCTTAACTTTGACTTCAGTTTTCTCATAATGTATTTCATGATGATTGGTTCCTTTCTGATTAACTCTATCCAATTCTGCAACATAATTGGGCGAATATCAATGAATGTAGAATGTAAACTAGCAATGCAACCAGCACTTAATGTTTCACTTATTATTATTATTGGCGTATGGCAACAAGTTTGATACATATATACAACTATATAATATTTACAAATATACACAGACAAGAAACATGTAGCAGAATGTCCAGTTGGGTGATACGCTGTATGCCTTCCTCTGTTGGTTCCAAAAAGTCACTCGGGCTACCTGCGTAGGAACGTCGTGTACATTCACTCACAATATGGGGGATCGTCTGCCGAGATGCACCACAGTCGCACTCTGGTGATGAAATAAATTTCCACTTATAAAGGGCATCCCTGTATCGTCCATGATTTGTTCTCACCCGATTCAGAGTGGTCGAAATCTTACGCGGTAGATGATGTCCACCAGGAAGATGTTCACCAGAAGAGATGTGCAAGGAACTGCCTGTCAGCTCTGTCGCGTAAAGTAACATCAACACCGACAGAGGGAGCAAAAGAGATACACGATAAATTTCCAACTTCTTTGAAATAATTTAAGGAAAGAGTAGGTAAACAACTGATAGGCAATCTGTCACCTGGACGACTGCCGTAAATACAGAACATTGATGATGGAGATGAGACTGACACACAAAAGTATTTGTTGAATATGAATGGTTTTTATTTGGCCAGAAAAGCCAACTATTAATTGATGAGTAAGTAATCCAGCATTAAGTGAAGGACCAAAATCTCTTGCTGGAAGACAACTACAAATTTCTATACAAAATATAATCTATCCCAGCTGTTCTAAATGGGAGAGCCGCGGAACTTCCGAGCCGCTGTGATGTTGCTGATAACCGTAATAAAAATATTTCCTTCAATATTTATTCTGGAAACGGAGCGAGAAAAGACACTCGAGAGCACGAACATGTATATTTTACTGGGGATTTGTTGGATTGTACCATGCAATAACCTCACAAGGCTTGATTTATTAATCAGCTTGTCGTTTCTTATACAAAATCTCACTTCTAGGCGAAAATTAAAACAACTGCACACGCAATTCATGTTAAACTGTCAGAAGTGTCTCACGTTTTTTGTGCCTTCCTTGGATTGGGACGATGGCTACTTTTGAACATAACTTCGATCATTCATTTCTATACCTATATATTGCAAACAAGTTAGACGTTCTTGCTCCCAATTCGTAGTTACGTTAACTATAAAATCAAATATTTAAAAAAAAAATTTTTACTAAGATAATTGTACATTTTTTTCTTGAATATGTAATTATGTTAACCTATACATATAATATCATAAAGAGGAAATATTTGGGTATTTGTTTGTAACGGATAGACTCACAAACTACTGAACCGATTTCAAAAATTACTTCACCTATAGAAAGCTACTTTTCTAGTGAGTAAAATGGGCTGTATTTTATTTTGAAAACAATTTGAGGAGGGGAGCACGGGGGGATATATAAGAATACTAGGCTAACATAGGCAAAATACCGAATTTGTCGTGCAATGACGAGACAAAGCTCAAGTTAAGTTCCTTGACGCAAAGAACAAAACTCGGTAAGCCCCACAGGCCCAAAAACCATGTTTTAAGCCCCTAAAACCAACCGTTATGGAGATATTGGCACCACACTACCCCTGCTCTAGGAATCGGATAAAGAAATGAACTGCCGTAACCATGGTAACGTCAGCTCCAGGATTCTTACAACAGCAAGATTACCTACAATATATCACAAAAATCTAACATGTTATAGACATGAAGACTGGTATTTGGAATCTCCTTTAAAAATTAAAGAATACACATTTTTGTTTTCAGAAAATCCACTTAAGGGATGAGGGCGAGGTGGGGGGGTGAAGTGAAAAGAAGTGAGGAAGGAGTTGAATTATTTATTTGATGATACATATATCTCAGAAACTGAAGGTGTTACAGACGTTAAAACTCGTACTTGGAATCTCTTTTAAAATTAATGACCACACTTTTTCGTAAAATCCACTTAAAGGGGTGAACTAATAAAAAATCGGGTGAATTTATAAAATGAGTATCTTCTTCTTCTACCGATTTTCCCACATCTGTGGGGTTGCGAGTGCGAACTGTGTCGCACATGTGGATTTGAACCTGTTTTACGTCTGGATGCCCTTCCTGACGCCAATCCCGTGTGTAGGGATGTAATTACTATTGCGTGTTTCTGTTGTGGTTGGTAGTGTGGTGTATTGAGTGAATATGAAGAGGGGAGTGTTGGAACAAACACAAACAACCTGTCCCCGAGCCAGATGAATTAATCACATGCGATTAAAATCCCCAGACCCAGCCCGGAATCGAACCCGGAACCCTGTGAACCGAAGGCTTCAACGCTCAGCACTCAGCTAAGAATTGGGGCAGTTTTTAAACTGACATTACCTACTGTATAGCTCATAAACTTGACATGTTACAGACGTGAAAATTGGTATTTGTAATCCCCTTTAAAAATATATATATATATATATTTCTTTTATGGTAGTTGCTTTACGTCGCACCGACACAGATAGGTTTTATGGCGACGATGGGACAGAGAAGGGCTAGGAGTGGGAAGGAAGCGGCCGTGGCCTTAATTAAGGTACAGCCCCAGCATTTGTCTGGTGTGAAAATGGGAAACCACGGAAAACCATCTTCAAAGCTGCCGACAGTGGGATTCGGACCTACTATCTCCCGAATACTGGATACTGGCCGCACTTAAGCGACTGCAGCTATCGAGGTCGGTCCTTTAAAAATAATCACCTACTTTTTGTTTTCGGAAAATCAACTTAAGCTGGAGATCGAAAATAAGTGAAGAAGGAGTGGAATTCTCTTTATGAGGATACTTATATCTCAAAAACTAAGGTGTCACAGACGTGAAAATCTGTATTTGGAATCTCCTTTAGAAATAAAGAAACCCTTTTTATTTCGACTTAAAAAGAGGACTGTTTCTCACATGTAGAGTTCCATGTCGCATGTTTCTGATTTAGCTCCGCCAGTAGCCTGGTCATCTTAGCCCCAAAAGGCAATGGCACGAACGTGGTTTAGAAAGAGGTTCTGGGGTAAATGAAATGCAATTTTTCGGTGAGTTTTTATACTTAAGGGATTTTCAGATAATATCTTAGTGCAGTACCGAGGAGTAATTAATTTTATTTTTATCAACTTACCAAATCCTCGCGAGCGAAGCCGTGGGTAACAGCTAGTGTCTGATATATCAGCGGAGATTGAACTATGAGCTAGGCTCATACAGCTATTCAAATACTCCGCCAGCTCTACTGTGAGGTAATCTATGCCATACCTACTGAACTATCTGACTGAAGTACTTTCAACTGGAAGGAACAGATGTCGTGTTTTACTAGCGAAGGTTTGGTCATGTAATCTGTATCCATTTGTTTGACTGTTACCTTCCCTGATCATCCCTGCAATTAAATTGACTCGCCAATCATATTGCTTTTCTTCTAAAAAGCTATCCCCCAATCACATCTTCGCTTTCTTATTCCTGTTATTTAAAGGATTTTATTTAAATTGCGGTCATGTCATGTGGCAGTGATGTCTAGCAAGTGCTATAGAAAGGAGTGTTCCTCTAAAAGGGGAAATTATGAAGGTGGGGGAGCAGCTGGCGTAAGAAATCAGATATGAGATAGGCAGAAAACCAATTATGTGAACTATCTGCGTGTGTACTTAGGGAAGGTTCCTACGACCTCTTTTAGAATGTAATTTTCAGTTTCAGATCGCTTTAAATTTTAAATGTAGAGTTTTCTCTTGTGAACTTAAACTCAATGTAGGCTTTTGATCTCCGTTTTCGGACTTGTAATTTTGCCCTAATGGGTTTTTGTAAAATGTAAAGAAGCACGAGTGATGTACCCTTGTTAAACTTCCACTTCCCTTCAAGCCTTTAATATTTTCCATAACTTAGTCACCGGGTAGTACGGATTAGCCTCTGCTTCACCGGGACTTATGCCCTATTAGGTATTGTAAATTTCTTTCTGGAGTGCTTGGGTTTTGCCTCCACACATTTTCGATTTTCGGCATTTTAGTGAATTTAACCTTATACTTCTTTCTTTACTTTTGTGGCCGTGTAATGTGGGTATTCTGGCCTTGTTTACGATGGATCTGTACTGTAGTTGTATACTCCCCTATCATGTAAATAACGACTGTACGAACTACTTTTAAGGCAACGTGTGGTTGTTTTTCCTCACTTGTTAATGTAATTTACTGGCCAATTTGAGAGCATATTGTGAATTCATAAAAGTGTTTCCTGCGTTCGAGACTCTTCTACATCTTTGTAAATTGAACTCTAGAGCTCGAGACCCGAATTGTAAATTGTACTAGAAGCTACGCCCTCCATTTTGAGTGGCATTGTGTACCGTACAGGCAAGCCTGACCCCATATATAATGACTTGTAAAAGTCTAATTATAAATTTTAAGGTGTCCGATGTTCCTGTTTTCATCAAATTTTAATTATCACGAGCCCCTGAGCTATTTGTTGTAAATTACAGCTTGCAAGCTTCTTTTGTACAAACCGATTCAGGGCTTAAGAGCACTCCTTGTGGTAATTTATAGTCACAATATTGTAAAATTTCTGATATTTAACGCTCGACTTGTTATCTGAGCTTCCTGCTCTCCTTACATTTTGTTTATTCTCGTGTTATATTACTGTTAAATGTTTACGCAGTTGAAAGAAAGAAAATGTATATTTTTCTCAAATGTTATTTTCTCAAACTTTGATTTATGCTTTGTCCAGCTATTCCCCCCTAAAGCTTCCTTTCCTCTGCGAACCACGGATAAGTCCATAACAAAAATAGTTATTCGACTTCATATCTGTTAAACTTCTTAATTCCTTTTCTGGTCAATTAAAAGAAAATGTTTTGCATTAATTTTAAAATTAATTTATTTTCAAGTGACGATACACTATTCATTTATCAGGAAGTTGGGGAATTCATTATCACATCCTTTGTTGGGGCAATATCTGGATGTAATTTGATCAACGTGATAACGTAGCGATCATTTTCGCCGTCGTAGTTTCGTTAGAATGGCCGAAGGTTTTAATAAACTTTCAGTCCAAGTTATATTGTTCTTTGATTTATCTGCCTTGATAACTTTAATTTCCTGGATCCGAAAATAATATTTCCATGCCATGACAACACTTGATGTGCACCATCCTTCTTCGAACTGAGCATCCTCTGAGATGTCCCTTCGAGCTAGTTATTGTTTAGTGTGTTGTCATTTCACTTGGTTGTTTCAAGTGCTTTACATACAGACATGCATGCATACATACAAGCAAACCAGTGGTGATAAACACACACATACACCCATAAAGTATCTAAGCCATTATGAACCACTTCGCTTGGCTGTAGTAGGTCAGAGATCTGACACGAAACAGTTGGTAATCGTGTCAGGAAATAATGTAAATAAGTTGAACGACTAAGATCGAATTATAAGGCGCTGTAACAATCAGTCACAACTGATCTGCAGTTTGGGCTGTCGCCGATGTGACAGATTACCTATCAATTGTTTACCTTCCTTTTTTCTTAAATAATTTCAAAGAACTAGGATATTCATCGACCATATTCCTTGGTAAATTATTCCAAACCCTAATTCCTCTTCTCATAAATGAATGTCTACCCCAATGTGTCCGCTTGACATCCAACGTTATCTTCACATTATGATCTTTCTTACTTTCATAAACTCTGTTTCAGATTATTCGTCTACTAATATCATACCGTAGACCTACATTCTCTCCATTGGTAGCTCCACTTAGCTAAGCAGCTCGTCTCTTTACTCCCAAGTCTTCCCAGCCCAAAGTTTTGAACAATTTCCTAACACAATTAGTTTGCCGGAAATAACCTAAAACAAACCATGTTTCATTCTCTTCCATCTCTTGCAGTTCTAGAATCAATTAATCCTGAGGAGCATTTCATATATTGAAACCATACTTACTCTAACTGGGGAATTACCAGCGACTTACACACCCCCTTCTTTACATCCATCCTGCAACTCCTAAATGATCTCTTGGTCAGATGAAAAGATCTGTACTTTCTTTACAACCTCGTGAATATGACTACCCGAATGAAGATCTTGCCTTAACAGCTAGGTACTTATAATAATCTCTATGGTGTACTTTCACCCTATTAACGCAGTAACTAAAAATGAGATGAACTTACGATCTGACTTTTCACCCAGTTTACCATCATACCATTGTCTTCTCTACATCTCACAACATTGTCGATGTCTTTTTGACGTCGCGTTGTTCACAATCCTGTGACTCACATACCGGTATATACTCCATACAGTATAACATCATCCACAAAAATTCTTATCTGTGATTCACCACTTCCCTATACTCACCCAGATCGTAAATATTTGACTACTATTTCCGGACTACTAATGCAAATTTTTTGGGATGCTAGAGAAGGACAAATCTATCAATCTGAGTTAAGGAACCCTTGGTCCAGTGGATTGCGAGGACGTACGAATCGTTGTTTGTATGATGTAATAAATTGATTATTGATACAAAAGATACAAAAGTTGAAAACTAGAAAAGCGGGTGGAATTGACCAGATTTCTGGGGATATACTAAAGACAATGGGTTGGGATATAGTGCCATATCCGAAGTACTTATTTGATTATCGTTTGGTCCGAGGAGCTATACCAGATGAATGGAGAGTTACTATTGTAGCCCCTGTGTATAAAGGAAAGGGTGATAGACATAAAGCTGAAAATTACAGGCCAGTAAGTTTGACATGCATTGTATGTAAGCTTTGGAAAGGCATTCTTTCTGATTATATTATACATTTTTGTGAAATTAATAACATTAATAACTGGTTCGACAGAAGGCAGTTCGGTTTTAGGAAACGTTATTCCACTGAAGCTCAACTTGTAGGATTCCAGCAAGATATAACAGATATCTTGGATTCAGGAGGTCAAATGGACTGTATCGCGATTGACCTGTCTAAAGCATTTGATAGAGTGGATCATGGGAGACTACTGGCAAAAATGAGTGCAACTGGACTAGACAAAAGAGTGACTGAATGGGTTGCTATATTTCTAGAAAATAGATCTCAGATAATTAGAGTAGGTGAAGCTTTATCTGACCCTGTAATAATTAAGTGGGGAATTCCTCAAGGCAGTATTATCTGACCTTTATATTTTCTTATATATATAAATGATATGAGTAAAGGAGTGGAATCGGAGGTAAGGCTTTTTGCGGATGATGTTATTCTCTATAGAGTAATAAATAAGTTACAAGATTGTGAGCAACTGCAAAGTGACCTCGAAAATGTTGTGAGGTGGACAGCAGGCAATGGTATGTTGATATACGGGGGTTAAAAGTCAGGTTGTGAGTTTCACAAATAGGAAAAGTTCTCTCAGTTTTAATTACTGTGTTGATGGAGTGAAAGTTCCTTTTGGGGATCATTGTAAGTCTAGGTGTTAATATAAGGAAAGATCTGCATTGGAGTAATCACATAAATGGGATTGTAAATAAAGGGTACAGATCTCTGCACATGGTCATGAGGGTGTTTAGGGGTTGTAGTAAGGATGTAAAGGAGAGGGCATATAAGTCTCTGGTAAGACCCCAACTAGAGTATGGTTCCAGTGTATGGAACGCTCACCAAGATTACCGGATTCAAGAACTGGAAAAATCCAAAGAAAAGCAGCTCGATTTGTTCTGGGTGATTTCCGACAAAAGAGTAGTGTTACAAAAATGTTGCAAAGTTTGGGCTGGGTAGAACTGAGAGAAAGGAGGAGAGCTGCTCGACTAAGTGGTATGTTCAGAGTGGTCAGCGGAGAGATGGCGTGGAATGACATTAGTAGACGAATAAGTTTGAGTGGCGTTTATAAAAGTAGGAAAGATCACAATATGAAGAAAAAGTTGGAATTCAAGAGCACAAATAGGGGCAAATATTCATTTATAGGAAGGGGAGTTAGGGATTGGAATAACTTACCAAGGGAGATGTTCAATAAATTTCCAATTTCTTTGAAATCATTTAGGAAAAGGCTAGGAAAACAATAGATAGGGAATCTGCCACCTGGGCGACTGCCCTAAATACAGGTCAGTATTGATTGATTCATTCATTCATTTACAATGTTACCATTGTTGCCATTGATGCTTTCACGGCCCGTACTTATAGACGTGATACAGTATAGACTTTTGGGCATATGCCGTGTCAAGAAAATAAGGTGAATTTTTTCACATTTCGCAGAGAACTGTGCTCTGCGTCGTCAGAAGAAAACCTCGACTGTCCACGAGAAAAGCTTCCTAAACAATGACTCATTAAATTTAGACGTTATAATAGAAGTGGAAATGGTACGTCCATTCGCCATCAGATGGCTCCCCAGACGTGGCACAGCGCTAGCGTTCGAAGCGGAAGCTGGCCGAACCATCAGAATCAAAGAGGTTCACATGATACGTGTACGTAACATGACATTGACAGGTGTATGGCATTGACACAAGCCTGGAATGAAACATCTGGCGATGAGGAACGTACGAATTTGAAAAACACCGGACAAAATAACAATAGTGAAGGGACAGAGAAGGGAACTACCTACGGAAATTTTTAATGGCTGGCAACCAGGTATTACTTAATTGATAGCCAATGTCCCTGTCCCTGATTCATTTATACTTACGCTCTAATCAGGCCAACATGTAGGCCTACATCATGAGGGACCGGGACAAAAAAAAGACAACTAATGCACCCGCAGAGAGCGTGATCATAAGGGGCGGGGACAGAAAATTCCACTACCGCAATACAAATTGCATGATGTTTATTCGACATAGTGAATCTTGTGAAAGTCTGCAGGCTGCAGTCTGTGTTTGCAAGTTGAAGTGTACAGTCGATCAGCTCTAGTTAAATAGATTATATGGTTGCGGAATATGCTGACATGATTTTTGTGTACGAACAGGACAATGGGAACAGTAGGGAAGCTGAGAGGTTGTATCAGGCCAACTACCCTCGTAGGAAACATCCGACCCACACCATATTCTCAAGACTGTTCCAATGGTTAAGTAAAAAGGACAGTTGGTACCACAAGAAAACGACTGATTAGGACGACGAGGAATGTACAGACTTGGAAGAAGCAGCTTTTGCTCGTAGGGATGAGGAGCCTGCAGTCAGCACTCGATCAGTTGCATGTGAAATAGGTGTCGCGGACTCTATCGTGTAGAAAATAATACGGGAACATAACTACATTGCCGATGAATGCAAACAGCAACTACATACCTACCATCGTCATAAAGTGCATGCTTTGACTCCTGCTGATTCCGAACGTTGTGTCGTGTTCAGCCACTGGTTACTGCAGTGCGGCATGGTGGATCCTAACTTTCCTGCGTATGTACTTGTCTCAGATGAAGCCTGTTTCACCAGGAGCGGAATGCTGAATAGTCGCGATATTCATGTATTGGTCATTGAGAATCCCCACGCTATGTTGTGACGAGCCATCAACACAGATTTGCAGTGAACTTGTTGGGCTGGCATAGCCAATGATTATCTAATGGGCCCGTATCTTCCTCCTCGCCACATAACTGAACCAGTGCACATTGTGTGTCTGATAAGAACACTTGGAGTTGTTGGAACATATACAACTTGATCTTCGTCAACGTATGTGGTTCCAATATGACGAAATCCCATCTAACTTTCCGCATGCTGTTCGTGAACACCAGCGTCAGACGTATCCTGAAAGGAGAATAGGAAGATGAGGTCCTGCTCCGTGCCAGCTAGTTCACCTTAACCGACCCCACATAATTCCCTGTTATGTGGTTATGTGAAAATGCTTGTGTACGGCACAAGTGTTGAGACTGAAGAGGGCCTCCTGCAAAGAATTCTAGCTGCCTGTGACATGGTTTGAATGACACAGGAGTGTTCCAACGGGAACGACAGAATTGCATTCTGTCTGCATCAAAGCTGGGTGACACCAATTTGAACAACTATTTAATAACTACTATGAACGTAGCAGCTTGTGAAAGTTGTAAAGATTTTCACTTATATATTTCGACTCAGTCTTCTCCGGACCATGGTTCCTTATCTCAAGTTGATACATTTGCTCCTCTCTATCATCCCTAAATGTTTGTATTACCAGGCCGGAAACACCTCATAACGTCAAACATATCAAAAATGTAAAATAAATGATTCATTATAATGTAAGTTTTAAAATAGCTTTGTAATATTAAGTGGAAACGCACATCAGTATTAATGCAATATAGGCTACTACGTCACTAGTTAAAAGTTAACAATGTACAATGTACAATAAAACCGTTTCCAAGAAAACAACTCGTTTATTTAGAAGTGATACAGAAACCAAATGACAATGTTTACAATGACCTGTTTCAATAGTCAGCAGTTTGCCGTGTTCTATAAAGATATACGGAAATATATGCTTCATGAGATATGGCTACAGGAGAGACTAATAATATCCCGAGTGGTGTAATTGTTTCATCTACACCTGTAAATGAATATCTCAGCGCAAAATACAAACATAGCTTTGCATTTGTAACCATAAATCGACGTTTGCTAACCATTTTAGACCAAGCTTATGGACAGATGAACACAGATAAGGAAGAAATTATCAGACGTTATGGACTAGCAGCGAAGAGGGAGCTACCAATGATAATGCATCGTATTAAAATTCTGAGAAAAGAAATTGAACAAAACAAACCATTTGTGCCACTTTTTTCTGTAGGTTCAGATGTTCCAAAATGGAATACATATCTTGAAGAACTAACGATTGTAGAAGGTAGCGTGCCAAGGTGGTACACGACAGTGTGGCTTTATGCAGAATGTTACATGTATCGCAGGCTTTATGAAATTATCAGTACTACACGTCTAACGAACATGGATCCATTCGCAAAACAGAAACAAGGTACAGTGACAAGTTCATTGAAAGCTATGGAAACTATTAGCGATTATTTGATGAAAGAGCTTAGTAAGCCTTTCAATGGACACGATCCTGATATGATGAAGGATTTTGTGCGACTTATGCAGATGTGTCTTTGGGGAAATAAAGCTGACCTCTCCAGTACATGTGGAAAAAATGTCGATAGTGTGGCAGATCCTCTCAATCAGGTTGAGCAGTTGAGAGATAACATCTTAGTGGATGACAGCACGGAAGCTTGGCCTGTGCTCACTAATCCAAGGATACAGCCCAGCATTGTTGATTTTGTAATTGACAATGCAGGATATGAACTATTCATGGACTTATGTTTCGCCGACTTTCTTTGCACTTTCTCACTGGCCGAAAAAATACGATTCCATTTGAAAGCAATTCCGTGGTTTGTTTCTGATGCCACTCCGAATGATTTTAAATGGTTATTGAATAATTTAAAACATCAGAAAAATTCCAACGTCGTTGCCCTATCTCAAAGGTGGCGCCATTATTTGAAAGACTCTATATGGACGTACACAACTGAGGAATATTGGACCTTGCCTTATGTTTACGATGAAATGTCGATAAGAGACCCTGAATTATACAAAATGTTGTCTAATTCAAATCTTATTATTTTCAAAGGAGATCTCAACTACAGGAAGTTGGTGGGAGAGCGAAACTGGGATCCTACCATTCGGTTTAGTTCGGCTGTCGGTAACTTCAGTCCTTCTAACCTGATAGCTCTTAGAACAATTAAGGCGGAAGTGGTATGTGGCCTGCAGACAGGAAAAGCGGAAGAACTGCAAGCTTCGAATCCGAGATGGATGATCACAGGAGACTATGCCCTGATCCAGTTTCTGGGAAACGAAAATAATTAAGATGAATTAAAGGACTATGAAGGAACTAATTCTTTAGAATATTTTTAAGTTATTATGTTGTTGTTTAAAGAGATCTTAAATAAAATATCACCAGTTTATAATTTGCGAAAAAAACTATTCCTTGTAGCCACAAATACCAATATTTAGTTCCATTTTGCATTTGGATGGTTTGTTTTTAGTGCTACACCGAATTATTTTAAATGGTTACTAAATAACTTTTTAAAAGAGAAGAATCTGACGTCGGAGCTCACTTGGAAAGTATCTGGCAACGCAATCATTCTTCAGTATAATGTTTCTCTCCTAAGAAATTTAATTAGCAACGACCGTTTTTATTAAGGATCCGGAAATATATATTATACAAAGCCAGAAGGCTAACTCTCTCACTCACTCACTGACATTAGTGTTTACCCATTTCCAATTGAGCTAGAAACTTGAAATTCGGCAGTCTGGTAGCTGATAGGCTATAATCTAAGGAAAAATTCTAAAAACTTCGAACTTTTAATATTTAACCCTCCCCCAAACAAAACAATGGTCGAAAATTCCGGGTGAGCTAGAAAATTGAAATTTGGAAAATTGTAGGTGTTAGCCAGTAACCGAAGGAGAAATTCCAAAAAGCTCCAATGCTTAACTATTTACCTTCGAAAAATATCGAAATATTGACGCAATTTTCATCCGATACAGACCTTCGTTTCGATGTATTTTGTGGCTACACAGTAATTCCTAACAAAAAATGGATAGCACTTCCTGGTCCTAAAATGAATATACAGTATATACAATTTCGGTCCCATGACCTTTTTTGTCGCATCTAGACACATTCTACCTTAGACCGAGCTTCATTTTCCCATGTTTAGCCAAATTTGTTTTATTTTCCATATTTTACTAATTAACACACTTATAAGACAGATAGAAGCACTAAATTCTGCAGGCACAACCGTTGGCCATTTGTAAACCAAATTTCATTAGTCTACCTGCCATATACGTACGTTAAAACGGAATGAATATGCGAGAACTGTACTTCAATTTCAGCCTAATCCAAGTTTCTAAAGCAATCGGAGGTACAGGCGATGGAGATACGACAAAACGTCAAAGAACCACAATTTTAGATCGCTCTGTTGACGATACGTCTGCCAATAATTAGGACTGCAGCTGTCTGCTAGGTTGCCAAAATAATATTTCAACTTGTGAGATGCTTAGTAATTTGACGTACATCGGAACATTCACCTTTCTGTACGGTATAAATAGCCGAGATACGACAAAATGTCTTAGGACCATAAGTGTGGGCCTCTAAAGGGGCCGTGTGATGGCGTAATCTGTTTGTCGATACAATGTACTGATCCGCCACAGTAAATTTCTAAACGAAGGTCCGCACTCCTTAGCGTGCACATTCCCTCGTTCTATCTTATACCAGTAATTGTACCTGTTCTACGCACGGGAATTTGCAATGTTTCCTTCAGGAATTCACGAAAAGTAACATGCCTCTATTCACACGTTAAATGCGACGTGTTAAAGTGGTATTTTCCTACGAAAGCGCATGAAATATGATGAAGCTGAACAAAGTCAAGAGAGAATGAGGGTGATTTCCGAATTTATTGCACGGTACAGTTCCTGTGCGGAATTCTCCATGGTTCTCAAGTTTTATAATATTGTATCTCTGACCACTGGCGTGGCACACTGACGTTGGTGATACCTCCCTTAATATCTTCCAACTCCTAAGCCTTTCCTCTCCCATCGTCGCCATAAGACCTGTCTGTGTCGGTGCGACGTAAAGCCCCTAGCAAAAATATCTTCTCTATCAAAAAGAGTAAAATGGCTCTTTAGTTTTTCCCATTACCCACCTTGAAGTGACATGCATGTTCTGTCCCACCGAATTTGGACTAAACATCCAATATTTTGTAATCATATGCGTTATTATTCGTCATAGGAAAAATAAATGGCATGAAGGAACGGAAAAATTATATTCTTAAAAGTTTCTTATACAGGGTGGCCCACTTAAACGTTTCACCGCAGATATATCTGGAACAACAAGAGATATTGAAAAATGACTTTCACGGGCATGAAGGCAGGGAAGGGGCTAATTAAAGTAAATATTATGAGCCAGTCTAAAACATAGAAAAATAGTATTTTTAACATCAACTTATGTTCAATTAAATGGACACCCTGTATTATTTCGTAAGCAACCGTTAATATGAAAATCACAAAAGTAATGGCGTTTGTTTTATCGCAATAGGTCAATTACATCCCGAGATATTGCAACGTGAATTTGACGCTTGAGACAAACGAAACGCGCAGCAGTTGCACATCCCGAGATTCCAGCACGAATCTCACGGTCCTCTTACTCGCGATATGATTGCCGTACTACAATGCGCCAGGCACTATACTTAATGCTATTTGCACTGCTATCAAGAGGGATGAAAATAAGAGAATTTCGTTACAGTAACTTTGCTGTACGAATTATGTACATTCTGAAATAGTACAGTACAGGTACTGTGTAGGTAAATAAAACACGCAAGAGAGAAACCGTTATTTACATATCCCTTTGCTGTGGCAGGAAACCCTTCTCTTATTTTCATCCCTCTTGATAATAGTGCAAATAGCATTAAGTGTAGTGCCTGTCGCATCGTAGTACGGCAATCATATCGCGAGTAAGAGGACCGTGAGTTTCGCGCTTGACTCTCGAGATGTGCAACTGCTGTGCGTTTCGTTTATCTCTAAGCATCAACTTCACGTTGCAATATCTCGGGATGTAATTTACCTATTGCTATGAAACAAACGCCATTACTTATGTGATTTTTCATGTTAACGATTGCGCAGGAAATAATACAGGGTGTCCATTTTAAAAAACCTAAGTTGGTGTTGAAAATACTATTTTCCTACGTTTTTGACTGGCTCATAGTATTTACTTTAATTAGCCTCTTCCCTGCCTTCGTGCCGGTGAAAGTCATTTTTCAATATATCTTGTTGTTCCAGATATATCTGCGGTGAAAGGTTTAAGTGGACCCCCCTGTGATACAGTCTTTTGAGAGACCTAATGTTAAAAAAATTCACCAGGCGAGTTGGGCATGCGGTTAGGGGGGCGCAGGTGTGAGCTTGCATACTGGAGATAGTGGGTTCGAATCCCGCTGTCTTCAGCCCTGAAGATGGTTTTCCGTGGTTTCACATTTTCACACCAGGCAAATGCTGGGGCTGTACCTTGATTAAGGCCACAGCCTCTTCCTTCCCATTCATAGGACTTTTCTGTCCCATCGTCGCCATAAGACCTATATGTGTCGGTGCGACGTAAAGCAAATAGCAAAAACAAAAAAACAAAATTGAGAATAATCTTCCTACAAATACCAAATCCGCGTGATTACCATGACATCATATACACCTGATAACACAGTCCTGATTTAATACACTCCAAATACGTAGTTTCGTTTAAATAAGTCCACCAGTTTTCCACTTTTAGAAACAGACAGACAGACAGATAGACAGACAGACACCAAAGGGAAAAGTTCTGCCACATGTTTCCTCGGTGTTCAGTTACATTAGGTGGGGTTAATTTTCAAGCCCAGAGAGATATTATGCACCTTTGATTTTCTCCTGTTCTGGATCCTTCAAATAACTGTGTGTCTGCGAGGGTGACCATCACTGGCTGCAGAGCATGAAGCCCGTAGGAAATAGTAATTGTCTCCACCATTTGAAGAGTAAGCGAAATTATGTACATGACAAAAATAAATAAAATGAAGGGGCGTTTCACTTATAGTCTACGGGTTTTTCATATAACCAAAAGTGTAAGAGAGAATTGAAAAAAACTCTTCTCGTCTCCCTACAAAATCCCCTTTCTGTTGAGTGATTTTTAAATGCTATTCATATAGAGACCTGTTCCTGGATGAGTAGAATATACATATGAAGTTTGGTCGAGGTATAATCAATAGTGTAAGAGAAAAACCAAACCAAACCAAACCCCATGGCACTACAGCCCTTGAAGGGCCTTGGCCTACCAAGCGACCGCTGCTCAGCCCGAAGGCCTGCCGATTACGAGGTGTCGTGTGGTCAGCACGAAGGATCCTCTCGGCCGTTATTCTTGGCTTTCTAGACCGGGGCCGCTATCTCACCGTCAGACAGCTCCTCAATTCTAATCACGTAGGCTGAGTAGACCTCGAACCAGCCCTCAGGTCCAGGTAAAAATCCCTGACCTGGCCGGGAATCGAACCCGGGGCCTCCGGGTAAGAGGCAGGCACGCTACCCCTACACCACGGGGCCGGCAGTGTAAGAGAAAACACAAAAAATGAAACTCTTCTGATCTTCCTATGAACTCTTAGTCCATTCAGTGGTGTTTAAATGATACAGATAGTCCCATAAATATTTGGTCACTCTGATTTTTCACACACTTTTATTGGGCAGTTATTCTTATGCTATAATGATAACGTATAATACAACAAAACATGTAGGAAAACATAATAACACGTTATGCAAACATAGTGATGTAAGTCAAACTCTTACGACAGTCATTAGAACGCTCTGTGTCGCACATTAAATAAAAGCAATAATTCCAGTGCCGCCTCAAAAATATTCGGCCACTACATAAAAAGCAACATAAACTCGCATAATTCACAACACTGTTACACACTCTGTACTTTGTAGATCCACCTTGATGTTTTAGTACCTATTCCAGTCGATTCGGCATACTGGCGATAACGTTCTTGATATAATCAGAGCTTAATGCCGCCCATTCTTGTAGCAGTCTCCTCTTCAAGTCTGTGAGGGAACTTGACCACCACAATTGCAGAGCTACCTTCATTCGACTCCAAGCATTCTCGATGGGGTTCAGGTCGAGTGATTGTGGTGGAGTTTAAAAACCTTCGGGCAGTTGTACAGTAGCCACTCCCTGACAACTTACGACTTGTGCTTGGGGTCGTTATCTTGGTAGAACTGGAAAGTACGCTGTGTACCAAGTTCCTAAAATTGTCGCAAATTGTTTTTGAGGACAGCCAAATATGTATGTTCAGTGAAACTCAATGCACCAAGCCCGTTAGATGCAACACATCCCTATACCATTGCACTTCTTCCACCATTTTTACCGTTGCTTGTAAGTTGCTTGTTCTCAGTTCCTCGCGACGTTTCCGCCACACCAATTGCTTTCCATCGGACCCGAAAACATTGAACTTTGACTCATCAACAAATAACACCTTCTCCCACCAAACACTCCGTTTGCTTACGTAGGTTTTGTTACGAAGTCTAGCCGCTTGTTTTTATTTACCGCATTAATGTATGGTTTCCTACTAGCTCTTCTCCGAAGGAACTAATTTCTTCGCAGTGCTCTTCGCACGGTTTCAGTACCCACTTTCTTTCCTTAGTCCTCTAAAACAGCTGCTGCCAGTTTCAGAGCACTCATTTTCGGATTTCGTTTCCTATTCAGAAGCACAAACCGCTCCTCTCATTCTGTCAGCCTTCTTGGCTGCCTGTCTGGGGAACTGAATCAATTTTGTCCTCATTTCTGAATAGTCTTCTTATATCTCCAACTGTTATTCTGCTTATGTTATGAACCTGCGATACCTTTCTAAGCGATTTACCTCGAGCATAATGTTATATCACGAGTTGGCGTTCTTCAAACGCGGTATTGTGTTATCTTTTGCACCCCATTTGATAGCAGTCCGCAACACTGCAGCGAATGACGTGCTTTGCAGCGCTGCACTACTGAACTAAACGTTTTGCAACGCTATCTGCGCTGTCTTTGTCAATGAACACAACTGCAATCCCGGCCTTTTCGGGTGACCGAATGTATTTGAGGCGTGTCATTTCACCCATGTGCGCAATGCCCTTTCTTTTACAGCATACTGTACATCAATGTTCCGTGATTCCTCTTCGGTCTAAGCAACCACATGTAGTTCCATTACTCTGACACTTTTGGTTTCACATTTTGCTCATGGTTGCGTTATTGTCATCACTTTTTCGCGGATTTTATCAGTGGCCGAATATTTATGGGAGTGACTGTATGTATATCAAAACCTGTTCGTGAGTGAGTAGACTCTAAATATGAAGTTCGGTCGAGATATAATCAGTAGTGTAAGTGAAAATATTTAAAAAACGACTCTTCTGGTCTTCCTATAAACCTCAATCTGTACAGTGAGTTTTAAATGATATGCATATTGAAACCTGCTCCTGGATGAGTACACTGTAAACATGAATTTTGGTCGAGATCTAATCAGCTGTTTACCGGTGATGGTGGAACAAACAAACAAGCAAACAAACAAACAAACAAACAAACAAACACGAAAGATAAAAAACTACTGCTTGAACTGACCCAAAACGGAAAAATATATCAAAATATGGCAAAATAAATCACATTAGAGACAGCGGAACCACTAAAACTTTATAAAACCAGTTACAGTACCGAACCCTAGCGAAACTGTCCGGCTCTCTTAAACGTTGGGCAGCGATGGCTTTATAAGGCTTGGCCGTTGACCGTTCTGGTACTCTATGGACAGAAGATAATGACACATTAGCTTGTACGGTGAGATGCGACAGAGATTTTATTGGAGTTATTTCTAAGAGAGCTCCTATTTCATCAAGCTTTTCCTCTGTTAAACAGTTCGTCTCCTGCGTGTTTCTCACTAAATTACGTATTGTATTCCTATGGGGAGGGAGGAAGGCAGAAAATTTGCAAATGAATCGAATGCAGCACTCGAACAGAATAATGCTTCGCATAGCACAACACAATGAATACACGGTATTCTACTCTATAAGTCACTCATTAAACGCTCTTGAATTCATACAGAAACCACGCTATTTGAAAAGCTAACACATTGAACTCACTATCAATACCACAGATGTTAAACCAATCTATTGCGTTAAAACACGGGACTTTTGCTTAATCGTTAGTGCATTACATCACATTAGGCCAACATGAAGCAATATAACTCTCAGCAAATGAGCTACCCGGCCAAGTCTTTCCGTGCAGACACTCAGCCACAGCTAAAAAGGAGACCCTGTAAAATAGAAAGATGAAGTATAATTCTATCGTTGAAAGGAATATTCTAATGACGACGGAAAGAGCAAATACAATAGTAATAAACATGTATGCAAATATTTACTTGAAATATTCATGCACCTCCTAACCTATTAAACAGGGCACATTTATTAATACTGTTCACAATAACAGGTAGTGATGGGACTATTCGAGACTAAAATGTCGAAGAATTCCGTTCTTACAAGTTCTCGAGATATCTCGAGTCCCGATAAAAGTATTCGAATACTTTCGCTCGAGGTATTCATTAATGATAATCCCAAAGTGAGACCACATTTGTCTCTATGCAGTATCCGAGAACAGTGAGGACAGTAGCGCCATCACTGGACGTAACTCAGAACTACCTCTGTATTCACGATGTGGGTAAAGGGAGTAATGCTTATCGTACGAGTATTTGCCTGAGATGTATTCGAATGCTTCTTTCAGACGGAAGAATGACAAGTTCTCGAATAGAATCTTACTGATTGAGCTTACCAGGTGCATGCATAAGTCTTTTCCGGTTTCACTAAGAGATGGCGCCTGCAATTAGTACGTAGCGTATGAATTTGACACATACGTCAGTTTGTTCGTCTGATATTATCCTACCAACACACAAAAGTTGAGCCTGCCAAACACTAGAGTCTGTGTTGCATCGTTCAGTGATCATGTCGACCTTTGCGCCTGAAAAATAACACTTGCGGCATACACTGCTTTTCTTAGTTAATCAAAAGAAAAAGACTATGGAAAGTCATCGTTTGCTGGTAGGAACATGGTGAACATGCTCCGTCGATTAGAACACGTGAGACATGGCTCGACAATTTAAGACCATGATTTGTGTCTGGTGGAACCAGATCGATATTATGAACTCTTGAAGCCCAGCGAAACCGTTAATGCACAACGCTATCGCCAACAAATGATTCATTTAAATCACGCATTGATTGAAAGACGACCGGAATGGGGCAGAAGATATGGCAAAGTGATTTTGTTACACGACAATGCGTCGTCTCACGCAGCAAAACCAGTGAAAAACGCATTGAAATCGCCTGGATAGGACATCCTTCCGCACCCGCCGTACTACCCCGACCTGGCACCGTCTGACAATCGCCTCTTCGCATCAATGGGGCACGCGCTCGCAGAGCAGCACTTCAGCAATTTCAAGGAAGTTGGAAAATGGTTCTACGAATGGTTTTCCGCACAAGACAGGTAGTTTTTCTTGTATGGTACTCATAACTTACCTGAAATATGGGAAAAGTGTGTAGAACCCGATGGCCAATATTTTGAATCAACAAAAAATGAATTTCCCTTGAGAATTGCGTGTTTTTTACCACAAAAACTTATGAATACACCTGGTACACGCCAGTATCAAGTTGTAACGATGGTTATAGACGTCTATCTAAACGCAAGTACTCACAATCAATTGTTTGCTTTCTTTATGTATCCTATAAGGAGAAACTACTTTTTTTTTTTTTTTAGAATTTGCTTTACATTGCACCGACACGCACAAGTATTATGGCGACGGTAGGATAGGAAACGGCTAGGAGCGGGAAGGAAGTGGTCGTGGCCTTGATTAAGATTTAGCCCCAGCATTTTCCTTGTGTGGAAACGGGAAACACGGAAGACCATCGTCAGGCCTGCCGACAGTGAGATTCGAACCCGCTCTATTCCGAATGCAAACTGACAGCCTTGTGCCCCGACCCACGCTGCTACACCCTCAACGAAATAAAATATTATTTAACACAATTGATATGTAATATATACATAATATATGAATTAAAATACAAAGTAGAGATTTAAGGGAGGGATCGAGAGAATGAAAATACACATTTTGACAACAACCAATGGCGTAATATCAAATTTATATAAAGTAGCTGCAATTTAACATTTCCTATATGTTCGTCAAATGATATATACACCGTACAAGGCTAGCCTTTATTAAAGCGCTTCCTCGACACTAATAGTTCTTGATGTCCACAGTTCGCTTACATTTCAGTTACTCGAGTTATGTAAGGTTCGCGAACTTGGTTTTGAATTTAAGTTTCGATTCTTAAATGTTCTCGGATGCATAGTGATCGATTCTGGAAAGTATTCCATTCTGACCATCACTAAAAACAGGCAATGAGTTGCCTCGTTTCATGAAAGTACATCTCGATCACGACATGTTGGATTGGTATTTCCAAATAACAAGCAGTGAGTTGCCTGCTGTTGTTGCATGGCCTCCTTGCAAGAAGGTACTTCCTAAAACATGGCGGCGTGTTCCCATCCTACTATATACAGCTTTTCTTACTGGACTACCATGATATAGCGTAAGCTGCTGTCGCCTAGCGACAAGTAGTCCATCAAACCTATCCAACCTTGGCGTGGCTTTGCAGTTAAATTCATTATATAATCATAAAAAACTACCGATCGGATTTCGTTTGAATCACTTCCTAAACCGTCTTAGAAGTAATAACAACACATTGTGAAATTTTCAGCGAAATTGGTCCAGTAGTTTTTGAGTCCATATGAGAAAAACACACACATACCCACAGAGTTTCACTTATATATGTATATAGAAACCGCACAGCTGACTCACTGACATTAATGTTCACCCACTTGCAGATGTGCTAGGAACTTGAAATTTGCCAAACTGATAGCCATTAGCCTGTAACCTACGGAGAAATTCCAAAAATTGCAATGTTTAACCTTTTCATCCTAAAAATATCGAAATGTTAAGACAATTTTAATGACTGGTCAGACAATAGTTTCGACGTAGTTTGTGGCAAGTGGCGAAACGGACAATAATTTCTCAGCCCATAATGAAGAGATCTTCAACTTTGGTCCTATGACGTTTAGTCCTATACCGATCCTTTATGCCTTAGATAGAACTGCATTTTCCGATTTTACGTAAAGTTTGTACACTTTCCATAAATAATTTCAATGTTTGGCACACTTATAAACTGATAGAATCAGGAAATTCGGCAGGCTCATTGACACCTCTGTTAGTCATGTGCAAGCCAAAATGCAGGATTCTAGATGCCGTTTAGGTATGGAGAAACGAAAGGAATATGTGGAAACTGTACTCAAATTTCAGGCTAATCTAAGTTCCCCAACCAATCTAAGATGTACCCGAGGGAGATACGAAAAAAGGTCAGTCAAAGACGCAAAATTGTAGATCGTTTATATCCTCGATACGCCTCCCAAGTTTCAAACGGTAGCTGTCCATTAGGTGAGGAGAACAAATTCCCAACTTTCGAAAAACGTACGAAATTTTCCCGTGATTGAAATGTTTACTTTCATCTATGGTATAAATGGCCGGGATACGAGGAAATGTTTCAAGACCAAACATAAAGGCCAGTAAAATGGCCATCTTGCGGTGCAATCATTTTGTCGATACGAAGAATAGTTTCGCCAAAGTAATTTTCCAATTTAAGGTCTGCACTTATAAACGTGCATATCCTCTCGCTCTAGATATCTATATCATATGAAACCGCATGACTGACTGACTGACTGACTGACTGACTGACTGACTGACTGACTGACTGACTGACTGACTGACTGACTGACTGACTGACTGACTCTCTGACTGACATTAATCTTTACCCGATTTCAGACAAACTAGAAACTTCGAGTTTGACAAACTTATAGCGATTTGCCAACAAGCCACGGCAAATTGCCTAATATTTCAAATGTTAATCCCCCTCCCAAATTCAAAATGGTGAACACAAGTTCCAGTTACGCTACAAAATTGAAACTTTGCAAAATTATACCTCTTGACCCTTAACCAGCGGAGATATTAAAACCGTTACAATGTTCAAATTTTTATTCCATAAGTATATTGAAATACAGAGGCAGACTTAACGAAGGTGCAGTCCTCGTTTGGAGGTTTCTTTGTGGTTAAACGGTAAGTCTTATAGCAAAACGCACAAGTCATTCGGAACGCACCATGAAGAGGTCTACAACTTTGGCTCTATTACTTTTAGTTGTATCTCGATCACTAATGCCTTACATATAGCTGCTTTTTTCCGATTTTAAGTCAATTTTGTGCATTTTCCGTAATTAATTTTGCTATTTGGCACACTTACAAAACTGACAGGATGATTAAATTTGGCAAGTCCGTGGGCCACAGGTAACATATATTTCATTATTCTAGCTGCCACATAAGTATGGTATTATGTAAGGAATATGTGGAAACTGTACTCAAATTTCAGGTTAATATAAGTTTCTAAACCAATCCAAGGTGTACCCGGTGGAGATACGACAAAACGTAAACGAAACAGAACTTGTAGATCGTTTCATCCTTCAAGTGCCTTCCAGGTTTCAAAACTGTAGCTGTCCCTAGGTGAAGAAAATAATTTCTTAACATATGAAAAACGTACGACATTTTTCCCAGATCCGAACGTTTACGTCTTATGGCATAAGTAATCGAAATACGAGAAATATCTTAAGACTAAATATGCAGGGCCGTCTGGTGGTTCAGTCTGTCTGTCGATATGACTTACCATTCCGCCACAGTAGTTTTCCAAATGACCATTTCTAATGAAGAGGAACTGGGAGTTTGGGGGCGGAGGCCTCAACGAGCAAAAGCGGGTATACGTATAAATAGAAGTCGCTATGGCGCGATCTATAAAGGTATACACATAAAAATAGACGTGAATTAATGAGGCGCTTCTAGGCAATTTAGAAACTTAAAACTAGCTCCCAGAGTAGGCCGACGACCTCAGCATCCCTGGAAAAGTCTAAAATACCCAGAAGTACCCCAGAGGTCCAGGCTGGTTCTTATTTTGAAATTTGAGGCTCAGCATAATAAATGAAGATCTTTCACCCAGTGGAGTTTATTTTTCTAAAGCGCTGACCTGTAATTTCCATGGGATTAAAATTTCCTCAAAGTTCTAATGTTTATCCCTCAAATCAACACGGCGGAAACATCTGCCGTCGAGCTAGAAAATTGCAATTTGGCAAAATGATAGCTTTTAGCCTGTAACCGACGGAAAAGATTAAAGATGTTCAAACCCCCGAAAAGTATCGAAATATCGAGGCAATTTTAATAACTGTGCTGGCATTCGTTTCGAGGTATTGGAGGTTGAACGGTAAGTCGTATAGCAAAACAGGTAACACGATCGCACCCAGCATGAAGAGATCCACAATTTCGGTCCTTTGACTTGTTGTATCTCGATCCCTTTTACGTCAAAGAGAGCTGCATTTCTCGATTTTAGGTAGATTTTGTACATTTTACACAAATATTTTATACTTTGACACACTTATATGAATTAGTATCGTTAGAACTCCCCAAATCGATAGTGACTGTTATTAGGGGATGCGTCTGCAGCTGTAAACTAAACTTCCCACATCGACTGTGACTGGTAGCAGGAAAGCGGGCCTTCTCCAACTCCACTGAAACTGACATTAGCAAGGAGGGTTTACCATTGTAATGAATAATTCCCTTCTCGATTTCACTGGCTGAAGGCAAGGGTCAAACCTCCCATACACGATTGTGTCTGGCAGCAGGCAAGGGTGCCCGCAATTTAAATAAAATTCTCCAACTGGAATGCGACTAGTATTAGGCAAAGTGGCCTGCTATTATAATCGAAACTCCCCAACTCGAGTGGACTGGTAGTAAGAAAGATGACCAGCCGTTATAAAGGGTATTCTCTAAGACTGGCATTAATAAAGTGAGCTTCTCATTATAGTGAAGACACCCCAATTCTATTGTAACTTATAGTACGCAGGGGTGCGTGCTATTGTAGAGAAAATATCCCAACTCGGTTATTACTGGTAGTATGCAAGGAGGCTTGCCATTATAATCAAAACTCCCAATCTCTATTGTGACTAGCGCTAGTGAACTGTGGGTGTCATTATAATCAAAACTCCCCAACTTGATTGTGACTGGCGTTAGGAAAAAGGGGCTTGTCATTATAATGATAACAGTGCAACTTAATTTTCATTGGCAGTAGGGAATGTGCGTGACATTACAATTAAAACTCCTCAACTGGAATGTGTCCGGAAGTAGGAAAGGGGGCCTGCCACTGTAACGGAAACTCCCCAAACCGACTTTGACTGGCCCTAGGCAAGGTTGCCTGCCATTATAATGAAAGCTTCCCTACTCGACTGTGAATGACAGTAGGCAAGCGAGCCTGTCGTTATAGTAGAAACTCCCGAACTCGATTGCGAATGACAGTGGAAATAAGGGCCTGCCATTATCGTCACAACTCCATAACTCGCACTTTACATTGGAAACAACGTACAGGGATCTCCCCCTGCTATTTCTCGGATAACGCTGAGAAGGATGTAATTTAAAAAATCTTATTCATTGCGTGTACAGTAATTTACGTAGACATCCGTACAGAATGTAGAATACTGTAGCGAAGCACAGGTACATTTGCTAATCTTCAATACGCCGCATTAAATTATATCTTAAAATGTCACCTGCATATACGGCTATCAGAAATGAGTAATTGATACCCGGCAATGCGTGCTCCTTTGCCCAAATTTGTGTTAGAGACGTTTGTTCTTCTTAAACTTTTCCCCAAACAATATGACTTTTTGAACTTGTCTGTGAAAGTCGTTTGAATAATTGTTCACCATATCTACATTTCAAATGCATACTCCATTTCCATCCTGTAAAATAGCGTTATTTTTACAATCAATTTAAATTGTGCTCCAGACCTAAGGTGTTTTAACATTTAGATTTTGTATATTCGCTATAAAAGCTTACCATTTGCAATTGTTATTTTTACTTTATTGGCTGAAAATGTTAAAGTATAAAATGGTAGGGAGTGATTCAGTTAGTTTAGTAAATAGTTTGTTCTATGTTGATGACTTGTTTTTAATGGCAGACTATGCTGAATCCTGCAGTCTAATAGTGAAGAGCTTGAATAAGGTGCAGCGAGTAAAGTGATGTAAGTAAGGAAGGAATGAATGCCAGGCGGAGGAAACGAAACTAGAACAGGTTGATCATTTCAAGTAATTAGAATGGGTGTTCTCTCAGGATGATAGTATACTAAGTGAAGTCGAATCAAGATACAGCAAAGCTAATGCAATGCGTTCGCATTTTGAACCAACGGTATTCTAAAATAAGGATTATTTTTTGCAACTTTTCTTTAAGTCCCACCGACACACATAGGTCTTATGGCGGCGATGGGATAGGGAAGGGCTAGGAGTGGGAAGGAAGTGATCGTAGCCTTAATCAATGCACAGCCCCAGCATTTGCCTGCTGTTAAAATGAGAAACCACAGAAAACCACGTTCAAGGCTGCCGACAGTGGGGTTCCAACCCACTATCTGCAGGATGCGAGCTCACAGCTGGACAACCCTAACCGCACGGCCAGCTCGCCCGGTAAGGATGTTATATTTACATTGTCTTTGCTGTACGGCAATGAAAGATGGATGGATTTGGGATATCTTATTCATACATTAGAAGTATCAGGCATGAAAGTTATCGAGAATAATTGCAGGTATGA
Source organism: Anabrus simplex (assembly GCF_040414725.1). Lineage (NCBI taxonomy): Eukaryota > Metazoa > Arthropoda > Insecta > Orthoptera > Tettigoniidae > Anabrus > Anabrus simplex. The sequence continues at coordinate 315,285,763 of NC_090269.1, read as the reverse complement.
ACTGATGGGAACAATGACAAGAGGATACTCGGATTGAAGAGATGAACGGCAAGTTAGGAATACACTCTATGGATGAAGCGAGTATAAACCGGCTTTGGTGGTGGGATCATATGACCCGAATGGATGAAGATATGGTATCTAGGAGAACAATAGACTCGGCCATATAGGCTAAGAGAGGTACAAGGTGACAAAAGTGACTGTGGATAGATTCGAAATTTTATGATTTAGTAATAAGAGGTGTGTAGATGAACGAGGTCACAGAGCTAGGTGGTAGATTTAAGATTGTGGATGCGTTTAGTTAACCGGCTCCGCCTCTTACCCGGAGGCCCCTGGTTCGATTCCCGGTCAGGACAGGGATTTTGCCTGAATCTGAGGGCTGGTTTCAGGTCCACTCAGCCTACATGATTACAATTGAGGAACTATCTGACGGTGAGATAGCTTCCCCGGTCTGGAAACCAGCAATAACGACGGAGAGGATTTGTCGTGCTGACCACACGACATCTCGCAGTCTGCGGGCTTTCAGGGTGAGCAGCGGTTGCTCGGTAGGTCATGGTCCTTCGGGGCCGATGCACCATAGGTTTTGGTTTTGGATGTGTATAGTTAGTTCACAGAGGCTTGCAGATTGAACGCTGAAAGATATAGTATTCTATAATGAAGATGTATGTATGTATGTATGTATGTATGTATTGCACCCGCCCCCTACCCATAGGGGTCTCCGGTGAATGTATCTTCAGGGTCATAAACTGGGTTTAAAATCTATTGGGCATAATAAATATATGTAACTTAGCGGTTTCAAGAATAAGAGAAATACGAGTGTCATCTAACGAAAAGCGAATGAGGACATAATTTACAATTTGAAAATAATAGGGGTTTTATTAGACCCCTAGTGATGATGTGAAATAGCGCAAATAAATAATGGTGAATGCAAATTAATAATTACAATGTGAATTATTTATTTTGTTGAGAATTGTTCATATTTATTGAGGACAAGACCGAGTATAACCATAATTGTCTTTAGCATGACTTCGCATCTACGGGAAAATAAAGTATAAACTCACTCAAACTATTCCCGAATGTCTGGGAAGACGTTACACACAAACACAAACAAGCATGAGTGAATTCTAACCTATATCTAACCTATTACCCAATGGAATAAACTGCACTGTTCTAAATAAACCAACACAGTCATAAATGCAATAGGTCCGGATTGAACCCACGACCATAAGTATGTGACAACGATTGTACCGTCGGGTCAAAACCAACGACAGCCCTGAATGCGTACAAATAACGTAAAAGAAAAAAAACACACACACCTATACAAACAAAATAGCTGCTTCCAGTGGAAAAAACCCGCCACATGCGGGTGTTAGCGAGATCCGAACTCAGACCCATAGACGCTTGCACATGGGCTGAAAACCCTACTAGATATATTCAAGTAAACTAAATACAAATAAAGAGGATAGAAAGGGTCGCTATCTCCTGTTATTAATTAGGTCAACTGAGGGAACATGAATCAGTTAACACTCCACATTCGAACAATTCTAAAAAGCTGTTACTTGTCTCTGGAGTAAGTCAATTCTTTCGTCGTGTGGGTTACGAGAGCAAATAAAAAAAATGTAAAGAAATAATAAGAATAACATAGATCTTCCCCTAGGAAAGGCCGTTCACCCATACCTGGCGAACACATATAACTTTTCACTGTCAAGGGGAGATCATCTCGTCCCTTTAACTCTCACTTGCCAAACGCTCAAATTAGTCGACTCCGGACTTTCATTCATAGCACATAATCAACACACTCATTTCAACGAGGTGGCCCGCATTTCATTTCTTATTTCTCAATCCAATAGAGCTGTCGCATATCGCAACCCACGAGAAGGCTTTCAACTTTCGCTCCAGAAATCCTGAATTCAATCACCTCCACATAACATGGCAACTGGCAAACCCAAAGAAACAAAAATCTAGATAGCAAATCACCATATTATTATTATTGTTATTATTATTATTATTATTATTATTATTATTATTATTATTATTATTATTATTATTATTATTATAGACTAGCTCTAACAACGGGTTAATGGTATACGTAATACCGCTCCTCCGTAATGCTCTTATCCCTTCTTTACGATTAATTCGTGACAACAAAAATCCCAAAGTTATTTTCCTGGATTAAAACAAAATGTGGTCACACTAAAATTCAAATGAAAATTGGAACCTAGCTAAATTCATGGAGGGCATAGTTCGGATCTCCGTAGATCACTGCAGTACTCGTTCCATCAAGCTATTTTACAGTAAACTTACCTGGCATGCACAACACTCCGTTTGGTTTGGTACCAAAACTCTCTTACGCTATCATACCCAACTCATCATTTTACAGCAAAAGAAAGTACACCAACGAAACATCAAATAAAATAATAACTTGAAATACAAATTTCCCACAAAGACACAAAACTCCCCAAATGTACAAAATCTAAATCGCTCAGACTTGTTACTAAATCAAACACGGTGCCAATCACTAGCAGTTACATTTTAAATTAAATGAACTCTACCAATTACTATTTACATCATTACAGTATTTTGAATGAATTTCCGATACACTATGTGCCATGCTTAATAACAATTACTCGTGACACCTCCGACAGCTACGGGATGTACATCCGGAGAGTAGTGGTCCATAGCACCTGTGTTGACGGCGATAAATACCAAGCGCTGGCTGGGATTGCTGCAACGAAGATACATAATTCTGGTCTCTGGTGTGCCCATTGCATTTCCTTACGTGTTCCAATATGGCGTCAGAGTGGAGGTATAGCCCACACAAGTCAGAATTTTATAAAGTGAATTATAATTTAAAAGTTCACAGAAGGCCAAGATCGAGTAAAGAGCGCACAATTTCAAAGGCTGTGAGTACAGAACATAACAATATCAAATGGAATGTTTGAAAAGAAACAAGAAAATATTAATATATTATTACACTAACTAATTTGCCGAGATACTGGACGGACATGGAAGATTTCAGCTGCGTGAAGAAGATAAAGATATTAGCCGATTTAAAGCGGAATACTCAAGAATTACTTGTGTTAAGAAGAAGATACGGCGCAATATAAAGTATTCAGCGCAGAGGAAAAGAATTGCGGCGTGAAATAAGAAGATTTGAATTAAATACGCACATCAACTGGTCAGACAAGGACCGCAGCGACACGTCGAGGCTTATTTGAGGATAGAGATCGGAGGACGGAAAATAGCCAAGAATTATCACCAAGAAAGCAGAATTAAGAGATTATTAAAACTTAAAGAACAGAATTAATATAAAATTCTATACAAAAATTAAGGCAAAGAAAGACTGGAAATACACTGAACCCAGTGTTAAATATTTTGGGAATCGTCTGCTTCATAAGCAAATATAAGAGTATTGACAAGATATTTGGTCTTCAAGAAACATTAAAAAGAACTCTTACTTGCCTGGATTATTTCATGTTGACACTAGCGTAAGAGAGAACATGATCATAACTTGCTAAATTCATATTGGACCGACCTGGAGGTGAATATGTAACCGCCCAGCCAACCAACCTGATGAAGGAGAGGACTCCAGCTGATCCATAGTTTTCAGCCGGCCAAGGACTACAGCTGTAGCGCAGAGAGCTACAAAGTCGTCATATCCAGAGAACGACAAGCTAAGTTTACTAAATTATAGTTCTTAATTAAGTTATAATGTAGTAACACCATGAAATTTATAGTAATTGTGAAGTATTTAAGATATCAAGTGACTCAATGAAGTGCAATGATTGATTTAAGTATTACAAGGTTAAGATGTGATAAAATCGATATATCTCGAAGAAGTGATAATACATGTATTGAGTGTTTTAAGATAGTTCAGGAATTTATGATTATTTGCGAGAATGAATGTAGGTTTCATACAGCAAAATGAGAGCATACGCACATAATGGATTTCTTAAAAGGGTTTGGAAGCCAAACATGCTTATTAATCGCCATAATGAATTGATATAGAAAGGATGTGTAGATCGCATGAGTTATTCCTTGTCGATGTACGTCATGAAAAGGCATTATGGTATACTAGAGGTTACATATTATTCTATGAGATGAATTATGATCCAATGAAGTTTAATACGTCGTGGGAATTGTATTATATGTGAAGAGGTTATGATATGAAGGAAAATTGTTATGTTGATATATATAATTGATAGAATTGAACGATATGTAGAAGTTAATGGAGTAATGAGAAGGAAATGAAATGAGGTGTTATGAAAATAGATGCAGCAGAGACGTAATGATGGATGCTAAATATAAATATTCATATTCTGGATCAATTATAGGAAGCAAGTACATGGAATGATTAATAAATACTTCGTGGGAATATCGTAAGACAAGGTAGGCATGGCTAACCCAAACGCATATGTCAAAGCAAATGGTTTTTGCTACATTTAAAATAAGGTTGTGTTTTTAGGAAATATCCATAGCAAATGTCATATAGGGATAATACGCGAATTAAAAGATGAAATGTATGTGTGGCTGTGTTGAATAATATTGATGTCAGAGATAATATTGAGCTACGAACGGAATCAACCAATGATGGTTAAAACTCCAGGCACCCCAGAGACCAAAGGCCAGCACGCTAAAGATTTAGCCTTGGAGCCCGTCTGTTGAAGCATTGATCACTAGTAACTCCTCTCCAATTGCTAACAACAGTCGTCGTCATCATCACCATCAATATCCGGCTCCATGGCTAAATGGTTAGAGTACCGTCCTTTGGTCCAAGGTGTCGCGGGTTCGATTCTCGGCCGGGTCGAGGATTTTAACCTTCACTGGGAAATTCTGATGACTCGGAGGCTGTGTGTGTGTGCCGTCTTTAGCATTAGAATTCATCACAGGCTGAACCGCATCCTCACAGACACGCAGGTCGCCCATAAGGAGTCTACTCGAAAAACATGCACCAGGCCACATGCTCTTATTATTATATCAACATTCCATCGCATGATTTTGTAGTTCTTGTGTTAAAGAGGAGAGTTCAGTTTGAAACTTCCCCTATGCAGAGAGTGATAAAAACAATCCGTACCTTCTTTAACATGGCATTGTAGAATATGAGATTAAATGTAGAAGCAAGTCATCAAAGTATATTTTCTTTGAATATTAGGGAATTATAGTATCGAAGATCTACCGGGTATTTGACTTTGCCGTGTTAAATCCTCACATCTTGAACCTTTCACTCTCCATAGAATACTGACTAAAGTTCAAGGAGAAGAAGCGTAGTCTTGAGTCTGACACGGGAGAGTGGTGTTAGTGGTGAGATGAAAAATAGCTAGAATGTGCAGCTTAAGGAACTGACAGCTGAAAGCGTTATTGCCTCTCGCCTGGAATTGAGGATCTTTACGAGGTTTCGAAATGATGTTCGGTGTTATCACGTCCATCAAATCGAGTTTAGTCATTGGGACGGGCTTAAAAAATGCATTTATTCGAGAATAATTTATACTTATTGAACATATTTTGCACAATGTATTCTGTTCGTCTCTGCATTTTACATTCATGAATTCATTGATTTTTCATTAGATGACAAGCGAGATAAAAATAAATGAACTTTGAAAACTGAGGACGGGTATCACGAAATATCACCGACTGATTAAGCTTCCTCAGTAAATCAGTAGTGGATTCTTGAAAGGCAGAAGGAGCTATGCATGTATGTAAGAAGTAGGCTACCAAAATATGAGTGTATATCACACGTGAGTTGATGATTGCCAACACGTCGAGTGTTTAATGCGCACTTTTCGGGCGCGTTGCATAAAATATATTTGAAACTTGAATTGTAATAGTTACATTGAAAAAAAAATTTAAAATCACTTTTCGTTACACGTTATTACAATACCAACATTCCTGATAAAAAACGGTTACAATGAACTTGTTTTGAGTAGATTCCTATGTTCGACCTATTACTGATGATGATGATGATGATGATGATGATGATGATGATGATGATGATGATGATGATTGTTGATTTACAGGGGCCTGACATCTAAGGTCATCGGTCCCCGGCCTATTACTATTAAACAAGTTATTCAAAGGAGAAAATTATCAAGATTCTGTTGAAAATTAGCGAAACTGAACATTCGGATATAGAAACTGCCATGGAATCTGCTCTGCCTATCGTCATACCATATAAGTCCAAGACATTGTACGTGAAACATAAGAAATGTTAAGCAAGAATATGTAAAAGCATAACTTTTAATTACAGGTGCGTAAGAAAGAAGAATTTTGAAACTCAAGCATCACTGTCTAAAAATATATTCATTCTGAACGTTATAGACGTAAAGGAGCGTATTTTCCCACATAGTACTCGATTTTATATTGTATTTTACAACCATACAAATTGTATTAACATGAATCGTATCTCAAAGGTCGAGTATTGGCATCCAAGATCCTGAGTTTAAAGCCAGCCAGGAGTAGTTGGAATTTTGTATGCAGAGAAATATCAGTTCAGCACTCCAATTCATACTATGCTGGCATATAAAAAAACTCTGGTAACACATTCGGACCGACGCAGATAGGTCTTTTGGCAACAATGATTTAAGAAAGGAGTGAGAAGGAAGCGGTCGTGGCCTTAATTAAGGTACAGTCCCACCATTTGTCTGCTGTGAAAATGGAAAGCCACGGAAAATCATCTTCAGAGCTACCGACAGTGGGGCTCGAACCCACTATCTTCCGGACGCAAGCTCACCGCATGGCCAAATCGCTCGGTGGTAGAGCAAAATGGAACGTTGAAATTGACTCAGAAGCAGCCTAGAGTCAAATTAAAGTGCTCTGTGCTGTCAGGAATGAGTCTCTTGTAAAGCAAATATGCACATGGTAAGTTTCATATTATTATTATTATTATTATTATTATTATTATTATTATGATTATTATTATTATTATTATTATTATTATTATTATTATTATTATTATTATTATTATTATTATTATTTAGGGTCTGCCTGGCCGAGGTGGTAAAGGCATGCGCAGTTCATTCGGTAGGACATGGGTGCGATTTCCCGATAGGAAGTTGAGAACTTTAAGAGACGGTATTTCCACTCCCGGACGTGCACAGGTCGCCCACCCCCACCCCATCTCCCACCCTTCCAAGAAAAAAATCGTACTAGGTTAATACCTGAACGTAAAGGTGGCTGGCGTAGAGCTAACCACTCTATTCCACTAAGTGCAGAGGTTGCGGATAGTGGAAGCCTTTACCTTCCAATCCTCCCTGGTCTGTACGGAGATGTTGTTTTCTCTGTCGTTGTTGTTGTTATTATTACTTTTACAAGTGGTTTAATATCGCGTCGATTCAGATAGGTTGTTTGGCGACGATGAGATAGGGGAGGGCTACGGCTGGGAAGATAGCAAACATAGCCTTAGTTAAAAAACACAGCCCCGGCCGGCATTTTCCAGGTGTGAAGATGTGAAATTAGGGAAAACTAACTTCAGAGCTGCCAATATTCTTTATTCTTTATTTTTCTCCAGATCTACAGTATGTTTACCTTAGTGATCTAATAATGGAGAAAAATAATAGTGCCCAACTTAAGCAAGTTCTTTCTACTTAAACTTCCCTAAATAAAACAATAATGAAATAATAATAATAATAATAAGAAGAAGAATACAACAAAACTATATAATAATCCGAATCAAATAGCTCACGGGCGACTCCTTTCCGGAGACCACAAAGGCCTGGTAATAGGCCTACGTGAACTGTGAACTGCATAAAATAACCTATAAGGTAAAATAAAACAACGGCAAGTCGGTACATGGAGGTTAAAGACCTGCATCTCTGTTCTGGCTGGACTCACGAACCTAGCACATTCCGTAACTTATGCCATCCACTCTCATTGACCTACTCAGGTTCGCTGATATACCCATAACCTTACACCGCCTGCCGCGTTAGTGTGCCGCAATCTCCTCGCGTTGCAGTTTCTGCATGAACTACTTCCTTGTTCCTAGAATCATTACCTCACTCCACTCATTTTTGTAATTTACATACAATAAGCCAACGGCCGAAGCCGTGTTGAAACACCGGATCCCGTGAGATCTCCGAAGTTAAGCAACATTGGGCGTGGTCAGGAGTCGGATGGGTTGCCACGCGCTGTTGGTGGGGGTTAGGGAATGGAGGAGCGGAAAGGAACTGACCACCCTACCGCACGTAAACTCCGGCGCAGGAACACCTCTGCGGAGGTTCGGACCTGCCTTCGGGAAGAATAACCCTTACCTTACCTATATACAACAAAGCCAGAGCTGCCAATAGCTGTGTTAGAACCCACCATCTCCTCAGTGTAAGCTAACGTAACATGGCCTAATCCACACAGCCACCTTAGTCAGCTTTATTTTTGTTATTAATATTACAGACACTAATATATATGAATACATTTACCGATTTTCACATGAAGTTTCTGGCTACAACATTTGATAAAAAACAGTGAAAGTAATTAAATAACAATTCCATTTTTCTAAACGTAATACTAAAATACCTTGTACCCGTACAACAGGGTTACAGACTTCATTCAGCATTCATTATAATTATTTTCATTAATTGACCTAAGTCATTAGATCTTATATTCTGATTTTCATCATTTAGATTGTAGTATTAATTAGGTAATACGCATCTCATGTCATCTAAACATTCCATAAGGGAATTCTGTTTGTAATCATTATGAATGTAAATAAGTCAGATTTGTTGATTTGAAAACAAAGTCATATTTTGACTTGTATGACAACCAAGGCTATGTATAACCGATGTTGCTTTAGCCAATAATGTTTCCGTTGACACGGACAGTTTGTAACCGTTCTTACGCGTGGGGAAGCTACAAGACACATGACAAATTTTGTATTGCGCGTGGCCACGTGGCTTCGAGCTTGCTTCCATAGTCGCTAGCAGGGGTGTATTCTCCTTGAATGCAAGGCATTCATTGCATGGGTTACGATAACGCAAAGAACTGTCTGAAGTATGATTTCAGGTTGTTTCAAGTCAAATATTAACAATTTCATCTCTCAGAAGTTCAAAAGTTCCGCGCAACTGTACTAGTTCCGTTGCTTGACTACGTGTGGTGCTTGTGTAGTCTCGCCATCTATTCCACTCTTGAAAGAAAGAGACAGCAAATGGAGGAGTTAAGGATGTAAGGCATTCAATCTTAAAATTGCATTCAGTGGCAGACATAGTTCTGAAATCCTCCGAATGATGTCGCTGCAATTGAAACTTGGTCATGTAACGGTTCAAATTCCGTTACAAGATGATATCTGTAATTTTATTATTTTATTATTTTATCTGTGTTATTATTATTATTATTATTATTATTATTATTATTATTATTATTATTATTATTATTATTATTATTATTATTATTGTAATTATCATTCTTATTCAATTCAATTTTGCAGTGCTTGTCGCTTGCAGGATTGTACTTAGATGTATGCATATATACGTATGTGTAGAATAACACTCAAGACATGTACAGTGAGAATTGATATATATCAGATGTTGGATATGGCATTGCTATATTGTGCAATACTGCTGACATTTCTGTCAAGTCATCGCCATGTCATGGCTACGTCATCGTGCTCACTTAGCACTGAGCTCTGTTCCTTTGAGTTTCTTAGGGAGCCCCAGGGGATTTCACCATTATATGTAATACTTGTCGCGTATGTGGGAGTAGGTCATGGTTATTTCTGGAGATTACATAGGTGTGCCATGCAACGTCTATAAAAGGTGGCTGCATATTGTAGCGTCAGTCATTAGTTAAACGGAAGCAGTACAGTGAAGAAGCCAAAATGGATAAGTGAACAGTCATTATTCAGTTGGAAGCAGAGGCCCTAAGTCGGTCAGTCAACGAGAGTCAACGAGTGTGAACGAGATGAAGAAGACTCAATGAGCCATTAGTTGTTGGTCATTGAGAGAGTGAGGCCAAAGTTGGTCGGTCACCTAGTTGAAGATACGGACGCAAAGGCTTACAATGGAGTCACAGAGGGACACACTTGCATATAAGTGATACCATACAGATTTACCAAGAAATCATATGATATGGAGAAGAAGCAGTCATATGGATACATCGCCAAATTAGGCGTGACACATCTACAGTAAACACCAGATTTAAGGAATACGTCGTAATTACACTCAAAGTGTTGAAGGTACAGTCAAGTGAAACAGTGAGGGATATATTTTGTATAAATTGCTAAATGTCCGGTCAAGAAGAATTCAAATTCATGCCAAGTTTCGTTCAGTTGCGATGTCATAATTTCATATTCTCATCTGTTTTATCGCAACAAGACTCACTATTTTTTATATATTATTTAAAGAATATATTTTGTTTTATCAAATGAATTCATAGTATTATTCAATGACAGTAAAATATCTTAACCTCAAAATTAATGGGGAAACCGAACGCCAGTCTCATTTTCCCAGAACGTATATGGTATGTTGTAAAAAGTAAGCTTATTACCCCACACCCTGTTAGTTTTTAGTATTAAATTTCACAGTCACACTTTGTCACCCCATACAAGTGCTACTCTCTGCCATCTGTTAGCAATCTGGAGAAAGTCGGGATGTCCAAGTTTACTGCGAACGGGACCCACGGATTACCCCCTAGCGAGAACCCAACCTGACGAAACTGACAAATGCCACTGGGGTGACTTACCTCCAGTGCTTGAGTTGTGGCTGACTAGTGAGTACATTCATTGTGTTTTTCTGATTAGTGAGTTCATTCTATGTGTGCTGTCCCTGTGCTATTCGTCGTTTTTTGTGTTTTTTATATTCTCTGCATGTGTGGTATTAACGATCGATGAGTCTAAAACGGATATAATTGTAAATCTGTTTGAAAAGCCATTTACTGGCCGTTCGTTTGATGAAAAGATTCCAATACTTAAAGCCGGGACACCTCTCTCTTCCCTCGCAAATTTAAATAAATAAAAAATTTTAAAACAGAAAACAAGAATTGTGTTCGCACGTTCAATCCAGAAACTTACAGTAAAACTATTTGGCCCTCTGGCTCTGAGTCACTACACAAATTATTCTGTTGGCCTTAATTATTGTTTGTTGCTGAAAATTCCCATTGGAACATAAAGAAACGACTGTCATATCCACTCATGGATATCCTTAGGTACCGTTGATAAAACTAGGATAGATTTGCAGTTGGATAAGCAAAAGCAGGAAAATGTACTAAGGCACAACGAAGCCGTTAAGAAAAACAGGAAAATTGTGAAACGGCTGATTGCGATGGCATGCTTTTTGGGGGAAGCGACAGTTACCATTCCGTGGGCACAATGAGGCTAGTGAATCCAACAACAGATGGAATTACATAGAACTAATTAAATTGTTAGCCGAGTTTGATGAAAAATTAGAGTCACTTCACAAAAGCGAGTGCATTTATAGGACTGCTTCCACTCATTCAGAACGATTTGTCCAGCTCCATGGCTAAATGGTTAGCGTGCTGGCCTTTGGCCACAGGGGGCTCGGGTTCGATTCCCGGCAGGGTCGAGAATTTTAACCATAAATGGTTAATTTCGCTGGCACGAAGGCTGGGTGTATTTCATTCTCATCACGATGCGCAGGTTGCCTACGGGTGTCAATTCAAAAGACCTGTACCTGGCGAGCCGAACTTGTCCTCGGACACTCCCGGCACTAAAAGTCATATGCCATTTCATTTCAGAACGATTTAATTCATAGCATCTGCATCGTAATGACCGCTGAAATAAAGATTCAGGTTGGGGAAGCTAAATTCGTAGGAATTATGATCGATGAGACTTCTGATGTTTCGAACTTTTCACAGCTATCTATTGTCCTCAGATACGTTCATAATGGTGATGATGTTGAAAGATTTGTTGGTTTCTATAATGTGAGTTATGATAGGACAGCGAATGCATGGGTCAGACTTGCGTTTGAGTGTCTGGATAACTTTGACTGCCGCAAAAAAAAAAGTTGCGCAGACTTTCGATGGAGCGGCGGTGCTTGCAGGTCAGCTGAATGGTATGTAAGCTAAAAGTAGTTCCTGAGGCTGTATTCACCCAGTGCTACGCTCACAAGGTTAATTTAGTCTTCTCTCAAGCCGTTTCATGACAAAGGAATGTCGTATATTCTTCGCAACGATGAGTGGCTTTGCGACATTTTTTAGCAATTCTTCTAAGAGAACTAACCTGCTGGACAGTATCCTCAAGAAAAGGTTTCCTAAACTTGCTCCAACAAGGTGGAACTATTCCAGCCGTTTAGTACAGACCATCGCGGAATATCGTGCTCCTCTCCAAGAGCTTTTCGAAAGTATTTTGGAGGAATCTGGGAACTGGGATAACAATACAATTAATGAGGCAAGCGGGTTTCTCGCGAAGTTAATAGAATTTCAGTTCAATTTTCTTCTGAACGTTTTTAATGAAATATTTTCATTGACTGATGTTACATATACCATCCTTCAATCTAAGACCCTAGACATTGCATATTGCACCAGAGAAGTGAATTCCTTAGAAACTAAAGTATCTATAATGCGAAACAGTGGATTTGGTAACATGTGGGAAAGAACAGAGGAGAAATTTGATCCACTAAGGAAGAGAATAAAGGACGAAACTTCATTTTCGGTTAAAGATGAGTATATGAGGGTTTACCTGGAAATACATGACATTATTCTAGCACAGTTAAAATATCGCTTCTGTTCATTAGGAGATCGTTCCTTCATTGGAATGCTTGATTGTAAGAAATTTTTATTTTTTCTGGCGATTTTCCTAAAGAGCAATTCGGTAAACTGATTGAAGTTTATGGAAAATATTTTGATATAGCACGACTTAAATCCGAATTGAGGGCAATGCTCGCTTCTGAACACTTCAAAGATAAGACTGTGGCTCAAATCCAGAAATTCCTATTGACCAGTGGTCTCCTCAGCGGTCTTCCCGAGCTTTATAAGTTGTGCACATTGATTACAACTATTCCAACTACATCATCATCTGTAGAACGCTCATTCTCGGCTCTAAAGCGAATAAAATCTTTCGTCCGCAATTCTCAAAGTCAAAGCCGTCTCTCTGCATTAGGAGTGATGTCTGTAGAGAAAGATCTTCTTGTTAAGATGAAAACACGTGAGGACTTATACAGTGACGTCGCCGAGGATTTTCGAAAAAAGAATCGCAGGACCGAGTTCACCTACATGTAATTAGGGTGAGTAGAATTGAAATTTACTTAATACATTGTGTTACTAGTTGCATGCCTCAGTGGAGATTCCAGGATACGCCACTGGTCGCTAGCTACCGTGTACCGGTGTGGAAGGGATGACGCTGTAGAAGGGAGAGGCGTGGACATGACGAGTTTATTTAAGTCGATGTAAGGATAGTAGAGTTGTCTGATATGAGTGGTAAATTGTACTGATCTGATGGAGAAGCAACAGCGTCTAATTGCGAGGTAGAACGTCTTAATGCAAGTTTATTTCAGTATATTCACCAGAGGCTTGGGGCCGTTTTCTGTAGATGTATAGGCAATATATACAGGGTTATTCACCTAACATGTTACACGGAAATAACTCCTAAACCATTGAAGATATCGGGATTCTGTTTTCATATTCGTAAATGGTACCTAGGGTCGTGTAAAATAACGTGCTAGTTAGTCTCATGGGCTGACTAATAACAGAGATATTGATACTAACTCCATATTTTAAATGGAATGGCACAAATTCATACAGCTGTCCTAAAAGTTCAACAACGTACAAGTTCAAATATGTAAGTATTTTCAAAATCGGACAGTTACTTTATGAGATATCAATAAAAACCGCATTTGGGCTTTTGCGTGCCGCATCAGACGGCGTGCAGTCGGCCAAGGACGTATTGGCAAGCAAGCTGCTTCCTGGCATTGATTCCAGCCACAGAACGGATACCATGCATGTACTGTAAACATAATGTGATGTATCGTAACATACCCTGGGTGTGCAACGTTATTGTATGACTGGCAAACCCACAACGGGGAAGGAAAATTAAAGTTGTTTTGTTTTGTTTTGATATCCATGTGTAATAGGTTGCGCTCAGTTTAGAGTCGTTCTTCACGGATGGGAATGGGAAGGATTTGGATAAGACGTCGGCCGTGGCCTATACCAGAGGTACCTATCCGGCATTTGCCTGGTGTAGAATATGGGACACCATGAACATCACTTTCAGGTTGGGCGAGGCAGGACTAGAACCTGCGCTCTCCCGAATGCACGCTACGACAGTCGCACTTGAGCTCCGCGGAGATTAATGCGTGTAAAGTAAATACATTATAGTGTTGCTGCCATCACACCACGATCAGCTCTGAACATCCCACATAATACGTCGAGCTGTTTGTCTCCTAATGTCTAACATATCCCAACCCAAATAATCCAGCATTGGTAACACTGCTCCTTCGCCTGAAATAGCCCAGCACAAAACGAGGTGCGCTTTGTACTACAGACACACCCATGCAAACGGGGCTACATGACCACGCTGTCAAATCCCCGGAAATGAAATAACAACAAACAGCCACTCTTCTCCGCACCCTGTCGAGTTTCTTAATCACGTGTAGCGGCTAGCATTCGTAGCTGTCGCCGCGGTGGTCCGTGTTCAATTCCCGGCTCTGATAAGCAATTTAATTCAGGTTGGAGGTCTGGAACGGGGTGCACTCCGCCTCGTGAGGCAAAACGGAGAAGAGATGGTTTCGGTAACCATCTCAGCTATCCTGGAAGTGTTCCCGTGGTTTCCCACCGCTACTCCAGGGAAATGTCGGAATGGTTCCTTACTTACGATAACGGCCGCCTCCATCCCAATTCCCCAACAGAATTACAAATACAGAACACTACTACAGACATCACAATAACATAGGTTATCAGGCACATTCTAACACACACACACACACATGGGGCTACACGACCACGATGTTCAAGCCCCGGAAATGAAATAACAACCACTATTCTCTGTACCACTTCGAGTGTCTTAATCACGTACCTCAGACATTATCATGTGCTTTTATAGAAGGAACTCTTCCGGTGTTTTGTGTTATGTTTATTTCTCAACTCATACAGTAGTATGTACTGTGCACTAAAACCAGTGACAATTATAGCTTTCGTTATGTTCCTTTCAAGCCAAAGTACTTATTTTATTCCTTTTAAACGCATCAGCCCTCCCTGTCCTGTCATGAGTTCGCCTGTCATACACACTTTGCGAACCCATCACATGTGTACGATATGCTTACATTCCTGGTACCCATTCTGTGGCCGGAATCACACACAAGAACCTGCTTGTGCGTCAAAATCTCCTCGCCCAACTTCACGCTGTATGATGCAGCATGCAAAACCGCGCAAGCTGTTCTTATTTATATCTCAAAAAGTACGTATCCGATTTTGAAAATAATTACATATTTGAACTTGTACGCAGTTTAACTTCTATGCCAGCTGCATAAAATTTGTGCCGTTCCATTTAAAAATATGAAGTTAGTATCAATATCTCGGTTATTAATCACTTCATGAGACTAAGTAGCACGTTATTTTATAAGACCCTGGGTACCATTTACGAATATGAAATCAGAATGGTGATATCTTTAATGGTTTAGAAGTTATTTCCGTGTAACATGTTAGGTTAATAACCCTGTATATTGACGTTAATAGATATGTCCAGTTAACTGTGTACTTCGAATTCGTAATTGCATTCTATCACATAATTCGCCAACGTTGTTCGAGAATTCATTCATACATGCGGTAAATGCATCTAACATAATATAGAACTGCTGTATTCATGCCAACAGTCCCTATATTAGCTATCAGGACGTGTGAAACTAGAGTAGATAGCATGTAAATATTACAGGTTCTTCAGTAAAGTCTTCCAATTTCTGACAAAGAATATGAGTGAACGTGACCACATGGAGGTCATTACACTCAGACAGGGAAGATAAGCCAACTCCAGGTACGCAAGAAGAAGAGATAACAGAATACAGCTTCCAACCAGTGGCGGCTGGTGATTTAAAAGTTCACTAGTGCACAATTTTTACCAATGATATACTGTAATATGATTACAGGCTAATTTTCTAATCTAGATACATCAACAATACTTTTTCATTATAAAAAATTAAACAAACATTTTACATTTTTATTTTCAGGAATATTACTATGACGCATTAACATTTTTTCATTTAAAAACTCTTTTACCATAGTGAAATGAAACACTTTCAGATAGCCGAATTCCGGTATTGAAAAAATATCCGCTTGTAATGTATCTGGTTTCGAAATTAAACGTCGCGTGGGGCTTCCCATTCGTTTCACCTGGGAATTTTCCTCGGCAGCCCGTTGCGGAAACGTTAATATTTGACTTGAAACAACCTAAAATCGTACATCAGACAGTTCTTTGTGTTATCATAACGCATGCAATGAATGCCTTGCATTCAAGGAGAATACGCCCCTGACTACAGGGTACTTTACAAGCCGGTACTCTTTGATGTTCACTGCAGGAGCCGAAAAGTTTGCAGCGGGAAATCAACCTGCGGTAGGATGAAACCTGGGTTGCTCGAGGGGTGCGCGGGGATAGGAAAAAATAGACGTGGCTTCTTATACATTGCTTATATGGAGGTTTATCAACCTGGCTCCTCCTACCACGGCCGACTGGATCCCTCGCTGCGCTAAGGAGCTAGCTAGAGCGAAGTATCAAATCGGCCGTGCTCCTACGTAACCAAATACTAGCAAAGTCGCTAGAGACCGTTGCTGCTCAATGTGAGATTCTGTTATAGAACAGGAGTGTCATCTAGCGACACCGGATGGAAGTTCATCTGCTCTAGCCAGGACGAATAGCTCTAGAGCTGGCGGAGCGCAGCGAGGGATCCAACCGGCCGTGAGCCAGGTTGATAAACCTCCATATAAGCAATGTATAAGAAGCCACGTCTATTTTTTCCTCTCCCCGCGCACCCCTCGAGCAACACAGGTTTCATCCTACCGCAGGTTGATTTTCCGCTGCAAACGTTTCGGCTCCTGCAGTGAACATCAAAGAGTACCGGCTTGTAAAGTACCCTGTAGTCAGGGGCGTATTCTCCTTGAATGCAAGGCATTCATTGCATGCGTTATGATAACACAAAGAACTGTCTGATGTACGATTTTAGGTTGTTTCAAGTCAAATATTAACGATTTCATCTCTCAGAAGTTCAAAAGTTTCGCGCAGCTGTACTAGTTCCGTTGCTTGACTACGTGTGATGCTCGTATTGTCTCGCCGTCTACTCCACTCTAGGAAGAGAGAGACAGCAAATGGACAAGTTAAGGATGTAAGGCATTCAATCTTAAAATTACATTCGGTGCCAGACGTAGTTTTGACACCCTCCGAACGATGTCGCTGCAATTGAAACTTGGTCAGAATTTGTCACCCCATATCCGTGCTACCCTCTGCCATCTGTTAGTAACTTGGAGAAAGTCGGCATGTCCAAGTTTACAGCGAACGGGACTAACAATTACCCCCCAGCAAGAACCCAACGTGACGAAACTGACCAATGCCACTGGATTGATTTACCTCCAGTGCTTGAGTTGTGGCTAACTGGTGGGTTAATCCATTGTGTGTTTTGCTGATTAGTGAATTCATTCTGTGTATGCTGTTCCTGTGCTATTCGTGGTTTTCGGTGTTTTATTATATTTTGCGCACATGTGGTATTAACGATGGATGAGTCTAAAACGGATATAATTGTAAATCAGTTTGAAAAGCCATTTACTGGCCGTTCGTTTAAAGAAAAGATTCAAATAGTTAAAGTCGGGAGACCTCTACCTTCTTCTTCTTCGTAATCTGCTTACCCTCCAGGGTTGGCTTTTCAGTCGGACTCAGCGACGGATCCCACCTCTACCGCCTCAAGGGCAGTGTCCTGGAGCTTCAGACTCTGGGTCGGGGGATACAACTGGGGAGGATGACCAGTACCCTGCCCAGGCTGCCTCACCTGCTATGCTGAACAGGGGCCTTGCGGGGGATGGGAAGATTGGAAGGGATAGACAAGGAATAGGGAAGGAAGCGGCCGTGGCCTGAAGTTAGGTACCATCCCGGCATTTGCCTGGAGGAGAAGTGGGAAACCACGGAAAACAACTTCGAGAATGGCTGAGGTGGGAATCGAACCCACCTCTACTCAGTTGACCTCCCGAGGCTGAGTGGACCCCGTTCCAGCCCTCGTACCACTTTTCAAATTTCGTGGCAGAGCCTGGAATCGAACCCGGGCTTCCGAGGGTGGCAGCTAATCACACTAACCATTACGGGACAGAGGCGGACTATTGTAATCATTTTAATAATTTTATAAATTCATGTAAATCAATGACCTCTCAGATTCTTTAACATTTAGACACGGTTTTCTTGATAATAGTATTGTAAAAATTTGCATAAATTATTCAATTATTATTAATATATAAAATTTATATCACTCTATTATAATCGCACGTCCTCATCCCGAGGTGATGCAGCTCCTTTTCCAAGCAGAATCCCAATGGACTTGAGTTGTATATACCATTTCAACCACATACCATCCCTCCTGCCATTCTTCAATTTCTGGCAGTACCATGAATCGAACCCGGGTCCCGAGGACGGCATCTAATAAAACTAACCGTTACGCTACGGAGGCGGACACACTGTTGTAATATATAGCTGTTTGCTAATATTTGCATGCTTTCGTCTTAGTAGGAATGTAGTCTCAATTGGTGGCTGTAATATTTATTGTAATAATGTTGTTTTAGGCCAAAAAACGGTTTATCAACTGAGGTAATTTCTTATCAGCAGTTTACGGGCAGATTCCATACCCTTTTATTTCGGTTCCTCCCGCGAACCTATATTTTATTATTTAATTTTAACCGTCCCCACTTTCTTAATCATTATATTACTTTGTTCACGCTTAGGTACCCTTTATAAGGTCTACTAGCTCAAAAAATATTATGATAATTTTGTCATATAGTCAGGTTTTAATTCCATTGCAATTGTACACAGTTCATGAAACCGAGTTCATATAGTTGGAACATTACATATCTCATCATTATATCACAATTCGCAGATTATAAGAAAGATATTAATTGCATGTAGTCCGAGGCAATTAAAACTAACTTTAACAGCTTTTGTGTTCTTAATTACATTTTCAAATTCCGAAACTCGCCTATATGTAACATAGAAATGTTGTAGGGATCGCCCACATTGAGCCCCAAAATGGTGGCTCCATAAGTAACATTCGTGTCCTGACCTGCGGTAGCGACGATTGGGAATTAAAAGTGCAGGGGCAATATCTATATATATAAAAGAAGAGTTTTGTCTGTACATTGCTCAGAATTTGAAAAGAATGGTATTTCTGCATCTATCATGTCCACAGTAACAAGAAAATGCAGTTTTTACTTTTCCGTAATTTCTGTCTGTCTGTCTGTCTGTCTGTCTGTCTGTCTGTCTGTCTGTCTGTCTGTCTGTCTGTCTGTCTGTCTGTCTGTCTGTCTGTCTGTCTGTCTGTCTGTCTGTCTGTCTGTCTGTATGTATGTATGTATGTATGTACACGCATCACGAGAAAACGGCTGAAGAGAATTTAATAAAAATCGGTACGTAGAGTCGGGGGATGAGCCGCTACAATCTAGGCTATACATTATTTTATTCACGCTGAGTGAAATGGTAGTTTAGGGGAAGGCCTAAAATTCAATTCTCAAATATTTATATTATTAGTGGTCATATCGATAAATACTACATAACTAAAGTTATATAGAATTAAATTTCTGATCATTTACGTCTTATGCATTTTTACCGTACCGGTATGATAACACAGATATTCATGAGTTTGGATTTTTGTTGATAAGTCCATATCAACGCCGCGCCCCGACAAAATGGGTAAACAGAATTGAATGAAAATAGGTATATAGAGTCGGGGAATATAAACTACAGTTTAAGCTATAAACAATGTTATTCACCCTGGGTGAAATGGTAGTTTAGGGTAAGGCACCTAAAATGTAATTTTTAAATACCTATGTTCTTGGTCCTATGGAAAAGTACTACATAACAAAAGTTACAGAGAATATAATTTCCGATCATTTATGTTTTATTCAGTTTTACCGTACCGACTATGATAAGAGTGGTATTTCAAAACCAAAAGACAATTAATAATGTGAAGGCCTACAATATCGAAAGCGCGTAACATAGATCAACAATAACATTACACTGACCGTTGTTTGTTGTAATGTTCTTCGTCTCTTATGCTGACATTCAACTCCGATAGATGGGATTACTGCTGCGTACCGAGTAAAACAGCCTAACTGAATATTGGCGGGAAATAGCTGAGGAGTTAGATAACTTTCTTCTTTAGCATGCCAATCCTCTGGTTCATACATTTTCTGATACTGCTGGTACGTAACACACTGGTTTATCATAGCATGCCAGCTATTCGATACCGACTATGACGCGCTGTTTTGAATGAGCAGTGTGTGCACTTAAGCCAGAGGCTCAGTTAGTAGTAGTAGTAGTAGTAGTATGAACTGGTCTGGAATTACAATTTGGCCCTATTCCAAATTATAGTACCACAATTCACTAAATAACTCAAAATTCAACCCTGAAAATAGCCGTTTCTTAGGAAATGCTTCTTCCTCTTCACTTTCATTAAATCTACATTAATTTTATTCCAAATTAGCAGCGAAGATGTGGTTTCTTCTCTGGCTTGGAGGAAAAATTGCCTCCACGTCAGATAGTTCTTTCCCCCGCCAGTGTAGTGAATTGAGATTTTCCGACTCATCGGGTACTCCCAGGAAACAGATAAGTAAACGGGCATAGTTTTTGCCCTGGGACTATCCACTATTTGAAACCCCCCTCCCCCCGTCGAAAAAAGGACGAAGATTGTTCACGGGTCACGGATGTCTGCGTTTTGGTCATTCCAGCTCTGTAGCTTTGGACTGTTAGTTCGGCAGCATAGTACTGTTCGTTAAAGGTGAGAAAATGTGTGGTTTTTCATTAGATCGAGTATTTCATATGGAGGCATTGCTTTTAATCGCGCCATTCCTAATGACGTCATTGTAATGACCCATGTTCATTTCAGTTGGGAAAACCACTAAGATAGTCTTTCTGAGACTCTATAAAGGCAGGCGGAGAGTGAGTGTCTGCCATTATAATGAAAACTCCCCAACCTGATTGTGACTGACGGTAGGCAAGCTGGCCTACCATTACAATGAAAATTCCCTAACCCAGTCTTCATATGAGAAAAGACGTTGGTGATGTGCCCGTCGTGCTTCTAGAGCAAATTTAAGAGCTATGCAACTTAATACAATCTTGCTCACAACGTTTACACTACCTAACCTAGAATTCTGTATAAAATTTAGGATTCCGTAGCGAAGCACGGGTACATCAGCTAGTATATATATATACACAGACAACAAACAGCACCCGGGTTTTCGGGATAATTATAGCGTACGGTGGGGGTTATACATCAAAACTTAAAGAAAGAAAAAACAAAAGCACTACAAAATGGTAAGTTTATTGATGTTCTCTGAGCGAATTTATACAGCGAGGTAAAGGTTCACAGTTTACCAACTTAAGTGCGGTAACACTAGTTTCTTTTTTTGGTGTTTTTAATTCAATACTATACAATAAAACTTTCACTGAAGGAACAATATTACATACTTATTAAAATTAAATAGAAGTACGGCGTAATTATACAATTAAAAAAAATAGTGTTTGACTACACACTAACAAACTAACAGACGCTAAAGAGACTGCCAGACTGACGAATGCGCGTGGCAAACGGGTGAATCATACCTCAGTGTCCATGACCTTGGTCAAAGAAAGAAAGAAAAAGAGCTGCTACCCTTACTCAAAGCACAAGCAAAGTTTCCACTACTTGGTGTGGCACTATGAAAATCGGTTAGCCGCGACGAACGATATTTTGTGCATATTTCCGCTAATAATTTTGTTAATAATTAATGTAAACAAATAAAAGAATCAGCTGATAAGACAAGAGGGCTTGTACAAATATTTTTTAAAATAATTTATATCATTCCTAGTTTCAGCCAGCTGAAATGGAATAAAAATATAATGTTTTCTCCACATCTGCTCCCCCTCGTCCCCCTAATCGCCGCTATATAAACCTTGGTGTTAACAGCACACAGGTACACCAACGACAATGAATACACTCAACAACCCCATTCTCAAGCATGGACAACCTTGTTGATAGCGATTCAGTTTCCAGAACACAAAAACCTGAGACCAAAGATTTGCGCTTGCGTAGAATACGTCTAAGATTTCTCTCGTCCCCCACTAAAAATCCCTGTGTCCCCAAAATAATAATTAATGTTATTGTTTTCGGAGACGCCGAGGTCTCGGAGTTAGTCCCGCAGGACTTCTTTTACGTGCCAATAAATCTACCGACACGAGGCCGACGTATTTGAACACCATCAAATACCACCGGACTGAGCCAATTTGGGGTCAAAAGGCCATCGCCTCAACAGTCTGGACCACTCAGCCTGGCTGTCCCAAAACTAAGTGAAATCCATACCAGACTGCTTTCAAGAATTTCAAAATTAAACAAGCTAGCAAAAATATTTTAAGAAATGACTTGAAAAGGGGACACAGAGTAGCTCTCAAGGTTAGATGGCGCAATAATGAGCGGCGCCATTTCGTAGTATAATCGAGCTCACAGCGTGAGATCGCTCTGGACGCGGACGTGATACCTATCGACAATTGATATCTGTAACAATATTTATAACGTACATGAACAGTTGGCTAATAGCTGAGAAATTCCAGAAAATTTCAAAATGCCACATTCCTCTTCCTTCATCATCTTTATACAGGGAGTCTTAGCACTAATCGGGGAAGAAAATGAATGAGATCTAATTCTTCGGTAATGGTAAAAGTTCAGATAGACATCACAGCAGTGGCGTAGATACGACTTTTCCATGCCGGGAGGGAGAAATATGAGTAGTGTATGTATGTTCGGTCCTTAGCCCGAAGGCTGGTTGGATCCTCAATAGCTCCATCATCAGATATCATAGTTGGCCTAGGCATCACTGAAGGGCTTACTAGGGAAATGAAGAGTGAGGAAGTTCCCCGTTGCTTTCCTCACTGAGCCAGATGTTACTGCTACATATCAGTCTGTCAATCACATTGAAATGCATCCACCAACCGACCCTATGAGCAACATTTTCTATCCGTTCATAGCGGGACTGGCTTTATAAGGAATTGTATTACTAGATCGCTAATGCCTGAGTAAATTTCATTTTGTCAAAGCCATAAGACAGAGATAGATCAATGAAAGTAACATCATACCAGAAGACACAGTGTACTGTAAACACTAGGTCCCGCCAGCAAAGGTAATTAGAAGCATAATTAGTTTGGCACTTCCGGTTCTTTTAAATTTTCCACTAGTGCTTCTGTGCTGTATTGGTCTCAGAAAAGACTGAAACTCTTAACTGTGTAACGATTTGTGAATATTGGATTAGATGTCTCTAGCGTCATGTTGTAGCGTCTCCTTGAGGGGATTAACTATCTGGGAGAAAACTGGTGTTTCAAGGTTTGATAACCTGCTTTGACATTCTACTGTTTCTGGGTGATAACGATTCTTGTTTATCTTCGTCCACAAATTGTGTCCGTTATCTCGAGTAAATTTGAGCCAGTGGGAGACAATATTACGTCATTTTGTACTGGACGCATCCTCAGCCCCCCCGTATAAACTGGGTGTTTCTTGAGTGTAAAGCTATCTATCAACGATGGATCGCTGAGTGTGTTACGGCTGGTGTTCAAGGGTTGAGGTTATACAGGACAATGCTTAATGTTAATGTGATAAGATGTTGTATCTTGAGACGTGGGTAAGGTAGATTTTGATGTAAATACGCTGACGAAGGGAGTCAAGGCTCCCAAAACATGTACGTATAAATTATTCAAAATATTAATAATATATTGACCGAGCGGACCAAACAATCGCCGGTTGTACATTATTGTCTGCATGCAAGCTTAAAAGAGAGCATCTGGGAAACTATCTGAAAACGGTAACTGACACCTTTGATTTGCCGAAATAAAATCCAAGTTCGCTTATGAAAATGATCGAAATGCTATTTTTACCCCGACGGTAGGAGCTGTTAGGTTTATGAGGCCTACACAGTGTGTTTCACTTACATGCCCTTTGTGGCCCATCTCTTTCTTTCGAAGGATAAGACCGCTTCCACTTCTTTCCTCTGATTAGTGGAGAGGATGGTTACCTACAGTCTTCTTATTTTTATTCTTCGCCTTCTACCACTTTTCCCACACCTGTGGGGTCTCGGGTGCGAAGTGTGTTAGACGTGTGTATTTGGCCCTGTTTTACGGCCGGATTCCCTTCCTGGTGCCAACCCTATATGGAGGGAAGTAATCACTGTTGCGTGTTTCTGTGGTGTTTGGTAATGTGGTGTGTTGTCTGAATATAAAGAGAAAAGTGTTGGGACGAACACAAATACCCAGTCCTTGAGGCCATAAGATTTAATCAGACGCTATTAAAAAATGTTGAGCAAGAAGATGATTGGCTGCTTTCAAGGACAACTCTGGTTGCTTAGGCAACGCTTCACTTTCATGTGCACTTGAGCTGTAAGCGCTACATAATAATAATAATATTAATAATCTAGGTAGACAGATAGGTGAATATGAGGCAGGGTTCAGGAAGGGGCGTTCGTGTGCAGAGCAAATGCATATCCTAAAATCATTAATCGAAGTACGATCAATGAGAAACCAGAATAGGACAATCTTAACCTTTGTAGATTTCAAGAAGGCGTATGAATCCGTAGATCGTGGAGTGCTCATGAATGTTTCCGGGAGTTTGGAGCTGATAAAATGTCCCTGGATATAATTAGATAAATTCTCACAGACACCGTTTCCCCAGTTTAATTTATAGGTCCTCTCTGAAGATCCAGAGAAACTGAGAAAAGCCATTATGGTCTCAGTTTCAATGACGGTGAAATCCTGACATTCGACTCCCCGCGGTAGAGAGGGGGCAACGACTGTTTATGACAACATTGTTATATACAGGCGGCTAACGAATGAAGGGACCGAGTATCTTCCGGTATAAGAAGATCCCCTCTACCAAGTGCCAACAGTCTCCTTGAGGTTGGATGAGCGAGTAGAGGTTAGGGCACTCTATTGTCCTTGGGACAGGAAATGATCCCAAAAGGCGGAAGAACCTACAACTGGTCAACGGTATTAGGATGCGGACGGCAACGGGAAACCACTGCATTAAAGATCCTGAAGGATATCACTTTAAGTTCACATGGCATGGCTCTGTTTAACGTAAAATTATTATCCGGAGTTTCTATTCCCCCATTCGGATCTCCGGGGGGAAATTCGTTCAATGTTGCTATGATTAGAAAGCCCGACAGTTTTGGAAAGATCAAAGTGTACGACAACAAAGTTCGAATTGAAGGACATCCGAAGATGGCCCAACTGAACTTCAGAAGATGCTTTCCATACTGCAACATCACGTTCAGAGCTGGCTATGTGGACCTCTAACCTCCACTAGGAGAAGGCGCCTCAAGAAGAAGAAGAATTTATAGGTGAACTCCCTCTCCGCGTACACACACACCGAGTGAGGATCGCCTATAGGTGCACCGGTATAGGTACTTCACACACCACCTACCTCTTCGGAGATACGTACACATACGGATCCCCAGGGTGAGATAAAAGCAGACTACGGCAAAAAGGTAGCCTTCCTCCACTCCTCTCTAATTGCATCCCAGAATAGGTCATCAGGGAATGGAGATCGAGAATGGCTGAAAATGAAATTCAGAATGGGGTAAAAGGTTGTGGGAAGAATGCCCTCATATTGGAGAGTCTAGCCTTTGCAGATGACGGCGTTCTGATAACAGACAACTCTCACACAGCCAAGAAACAAGTGGAAGAACTGCACAATGTTGCGGTCAAAAAACAGGATTAAGAGACAGCTGATGATGTGGACAGAATCGTAACTCAATTTGCGGACATCCATCATGTTCTTAAATGTAAATGTCTGGAAGAAATTCTCACTCCCTATGGAAATGAAAGGGAGGCATTCAAAGAGGGAGTGAGGAGGATGGAGATCGTCTTCAGACTATGCCATAACAGCTACAAGTCCATCTCCTATAAATTAAACTATTACAGCACAATGGTCAGAACGGAGACTCAGACCTTGAAGAAAGAGAAAGGAAATTCCTTCGATAAATATAGGGTCCAAAGAAGTAGCAAAATGACCAACATACTTTCCGGTTGAGATAGAACCAGCAACTCTATAAGACCGTATAAAAAGTTACGACGAAGGTGAAGAAAAGGAGACTGTCCTTTTATGGACAAATTAAAAGGATGAATGAAGAAAGTATGGCCAACTGAACACTCCTTCTACCCTCCTCATTCCGTATGTAGCATATACTCCGCATGCTATTTTGTGTACTTACGACAATAAAATACAAGGAAAAAATTATAATGGCAGGGAAACCAATTCTGAGTCCTGATGTAGCATAAGGCTACACGTCATAAAGCAGCCTAGCGAAATAAACTAATTTTCTTTAGTGAATATTTTGAACTTATTTTAGCTAAGTATAATACAGTAGAACTCTGTTATAACAACATCCAAGGGACCTGAAAAACTGTGTCATTATAAAAGAGTGTCATAGTAACCGAGATTCGTATTATCACTCTAGTGAGATGGAAAATGAAAAATACAGTAACAAACTTAATTAGGCTTCATCCACGTCGCTCCGTTTAGGTTTCCGTAGATGCTTAATTTTCGAGCCATTCTGTTCAAATGCAGCAAAAATGTTATTCTTCCTCTTCAAAATCGTTTGGAATGTGAAATTAACAAGGCCAAAATTATGACACACGTCAGCTATTTTAATTCCATTCTCAAACTGGTAAATCATTTTCACTTTTCCTCCCAACGTTAAAACTTTTCTTTTAGCTATCATACTGCGTTAAAATGCGTGCACTTAGGGAAACTTCCAGTTAAAACTGACCGCACGCAGGTACCATTCACACCGCAAGAATTCGGGCGGGTTACAGTGGGGTGGGGAATATGCCTGCATTCCCGAGGTCTACCACAAAAGAGGTACCTACGAAAGACTTTGCCAGGTTGGCATATTTCAACAAACTATTTCTTTAAATACTTTGATTCTTAACAAATATTATTCCAAACAGAAGCTGAAAATGACGTCATATGCTAGGTGGACGCGTATACGTTTGTCGTATTAATCAAGGCTGAAAAATACATTTCTTATGAGGAATATGTCCGTAGCACAGAGAACATGACGTTATAGACGAGTTGTCGCTGAAACCGATGTCGTTATAACAACGTTCAACTGTACATTGAATGCAAAAAGAGATTCAGGAAAACGCATCCACGATTGCTTACGCAGGAATACGAGGACTCAGCAGAAGTGGGTATCAAGGAGGAAGAGATACAGGACAGAACAACAATTAGAAAAAAATCGTTGCGGGAGTAAAGGATACACCCGAAAAACTATTGGCTATGCCTAGGAACCTCTCGGTGGAAGAGCGAGAAAGAAGAAGGCTAAGTCTTAAAGGACCTTTAGCGAGAGTGCAAGGGCAGGTAGATTGTGTAAACGTGGCCAATAGACGGCCGTATTGATGAATTAATGAACGAATGAATAACAATAGTATTAATAATAATCATCCGCTTTTCCCCACACTTGTAGAGTCGCGGGTGCGAACTGCGTAGCACATGTGGATTTGGCCCTGTTTTACGGCCGGATGCCCTTCCTAAAGCCAACCCTATATGGAGGGGTGTAATCACTATTGCGTGTTTCTGTGGTGGTTGGTATAGTAGTATGTTTGTCCGGATATGAAGAAAAAGTGTTCGGACAAACACAGACACCCAGTCCCCGAGCCAGAAGAATTAATCAGACGTGATTAAAATCGCCGACCCACCCAGGAATCGATCCCTGAGCCCTCTGAACTGAAGGAGTCGGACAATAATAATAATAATAATAATAATAATAATAATAATAATAATAATAATAATAATAATAATAATACCTTCCCAATGAAGCTGTTATAAACATTGGAGAAGTGTACATATTTAATATTAACTACATTCATCTAAGTTCCAATGAGGTAGCTTCTTGGATTTCGCTATAAAAGTTTACTCACCGACAGCCGTGTAAAATGTCTGCACATGCTGACTTCCTTACGACACTGTTATGGCATGTTATAAAATCCTCTTTGGTGTTCTCAAGCCACTTACAGATAAATGAACAGTAAAGAAAAAACTTTGCTTCCATTCCAATCCTCTTACTGGAAGCCTCTTACACAAATTGGAAGGTTACAAATAGTTTCCTGCTCAGCTGCTCCCCTACTGTCAGTTTCAGCTTTGTCCCACGAAACGGCAGTGTGACACCTGCAGCAAGGTTTATAGCTTCGTCATAAAGTGATCTCGAGTCAGTAAAATAAACGATCAACGTTTTAGAGAGACTAGCGAGAACGATCTGGTTAATAATCTCACCATTCTACTTAACCAAAGGAGACTATGAAAACAAATGGAATTGTTTCAAAAGACTGGCAGTTCTTCAGGGAGTTGAAACCCTTTGAAACATTCTTGACCCGATGATGGACAGGTAAAAAAACAGTCATTATAACGGACATATTATTATAACATTCCTCCAATAATTTCCATAACGATGAAAGAGAATTGCTTGTATAAACAGAGACGGGCCCAGAAAATAAAAATCCCTTCAGGCGAGCAATTCAATGTTGGAAACATCCTAGGGATATGAGCAATGATTTTTTTTTTTTCTTTTTGCAAGTTGCTTTACGTCGCACTGACACATATAGGTCTTATGGCGACGATGGGACAGGAAGGGGCTAGGAGTGGGAAGGAAGCGGCCGTGGCCTTAATTAAGGTACAGCCCCAGCATTTGCCTGGTGTGAGCAATGAATTTTAGGTAAATAAAATATAATAAAGTATGAGAATATATTCTTATTCGTAAAATTACTTTTTCTTAATCGTCGTTATCTGGTCGATTAGATTAACAGTTTGCTTTTTTTCTATCACCACGAGCCCTAATGTGAGCCAGTGCATTGTTTCACTTAAGCACCACTACGATGCTAATGTGAGTCAGTGCATTGTTTCACTTGAGCACCACTACGAGTGCTAATGTGAGTCAGTGCATTGTTTCACTTAAGCACCACTACGAGCGCTAATGTGAATCAATGCATTGTTTTACTTAAGCACCACTACGAGTGCTAATGTGAGTCAGTGCATTGTTTCACTTAAGCACCACTACGAGTGCTAATGTAGGTCAATGCATTGTTTCACTTAAGCACCACTACGAGTGCTAATGTGAGTCAATGCATTGTTTTACTTAAGTACCACTACGGGTGCTAATGTGAGTCAATGCATTGTTTTACTTAAGCACCACTACGAGTGCTAATGTGAGTCAATGCATTGTTTCACTTAAGCACCACTACGAGTGCTAATGTGAGTCAATGCATTGTTTCACTTAAGCACCACTACGAGTGCTAATGTGAGTCAATGCATTGTTTCACTTAAGCACCACTACGAGTGCTAATGTGAGTCAATGCATTGTTTCACTTAAGCACCACTACGAGTGCTAATGTGAGTCAATGCATTGTTTCACTTAAGCACCACTACGAGTGCTAATGTGAGTCAATGCATTGTTTCACTTAAGCACCACTACGAGTGCTAATGTGAGTCAATGCATTGTTTCACTTAAGCACCACTACGAGTGCTAATGTGAGTCAATGCATTGTTTCACTTAAGCCCTTATAACTGCATTCGGTGTGGATAATTTTTCCTAAAAATCAAAAAAATCCCGAAGGTATTAAACCAAGGAACACATTACAGAAAGAATTATCTAAATAAGTTAATTTGGCTGGGATCTGAATCAAAAAGAAAACGGGTAAAGATACCTGTGCAGAACTGCATTTAGGTCGGAACTGATTTTCTAAATTTGTCTTGCTATCCAGAAGACACAATTCGAAACCTTACCGAAACTTTCGTCACAACTGAAGAATTTGCTTAACTTTACGTTTTTCGTAGTACCAAAAAATGTTTTCAGCATTACAATTGGCGGTAGTTTGTTACTACTGTAACCGCCGCAGGGTTTCCAGGATTTCGTAGACTTACTTATTAAATCGTTTTCACTGTTTCGGCAAACCTCCAAAGGAGCATCCGAGTCAAGATGGTGGTGGTGGTGGTGATTATTGTTTTAAGAGGAAGTACAACTAGGCAACCATCCCCTACATAACACTAATCAGACGGAAACATGGAAGGGATCCGACACTTCGAAAAATGAAGATATCGGCCAAAGGAAGACAAGGGCCACGAAGGGCGTGAAAATGAAAGACTCCCTAGCCCTCGCAAACCTAATAGCGTCGGGGTCAGAAAAGAACAAGAGTTGACCAAGAGAGGTCGGATAGGATAGATGAAAGTGAGGAGCCTGGCACAAGTAAGTGGAAGCAATGATAGGACTCAGCTAAGGGCCCCGTGGTCGCCAACCCACGCTCCAAAGTTCAGAACCCCTGGGGCCCCTTTTAGTCGCCTCTTACGACAGGCAGAGGATACCGTGGGTGTTATTCTACCGCCCCCACCCACAGGGGGGTCCGAGTCAAGACAGCACCATCTTATAAATGAGTATGCGTGTAACGTCACATATTTAGCACAAATTTTGCATTATTTTGAAGCGCTATTTCATAAAATTTACATTTAATATTTTCAATTTTGTTTTGCAACAGGTAGTCTGCTCTTTTATCTGTCAATTGAGACATTAAACATAATCGTATGTTAAGTACTTTCCGCAATATACGCTTTCTACCCAAACACTAAAAGCGTCTTCAATGTTTTCTTTCCATGTACCCGTTTTCGAGGAACGTAAGACTACGTTAAAAAGGTTAAGAAGTAGTGACAAATGACCTAGATACGAGTATCTTATACGGTTTTACTACACATACTGAGAAACATACCTCATGTTTATAGAACTGATAAAATAATTTGGCATGCTGTAGATTTCTGCTGATCTATGCTGATCTCAGTTTCACCAAACGGGGGGCTTCTGCTTCATTTTCCTTTCTCAAACACATTAGGTCGTCCTTGGTCAGACCAAGACCAACTACAACGCTCAGACCACAATACAGAAAAAACATGGCTGCCATTCCGGGCCAAAGCTGACATGGCGAGGAATAACCTAATAGTGGTCGTGAGAATGTTATAGTACGAAAATGTTGTTTATCGAAGGTTTTCAAAACTTAAGAGAAATAGTAAGTTTACGTGCTATTTATCTAGGAGAGCTTTTTTTTTTTTTTTTTTTTTTTCAATGTCGCACTAACAACATCGAAGTTTCTCCGCGATGCAAGGATGGGAAAGGGCTAAGACTGGGAAGGAAGCGGCCATGCCCTTAATTAAGCTGCTGCCCCAGCATTTGCCTGGTGTGAAAATGGGAAAGCACGGAAAACCATATTCAGGGGATCAAACCCACTATCTCCAGAATGCGAGCTTACAGCTGCGCGACCCTAATCTCACGGCCAACTTGCTCGGTATCTAGGAGAGTAAGATGCTCTTAACGGATTTTAAAAGCATTACACCGAATGAGTTGGCCATGCGGTCAGAGTTGAGTAGCTGTGACCTTGCATGTGGAAGATGGAAGGGGTTCAAATCCCACCGTGGGCAGCCCTGAAGCTGGTTTCGTTTGGTTTCCCATTTTCACACCAGGCAAATGCTGAGGCTGTACCTTAATTAATGCGACGGCCGCTTCCTTCCCAATCCTAGGCCTGTCCCATCCTTGCGT
Organism: Anabrus simplex; assembly: GCF_040414725.1. Taxonomy (NCBI): domain Eukaryota; kingdom Metazoa; phylum Arthropoda; class Insecta; order Orthoptera; family Tettigoniidae; genus Anabrus; species Anabrus simplex. The sequence continues at coordinate 315,254,062 of NC_090269.1, read as the reverse complement.
CGCCCAAAACCTTCGATGTGTCCGTGCGACGTTAAATGAGTGACAAAAAAATCAATTACAATATTTCTTTCTTTCTTAATCTGTTCACCCTACAGGGTTGACTTTTCCCTCGGACTCAGTGAGGGATCCCATCTCTAACGCCTCAAAGGCAGTGTCCTGGAGCTTCAGACTCTGGGTTGGGGGATACCACTGGGGAAGAGGTCCAGTAACTCGACCGGGTGGCCTCACCTGCTATGCTGAACAGGAGCCTTGTGGAGGACGAGAAGATTGGAAGGGATAGCCAAAGAAGTGGCTGTGGCTTTAAGTTAGGTACCATCCCGGCATTTGCCTGGGGGGAAGTGGGAAACCACGGAAAACCACTTTGAGGATGCCTGAGGAGGGACTTTAACCCTCTTCTACTCGGTTGACCTCCCGAGGCTGAGTGGACGCCGTTCCAGCCCTCGTACCACTTTTCAAATTTCGTGGCAGAGCCGGGAATCGAACCCGGGCTTCTGGAGGTGGCAGTTAATTACACTAATCACTACACTACAGAGGCTGATATGAAGTTACCAACACCTAACAATTTTCACTTCATTTAAAACTTGAGTGGGGACTTAAGAGAATATTGACACAACACCAAACAAATTATTAATTTTCCGGTTATCAACACTATGACAGCATCAACATTATCCTATTATGCATCATTCACCGAAATAAAAGTTGACTAAAACGAGCACGACACACATCGAACAAACAATTCCTCTTGGTTCCCTGCTTTTAAAGTTTCTTGGCAATGTGTTTTGACATTTTCTTTTCATTTGAGATCGTATAATTGTTGATAAAAATATTGGCCACAATTTTTACACACTCCTTTATAATTTTTGTCGAAGGAACACCACACTTGCACACATCACTTGAATTATTAATGTACCTTCAAAGGCTAACACAAGGCTAAAACAAGGGCATTATTTTTCACAAAGGTCCCCGAAATAAAGACTCTGTCACTCATTTCAATACTACACTGTCCATAACTACCAAGATGACTTACCAGAATTTCACACTTTCTACATCTGTCACACTTCAGGTCTTCTTGTCTTTAACATCCTAATGCCAACTTTAATTTTTTTGCCATTAAAGCAATGAGTTTAAAATACACTTGCACTTCTAGGTCACTTGTCATTTTCATATGGATGGAATATATACAGAAGGTCTTGATAACACTATAACCTTTCGGAATCATGTTGAATGGACTTACATTTTTGCCGTAAAAGACTGAAAATTATCTGTCTTCTTCACACCAACGTTTAAATGCTTATTCGTCTTTCAGTGGCAGTTTCTGTTCATGTTCTTTAGGGCACTTTCTTCCTCGAGGTAAATGAATGTTATGCGAAAACTGATTTCAGAATATGGTTGGATAGTCCCAGATGACAGTTAAAGATATTTTCTATGGATGCTAACAAGGAAAATGTATCTTTGCGGACAGTAAACTGAAGAGTTAAAATGTTTGATGCACACGACAATTTCATTAGTTAGAGCAAAATTCTCGTAGTCAATACACCAAATGCATTTATCTCAAAGACTTTACCATTCAGTGAGGCAGACATACCCGAAGAATTTCCATAATTTGACCTACAGAGAGGTATACAACACGATCAATCCACGTTAGCCTAATATATACACACTACATTCTAAGAAAACACCAATAATTTTAACACCACCAATGGTAAACAATGGTAAACCTGTACGGTATCATATTCAAACACAAAATAATTAACCTACAGGTATTTTAATCGTCGACGTTAAAGCAACTGCCGACACAAATATTTCCTTATCAATATTGAACATCACGAAGTACGATCACATGCAGACTCGAAATACCTATTTCACAATTATTACTTTAAAATCATTTCCACAATCACATTTAACCTACGCCTGACCCGCACCCACGGCCATATTGCCACTAATCGAAACCTGCGTTTAGGTCTGAGGATAGTTGGTCTTGGTCAGACGAATCGAGTTGCAGGGCATGTAGCTTTGTGGTTTTCGCATGCAGTCGCTTTAATTTCTTGAAAGTTGACGATAAATATTAGTTTCTTTTTAAAGTATAAGTATGCAAGTGTATATCTATATATATAAGAGTTTTGTCTGTACATTGCTCAGAATTTGAAAATAATGGTATTTCTGTATCGGTCATGTCCATAGTAACAAGAAAACGCACTTTTTACTTTTCCGTAATTTCTGTATGTCTGTCTATCTGTCTGTCTGTCTATCTGTCTGTCTGTATGTATGTACACGCATCACGAGAAAACGGTTGAAGAGAATTTAATGAAAATCGGTATATGAAGTCGGGGGATGAGCCTCTACAATCTAGGCTATAAATCATTTTACTCACGCTGAGTAAAATGGTAGTTTAGGGGAAGGCCTAAAATTGAATTCTCAACTATTCGTGTTATTAGTGGTCTAAAGAAAATCGGTATGTGAAGTCAGGGGATGAGCCTCTACAATCTAGGCTATAAATCATTTTACTCACACTGAGTGAAATGGTAGTTTAGGGGAAGGCCTAAAATTGAATTCTCAAATATTTATGTTATTATTGGTCGTATTTTAAAGAAAATGGGTATGCAAAGTTGGGGAATAAATTGCTACAATCTAGGCTGTCAATAATTGTATTCACACTGAGAAAAATGGTAGTTTAGGGGAAGGCCTAAAATTTAATTCTCAAATATTGTTATTAGTAGTCCTATCTTGATGAAAATCGGTATGCAAAGTCAGGAAATAAGTCGCTATAGTCTAGGCTGTAAATTATTTTATTCACGCTGAGTGAAATGGTAGTTTAGGGGAAGGCGTAAAATGTAATTCTCAAATATTTCTTATTAGAGGTGTAATCGATGAATGCTACATAACTAAGGTTACATAGTATTAAATTTCCTATTATTCATGTCTTATACATTGTTACCGTACTGGCTATGATCACAAAGATATTCATGAATTTGGATTTTTGTTACTAAGTTCATATCAGCGCCGAGTAACGAGAAAATGGGTAAACAGTATTTAATGAAAATCGGTATGTAAAGTCGGAGAATAAGAAACTACAGTTTACGGTATAAAATATTTTACAAATCACAGAGTCGAAAGAAAACTAAATGTGTAGGCCTACAATATAGAAAGCTCATAACATTGATCAACAATAACATTACATTGACCATTGTTTGTCGTGATGTGCTTTGTGTCTTCTGTTGCCCCTCATCTCCTTTAGATAGGATTACTGCTGCGTACAGAGTACTTTATATTTGATTTACTTCGCACCGACATAGATAGGTTTTATGGCGACGATGGGATAGGAAAGGGCTAGGAGTGCCTTAGGCCTTAATTAAGGTACAGGCCCAGCATTTGACTGGTGTGAAAGTGGGAAACCACGGAAGACCATCTTCAGCGCTGCCGACAATGGAGGTTCGAATCCACTATCTCTCGGATGCAAGCTCACAGCTGCGCAGCGCTAACCACACGGTCAACTCGCCCAGTCGTACAGAGTGTAACAGCCTGCCTGAATATTGATGGGAAGTAGCTGGGGAGTTAGATAACTTTCTTCTGTAGCATGCCATTCCCCTGGTTTATAAATTGTCTGATACTACTGGTACGTAACACACTGGATCATCATAGCATTCGGGCTATTCAATCCCTACTCTGAGGCACTGATTGGAATGAACAGTGTGCATATTTAGCGGAATAATGGCAGATGAGTGTTCATGGCAATCTGCGGCCTGGTCATCCCAGCTCTGGAACTTTGGACTATTAGATTAGCACCGCAATCTAACCGCAGCACTGTTCGTTAAAAGTGATAAAACGTGCGGCTTTCCATTTGATCGAGTATTTTATATGATAGCATTGCTTTTAATCGCTACATTCATACTTACGTTTTTGTAATGACCTATGTTGATTTCAGTAAGGAAAACCACAAAGTCAGTCTTTCTGAGAATTCCGTAGCGAAGCACGGGTACATTAGCTAGTATATATATGAGTCAGTGGATACTTATGATCAGTAATTATACGCAGTAAGAGTAAAGTGAAAATGTGTTTGTTTAGATCGTGTTGTTAACGAGGTTCAGGTCGAACTACGGCAATGTCTCTCATACAACTATTCTTAAATTTTCTAAGAAATAAAATATTAAGAGGAAAGTGGATTAGGAATATACATCTATATATATAAAATAAGAGTTTTGTCTGTACATTGCTCAGAATTTGAAAATAATGGTATTTCTAGATCAGTCATGTCCACAGTAACAAGGAAATGCACTTTTTTCTTTTCCGTAATGTCTGTCTGTCTGTCTGTCTGTCTGTCTGTCTGTCTGTCTGTCTGTCTGTCTGTCTGTCTGTCTGTCTGTCTGTCTGTCTGTCTGTCTGTCTGTCTGTCTGTCTGTCTGTCTGTCTGTACACGCATCACTAGAAAACGGCTAAAGGGAATTTAATGAAAATCGGTATGCGAAGTCGGAAAATAAGTCGCTACAATCTAAGCCATAAATAATTTTATTCACGCTAATAGAAATGGTAGTTTAGTGGAAGGCCTAAAATTGAATTTTCAAATATTTATGTTATTACTGGTCCTATCTTAATAAACATTGGTATGCGAAGTCGGGAAATAAGTCGCTACAATCTAGGCTATACATAATTTTATTCACGCTGAGTGAAATGGTAGTTTAGGGGAAGGCCTAAAATTTAATTCTTAAATATTTAAGTTATTAGTGGTCCTATCTCATTAAAAACTGGTATACAAAGTCGGATAATGAGTCGCTATGATATAGGCTACAAATCATTTTATTCACCCTAAATGAAATGGTAGTTTAGGGGAAGGCTTAAAATTTAATTCTCAAATATTTATATTATTAGAGGTCATATCGATAAATACTATATAACCAAAGTTATACAGAATTAAATATCCGACCATTTATGTCATACATTTTTACCGTACCGGCTATGATAACACAGATATTCATGAATTCGCATTTTGGTTGCTAAGACCATATCGACACCGAGCTACGAGAAAATGGGTTAACAGTTTTAATGAAAATCGGTATATAGAGTCTGGGAATAAGACTACAGTCTAAGATATAAACAATTTTATTCACCCTGGATGAAATTGTAGTGTAGGGGAAGGCGCGTAAAATTGTATTTTTAAATACTATGCATTTGGTCCTATCGAAAAGTACTACATAACAAAACTTACAGAGAATGCATTTCCGATCCTTTGTGTCTTATTCAGTTTTACCGAACCGACTATGATAAGAGTGGTATTTCTGAGTCGGAAGAAAACTAAATGTGAAGGCCTACAATATCGAAAGCGCATAACATTGATCAACAATAACATTACATTGACCATTGTTTGTTGCGATGTTATTTGTCTCTTATGCTGCCTCTCGACTCCGACAGATGGGATTACTGCTGGGTACCGAGTATAATAGCCTGACTGAATATTGGCGGGAAATAGCCGGGGAGTTAGAAAACTTTCTTCTTTAGCATGCAATTCCTCTGATTCATACATTTTCTGATACAGCTGGTACGTAACACACTGGTTCTTCATAGTATTCCAGTTATTCGATCCCTATTCTGATGCGCTGTTTTTAATGAGCAGTGTACATACTTAAGGCAGAAGCTGACTTAGTAGTGGTCGTGGTGGTATGGCCTATTCCAAATTATAGCAGCACAATTCACTAAATGACTCAAAATTCAACCGAGAAAAGAGCCATTTCTTAAGAAAAGCTTCTTCATCTTCACTTTTATTCAATTCTGCAATCATTTTATTCCAAATTATCAGTGAAGAGGGGGTTTCTCCTCTGGCTTGGAGGAAAAATTTGCCTCCAAGCCAGATAGATTTTTCCGCCGCCAGTATAGTGAATTGATATTTTCCTACTCATCGGGTACTCCTGTTCTTTAAAATGAGAAACTATGTGGTGTTTCATTTGATCGAGTATTTCATATGAAAGCATTGCTTTAAATCGCGCCATTCCTACTGACGTCATTGTAATGTATATTCATTTCAGTTCTGAAAACCACTTAGACAGTCTTTCTGAGGATGTAAAAAGGCAGGTGGAGAGTGAGTGTCTACCATTCTAATAAAAACTCTCCAACCCGATTGTGACTGATGGTATGCAAGTGGGTCTACCATTACAGTGAAAATTCCCTAACTCAATCTTCATATGAGAAAAGATGTTCGGTGACTTCCTGGTCGCGTTTCTAGGTAATGTTAAGAGCTATGCAATTTAATACAATCTTACTTACAACGTGTACACTAGAATTTCGTATCAATGCAGAATTCCGTAGCGAAGCACGGGTACATCAGCTAGTTATGACTATTCTGAAGTCAATGACAAAGCAGTAGTGTGCACACATGATTTGAGAATAAGTCTGAGGTTGGGGAAGACATTTTTCTAATTCTAAATGAAAAACCTATTCTTATTTCTCGAAAACAATCATTTGAATAGATTATAATTGATATGGTGATGTTCCGTCGGTATCTTTGTGCTTCAAAGTGTCGAGTGATTTAGTTGCAAGTGTATTTTGCGAGAATTTCCGCTTGCTTGCGGAAAAGTTTGGCTGGATCCTGGAGTTAACAAAATCTATAAATGTGACAGATGGAGCAATCTGTACACCGTCACACAGAAGAAATATTAACTTGGAGGGATTAGCTGGGTTTGAAGTGAAGGATTTTACAGTATCAACATCCTCCGATTCATGCTGTAGTTATCTGTTACCAAGCAGATTACACCAAATTGAAGCTCGTCCATGCAGGGGGAAGACATCAATGTTATATGTTCTTCACTGTGTAAAGTTCGTGACTGAACGTTTCATTACTAAGTTTACCATCATTGCGTGAGGTGCTGCTATGCCATATGTCAACATAATTATGTTAGCATCACCAGGTCCGTTAATTGGATCAGCATGATTTATTCGGGTGTACTTTCCTTTCATTGGGTGCTGAACATCAGAAGTTGCCCACCATTTCGAAACTAAGGCAACAAGTTATGTTTCGTAGTACTCATGCGAGTGAATAAATTGAGGAATTTCGCACGTTAATTATCTTTAAACATTTGTCCAACTCCTTGGCTGATGGTCAGCGTCGAGACCTTCCGTTCAGAGAGTCCCGGGTTCGACTCCAGGTCGGGTCGATGATTTTAATCGCGTCTGATTAATTCTTCTGGCTCGTACACTTTTCTCTTCATGTTCACACAACATACTTCACTATCAATCACAACAAAAGCACGCAATAGTGATTACATTCCTCCATATATGGTTGGCGTTAAGAAGGGTATCCGGACTTAAAACAGGGCCAAATCCACATGTGCGATACAGTTCGCACTCGTGACCCCACAAGTGTGAGAAAAGCGGCAGAAGAAGAATTATTTTTAAAAGTTCAAGATGGTTTTTTAAATAGCATTTTAACAGTTCTATCATGTACAGTATATCCATCGATCCAAAGGAAAACGTTATTTGACTAACTGAAATATCTAAATAATCAGCTTGTTTTCCTAGTTTATTATATTTGATGGTTAGTTGTTCGCGAAGTCTTTTCATACTTTCGACAGTGATTTATTTTTACAGTTTGCTGTATGCCTGGTGTGAGAATAGGAAACACAGAAAACTATCTTGAAGGCTGCAGACAATGGGGTTTCGAACCTACTATCTCTCGAATGCAAGCTACCAGCTGTGCGTCCCTAACCGTATGGCCACTTGCTCGGTTTCCTCATTTGTGAAGTAGGATATGAATAATGGGCAGCGTTAAGTACAATAGAGCCATAGCATATTACTGCATGGTTCATGTATTGTACCATTCTGTTCATTCATTAACAAGCGATATTTAACGCAGAAGTAATGTAAGGGCGTAATGCCATATAGAACGCGGGAACTCAGGAGGTGATTCCCTAGGCAGGGTGTGGCTATGCACAAGTGAAACAGAAGATATGTTGTAGAAGGAAAGAGAGATAAGAATTTTGCTTTGGGAAGTACCATACCACCCTAACAATATTTTAAGCGGGAGTAGTCAGGTTCACCACATCACGGGAATCGAGTGATATCTCCTCTATCTATAGGTTTTCCAGAATAATAAACAGATGAAAATTATCTCCACAATTTTAAGAAGCCAATGATACGTTTAACGCTGTTAACAAGTAATGAGATTAATAACTACGTAATAATCCGACCACCGTGGGAAACTGTTTAGTGGCTGCATACCAAACTTAAGAGGGTTTCGAGGGAGTTTCCCCAGCGTCACTTTGCTTTTTGCTCCCTATAAGAGATGAGAGATATGGAGGGAGGTGGTTCATTCCACGGTGAGATTGCTGCTAGTCCGTGTCGCGTGTCTGTCTGTATTTGCACAAGAAATCTTTGTTCAGGACAAAGACCGTGATTACTTTAGTGCAGTTGCGATAACATTTATTTGGCGGATCAGTAATCCATAAACTTGGCAGTAATTGTTCAATCGTATGATAGTATTTAGACGCTTTACAGTGCTGTCGCTGGTGCCTAATTATCCGACTGTAGACAATGCCGTACATATAAACTTCAGCGGTACGGGTAAGCGCGCAAATAGATCGCGAAGTGCGGAAAAAGTGCAAGTATAAACAAAAGCCATTTGTGTTATTCTCGCTAGACTTACGAGTTGGAATCTGTAGAGCATGTGATAATGATAATTTGTTCGACCGATTAGGTTGCTGATTTCAGATCGCAGATATATTGCCTATATACATTCATGCGCGGTTAAGCAGCTAAAGGGGAACAATGATTTCTAACGTCGCAGATCGCCAGTACTGATTTATGCCTCCGTGCTGTGCTGTGCTGTTAAAAATTTGGCATTTTATTCCAGAGAAGACCTGTGCCGTGTTTCAAAAGACGTGTGATACGAGACCTTCCGACCGCAACCGCAAGAAGACGGCCTCATGAACGAGCTATCCCTCAAGAAGACGGCCTCATGCACGAGCTATCCACGGAGACTGGACTGAGAGGATCGACTCAGGACCACATCGCTACCATAATGGGCTAAGCAGGCATAGCCTAACCCTGAAGGAGAGATAAGGAGCTCACCAAATGATAGATAAGTGAACTATACTTGTAAGCATGTGTTAGGATTGGGGATCGTTACGCAGAAATGTATTAATTAAGTATGTAAGTAGTTGAATATGACTTGATTATAGCCCACCAGGCTTATTTATTAAGATGGGTTTTAAATCACTAAATTGTAAAGTAAGAGAGTAATCTCCCTGTCCAATCACACTCTCGTCCCAAGAACCCAAAACGCCCATCTGCCGGTTGCAGCTAGGCTGGTGTAGTTATTTACAGACAGGTAAGCAGGTAAGTTCGGTAATTCATTATTGTTTTATGCCCTGTAGGGTATAGTATTAGTGTCTTTATAAATCAACCCATCAGTGATAAGCTTCAAACCAATGACCATTTAAGACAGATAACTAATTTATTCTATGATGTGACTTTGGAGATCTTGCGTGTATACTGGTGCTGTGATAAGAATATTATGGTAGGATTCATGTGTACATTATATCCCAGTAGAAATGTTGTGGCCGTGTGAGTTGGCCGTGCGATTAGGAGCGCGTGGCTGTGAGCATGCATTCGGAAGATAGTGGGTTCGAATGCCACTGTCGGCAGCCCTGAAGATGGTTTTCCGTGGTTTCCCAATTTCACACCAGGCAAATGCTGGGGTTGTACCTTAATTAAGGCCACGGCCGCTTCCTTCCAACTCCTAGACCTTTCCTATCTCATAGTCGCCATAAGACCTATCTGTGTCGGTGCGACGTAAAGCCACTAGCATAAAAAAGTAATGTTGTGTTTAACGTAAGAGCTGTTCAAATCCACATGTGCGAAGCAGTTCGTACCCGTGACTCTACAAGGTGTGGGGAAAAGAGGTAGAAGAAGGAGAAGAAAATAATGATAATTTTTTACCCTAAGAGAAAAAAGAGATTTTTTAGGAATTAATTGATGTTTCATGAAAGAGATCGATGGAGCCCAAATGATGCAGACGCGTAGTATCCATGGATGTGTTGGAAGCGCCACTTCCGTTCAAATTTTAAATCATGAATTTATTGATTCAGAATTTGTATGCGATATTATAATTTTGTTTATCATTCCCTAATAAATCCGCATGCTTGACTAGCGCACAAACTCCCAATCCCCATTGCAATTCAGGGCTGTTAACCCAATGTCCTTAATAAATTGCTTATCCAAATTAAATTTCTTGCGTAAGTTGTGAAATATTTGAGTAATGCTGCCTCTTCTTCCTATCATCAATCCTAATACCACTATGGAGAACAGATGATATTTCTCAGTCTTGCTCGTGAGCAAACGAGATTCTCTTCTGAACTTGAGGGGCAAAATTCTCTGCGAAACGTAAAGAATTTCACCTTGTTTTCCTATACGGCAAAAGCCCTGAAGCATATTATCACGACTATGTTTTAACTTATTGGGGTTAGCATTTGAAGCGAATTTGGACAAATTTTACAGGATATCCTTCCTGACACCGAACTTATGTGGACGGTTGTATTCATCATTGAGTGTTTCTAGTAGCATTGTGTGTTGTACTTAGATGAACATTAACACTCAATCCCTGAGACAGAGGAATTAACCATATGCAAACAAAATCCTCGATCCGACAGGGAAATGAACCCGAGAGCCTTCTGAACCGAAGTGTTGCCCACTGAGCAGTCAGAGTCGGACAATTCCATATGCATTTGAGTACAAAAGAAACTTGACTATATCATTTTTTAAAGAAATGTTTAGGCCTACCTTTTCAATACCAGTTGATATCCACTGAATTTAAATGGAATTCACGGTCATATTCATTAATTTAGCACATGTTCCGTGCTCTTCCCTGAACATTCTATGCTATAATTTACAATTTTTAAAATTTTGAAAATGTAATGTGTTCTTGCATATATTTTAATCTCCGCTTGTATGTAATTTTGGACTGGAATTCTTTAAGTACGGTAACTGTCAGTTGTAGCTGAGGATGTTCTCGAATGAGGATGGAAATATGTTCTACGTTAATTAATATGACAGTGAATTCAATTTAAATTTAGTGGGCATCAACTAGTATTAAAAATTATGCCAATACTTCTCTTAAAAGTTTAATTCTGAAGTTACTTGTCAGTGTGGACTAATTATGAAGTTAATTACGAGTATCAAAAGAAACTTGTTTCATCATTCGATATCATTTTCTGTCTATGAAATCGCCGCGGTGTTATTCATGCCACTACTGTGTAGTACGCTATACAGGATCACATCCGGATCACTAACTCATCTCCATTTCCATGACATTATTTTTGTAGTAAATTTTTGTAGTAAATAAATTACTATCGCATGTAAGCTCCAGTATCACTGAATACGAATATTATTATATTTATCAGAGTATAGAACACGAATTGAATTTGACATTTCCACTCACGTTCAGTCCCTTGTTTCCTGTTTAGGGAGCAGAACTCTCCATGTGACTGAATAATTGACGATCCATTTCAGTCCGTCTGTTCTGCTCTGACAATATGGAAGGTCAAAGCTCAACCCAACCTGATCAACTTCCGTGCTCTAAATGCTGTATTTTTAAGGTTCTCCAGAAGCTTGGCTACATAACAATAAAGAGTAATTTCTTCACAAGTTTTTAACTCTCTCTAACAGGTAAAAATTAAAGAAAACCTATTTTAATGTTATATTTTAGTATAATTGTTGAATAGAGTTCTGTAATATGCGGTGGCGGGCATTTGAGGAAATTAAGATGAAGGGTATCTATGAAAGTCGCCAGGTGCAGGTCTTTCCATTTGACTCCCGTAGGCGACCTGCGCGTCGTGATGAGGATGAAATGATGATGCAAGTCGCATCAGTTTTAAACGGGATACCAGTTTGAGAAAAATTTACAGTCATTTGAACAAATGAAATAGGCATGCACGTGCAAGCAATACGTGTTAGTTTATTTCAACTATGTAGCAAAGTCGCATCAGTTTTAAACGGGATACCAGTACATGTACTCTATTACGCATGCAGTTTGTATATTTAGTATATGTTCACACGCACTTAATTCAACATTTGTGTGAGTTTATATGTACTTATGTTATTTTCTTCGTGTCAGTTAGTTATATATCATAATTAATTACCTACCTACCTAATAAAAGTTGTCATTTCGTTCCCTGCTGGGGTACGTCGGATCTCCTAAGGGGTAACGCCCTCTCTCTGGCTAGGAGATGTGTTGCGTTAATTGTTGTACGGAGAAGGGAGATAGACGAGCGGCGGTGTCCTATAAAATGAACCGTCCAGGCGTTCATCATAGTGAGGAGGATTGAAAACCACGGAGAATCATTTTTAGGACTGCCAACCGTGGGGCCACTCCACAGTCTCCCTAATGGAGAGCTGTAGAACCGAAGTTACCGTTAAGCCGAAGCCAGTTTTCTCGGTGATAATTATCTGTCGTCTCACTTAATACGTAATTAAGAACGTTTTTGGCATAGTATTTGTAGCCTTAGTCTGGTTGGATACGAGAGAAAGTCGTCTAGTGTAAACCTCGCTCGAATAAATAAATAAATTAATTAATTAATTCATTATTAATTAAATCATTTTTACTACATTTTGGCGAACGAGAGAGTATACAAGTAGTATAATTGGACAGTTCGGCGGCCACCTCCACCTCAGGCTCCCAGAGGCCACCTCCACCTCCACCTCAGCCAGAGGCCTCCCAGATGCCTCCTCCACCTCCACCTCAGCCAGAGGCCTCCCAGAGGTCCCCTCCACCTCCCGCGGGAAATTTGAATTTGTAAACAAAGCCACGTGCTTTTTGACAGCTGTCATCGACAACAACGCATCGCTAACCTCAGTACTGCCATCTTGACGGGCCTAAACCTCAGTAGTGCCAACTTAACCTAACTAGCGCGAGGTAAACAAAGCCACGTGCTTTTTGACAGCCACGTGCTTTTTGACAGATTTGTAAACAAAGCTACGTGCTTTTTGACAGACAACGACGCATCGCTAACGTCAGTACTGCCATCTTGACGGGCCTAAACCTTAGTGGTACCAACTTAACCTCACTAGCGCGAGGTAAACAAAGCCACGTGCTTTTTGACAGCCATGTGCTTTTTGACAGATTTGTAAACAAAGCCACGTGCTTTTGACAGCTGTCATCGACAACAACGCATCGCTAACCTCAGTACTGCCATCTTGACGGGCCTAAACCGCAGTAGTACCAACTTAACCTAACTAGCGCGAGATAAACAAAGCCACGTGCTTTTTGACAGCCACGTGCTTTTTTGACAGCTGTCATCCGCCATCTTTAAACTACAGAGCACCGTGCTGCCCTCTTTCGTCACCTGTCATCAGCAGTGCTGCCATCTTGACGGGCCTAAACCTTAGTGCTACCAACTTAACCTCACTAGCTCGAGATAAACAAATCCACGTGCTTTTTGACAACCACGTGCTTTTTTGATAGCTGTCATCCGCCATCTTTAATCTATAGAGCACAGTGCTGCCCTCTTTAGCTACTTACCTTTGAAATGTGGTGGCGGATAATTTGAAAAATGCTTTTCGACAAGCAGCCATCTTTAATCCAGAGAGAACCGTGCTGCCCTCTAAGTGGTGGCGGCAAATTGAAAAATTCCACGTGCTCTTGTTTGAAAACAAACTCACGTGCTTTTTTTGACAGCTGTCATCTGCCATCTTTAATCTATAGAGCACAGTGCTGCCCTCTTTAGTTTGAAATGTGGTGGCGGTAAATTCCACGTGCTCTTGTTTGGAAACAAAGCCATGTGCTTTTTGACAGCTGTCATCCGCCATCTTTAATCAACAGAGCACCGTGCTACTATCATGCGGGCAATTTCATCACCTGTCATCCGCCATCTTTAATCCACAGAACACCGTGCTGCCCTCTTTATGACTACTACCTTAAGCATGTAGTAGCGGGCAATTTGAAAAGTTCTGTTAGCTATCATCCGCCATCTTTAATCAAGAGAGCACCGTGCTGCCATCTTTAGCTAGATACCTTTGAAATGTGGTGGCGGCAAATTGAAAAATTCCACGTGCTCTTGTTTGGAAACAAACTCACGTGCTTTTTCGACAGCTACCATCCGCCATCTTTAATCAACAGAGCATAGTGCTGCCCTCTTTAGTTTGAAATGTGATGGCGGCAAATTCCACGTGCTCTTGTTTGGTAAACATAGCCATGTGCTTTTTTGACAGCTGTCATCCGCCATCTTTAATACAGAGAGCACCGTGCTGCCCTCTTTATCGTAGTAGATGTAAATTCGTCACCTGTCATCCGCAGTGCTGCCATCTTTAGCTAGATACCTTTGAAATGTGGTGGCGGATAATTTAAAAAGAAAAATTCTACAGCAGCCCTCTCTCGACGCTAATTGCATAAAATGGCGGCTATACATGACTCCTTAAGGGTGCTTACGCAAGATGGTTGCTATACACAGGTTCTTATGAGACGCCCTTGGGATGCTTGCTCAAGATGGTAGTTATACATGGCTCCTTATGAGATGCCCTAGGGATGCTTGCTCAAGATAGCGGCTGCTCTTATGGGACGGCTTAAGTGTCCTTGCACAAGATGGCTTGAGACGCCCTAAGGATGCTTGCGCAAGATGGTGGACACAAGATGGCGGCTATACAAGTCTCCTTATGAGACGCCTTAAGGGTGCTTGCGCAAGATGGCTGCTGCTCTTAGCTTAGAGGCTAACGTGTCGTGATAGTTCGATTCATTAAATTTAGGGCTTAAATGCAAAATGTTAAATATCTCGAAAACGGTGCATCGTAGAGCAAAACGGACAACATTTTTCTACCCAATACCTAGGTTCGCAGTATGAGGAACAAGAAAATCATAGTCTAATGATGGGATCAACGGTTCGGTTCCTACTTAGGCCCTTTGGCATTTGCTCTGTTTTAGCTTGTATTGAAGCGAGTCTTCGTAACATGATCAGGTCTAGCTATGGTAGAGAGTATAACGTACCGTGCAGGTTCGATTCATTAAATTTGGAGGCTTAAATGCAAAATGTTAAATATCTCGAAAACGATGCATCGTAGAGCAAAACGGACAAAATTTTTCCGCCTAATACGTAGGTTCGTAGTATCAGGAACACGAAAAAACATAGTCTAATGATGAGATCAACGGTTCGATTCCTACTTAAGCCCTTTGCCATTCGCAGCTATCTATTTCTACAAGATGGTGGCTGCTCTTATGAGAAACAAGATGCCTTGAGACGTCCTAGAGATGCTTACGCAAGATGGCAGACACAAAATGGTGACTATACATAGCTCCTTATGAGACGGCCTAGGGGTGCTAGCACAAGATGGCGGCTACTCTTATGAAGAAAGCTAGCTTAGAGGCTACTGCGCAAGATAACAGCTGCTGTTATGCATGTGGTGGAGGGCAATTTGAAATTCTATGTGCTTAATCAACAGAGCACCCTGCTGCCCTCTTTAGCTGAAATGTGGTGGTGGATAATTTGAAAAATTCTTTTGACAGCTATCATCTTTAAAAACAATGGCGACTATACATAGGCTGTTAAGGCCTTATCATTCTCCTCCTCCTCCTCCTCCTCCTCCTCCTCCTCCTCCCCCTCCTCCTCCTTCTCTACCTCCTCCTCCGCCTCTTATGTCAAGGCATAGCTTTATATCGAACAAGTTTAAACCTGCATCGCGAAGGCAAGCGTGTGCAGCGATAACATTATTGTGCATGTTTAGACTTTCGAAACATAAGAAGAGTAGAATCAAACGCTGTACTCGATACGACATGTGATCAGAACATTGATTGATGCGTTCAGAAAACAAAATAAGTGATCAAGACTAGAATCGAACAATGTACTCAATACATCATGTGTTTAGAATATGTCAGGGGATACGCTTGTTCTAAGAAGATCAGATTGAAACATAACAAGACTAGAATAGAACACTGTAATCGATGTTGTTAACTTCAACATGTGATCAGAACATTGATTGATGTGTTCAGAACACAAAATAAGTGATCATGACTAGAATCGAACACCGTACTCCATACAACATGTGATCAGAACATTGATCGATGTGTTCAGAACACGAAATAAGTGATCAAGACTAGAATCGAACACTGTACTCAATACAACATGTGTTTAGAACATCTTAGGGGGTACCCTTGTTCTAAGAAGATCAGAATGAAACATAACAAGACTAGAATCGAACACTGTAATCGATGTTGTTAACCTCAACATATGATCAGAACATTGTTTGATGTGTTCAGAGCAAAAGTACAATTTTGATGATTTGCTTAGTGTAAAATCAAAAACTATGGAAACACACTGTGCACATATCGCGTAGCTAACTCGCTCAGTAAGCAATATTGCAAAACTACAACTTCAATGATTTGCATAGTGTAAAAATCAAAAACACACTGTACCCATACTGCGCAGCTAACTCGCTCGGTAAACGATATAGCCAAGGTATAACTTCAAATTATTTACCTTCCATCATTCGTCTTGTGTGTAAAAATCAGTCGAACAAGTTATCACATAAACATAGCTGAAAAAAAATCGTGATAGGGTATGGAACCCAGGGGTTACATCTTATCAGAAGGGCAAAAAGGATGAAAGGACTCTTCCTCCTCCTTACCGCACATTCCTTGTAGGGCTAATTGGCTGAAGGGCTAATGGGCAAAAGGGCTAAAGAGCTAAAGGGCTAATGGGCTAAAGGGCTAATGGGCTAAAGGGCTAAAGGAGCAACAACCTCGTCGGTCGCTATCAGCAAGAACGCTTGTACTTTGTTAAGTGTAGAAAATTAATCTTTATTTGTAAATGGTTTCATGTTCAGAACAAGGAATGGAACCTAGGGGTTACGTCTTACGTAATAAAATCCCCGAGGTGCGATGAGTTACGTTTTTCGAACTAGTGTTTGGAACACTGAACTTTTCAAGATGATAGCAGAGAGTTTAGCAATGTTCTGTTGTTGGATTTTAAATTCCGCGCTACAACATGCATAAGGTGGTAGCCTTGAGGTTTACCGCCGTAAAGATGGCAAGAGTGAGGTTAACAATGTTCTGTTGTTGGATTTTAAATTCCGCGCTACAACATGCATAAGGTGGCAGCCTTGAGGTTTACCGCCGTAAAGATGGCAAGAGTGAGGTTAACAATGTTCTGTTGTTGGATTTTAAATTCCGCGCTATAACATGCATAAGGTGGCAGCCTTGAGGTTTACCGCCGTAAAGATGGCAGCAGTGTGGTTAGCGACGCTCTATTGTCCTTCAAAGTGAGGTTAGGGTTCGTCAAGAAGACAGCTGTCAAAAAAGCACGTGGCTATGTTTACCAAACAAGAGCACGTGGTCGTGACGTCACGGTCACGTAGTATGTTGCCTCAGCATGTAAAGTTCAATGTCTACACCTACGTAGTTAACACTCTGCTATGTTCACAAGATATTTAACATTTTGCATTTAAGCCCTAAATTTAATGAATCGAACTATCACGACACGTTAGCCTCTAAGCTAAGAGCAGCAGCCATCTTGCGCAAGCACCCTTAAGGCGTCTCATAAGGAGACTTGTATAGCCGCCATCTTGTGTCCACCATCTTGCGCAAGCATCCTTAGGGCGTCTCAAGCCATCTTGTGCAAGGACACTTAAGCCGTCCCATAAGAGCAGCCGCTATCTTGAGCAAGCATCCCTAGGGCATCTCATAAGGAGCCATGTATAACTACCATCTTGAGCAAGCATCCCAAGGGCGTCTCATAAGAACCTGTGTATAGCAACCATCTTGCGTAAGCACCCTTAAGGAGTCATGTATAGCCGCCATCTTATGCAATTAGCGTCGAGAGAGGGCTGCTGTAGAATTTTTCTTTTTAAATTATCCGCCACCACATTTCAAAGGTATCTAGCTAAAGATGGCAGCACTGCGGATGACAGGTGACGAATTTACATCTACTACGATAAAGAGGGCAGCACGGTGCTCTCTGTATTAAAGATGGCGGATGACAGCTGTCAAAAAAGCACATGGCTATGTTTATCAAACAAGAGCACGTGGAATTTGCCGCCATCACATTTCAAACTAAAGAGGGCAGCACTATGCTCTGTTGATTAAAGATGGCGGATGGTAGCTGTCGAAAAAGCATGTGAGTTTGTTTCCAAACAAGAGCACGTGGAATTTTTCAATTTGCCGCCACCACATTTCAAAGGTATCTAGCTATAGATGGCAGCACGGTGCTCTCTTGATTAAAGATGGCGGATGATAGCTAACAGAACTTTTCAAATTGCCCGCTACTACATGCTTAAGGTAGTAGTCATAAAGAGGGCAGCACGGTGTTCTGTGGATTAAAGATGGCGGATGACAGGTGATGAAATTGCCCGCATGATAGTAGCACGGTGCTCTGTTGATTAAAGATGGCGGATGACAGCTGTCAAAAAGCACATGGCTTTGTTTCCAAACAAGAGCACGTGGAATTTACCGCCACCACATTTCAAACTAAAGAGGGCAGCACTGTGCTCTATAGATTAAAGATGGCAGATGACAGCTGTCAAAAAAGCACGTGAGTTTGTTTTCAAACAAGGGCACGTGGAATTTTTCAATTTGCCGCCACCACTTAGAGGGCAGCACGGTTCTCTCTGGATTAAAGATGGCTGCTTGTCGAAAAGCATTTTTCAAATTATCCGCCACCACATTTCAAAGGTAAGTAGCTAAAGAGGGCAGCACTGTGCTCTATAGATTAAAGATGGCGGATGACAGCTATCAAAAAAGCACGTGGTTGTCAAAAAGCACGTGGATTTGTTTATCTCGAGCTAGTGAGGTTAAGTTGGTAGCACTAAGGTTTAGGCCCGTCAAGATGGCAGCACTGCTGATGACAGGTGACGAAAGAGGGCAGCACGGTGCTCTGTAGTTTAAAGATGGCGGATGACAGCTGTCAAAAAAGCACGTGGCTGTCAAAAAGCACGTGGCTTTGTTTATCTCGCGCTAGTTAGGTTAAGTTGGTACTACTGCGGTTTAGGCCCGTCAAGATGGCAGTACTGAGGTTAGCGATGCGTTGTTGTCGATGACAGCTGTCAAAAGCACGTGGCTTTGTTTACAAATCTGTCAAAAAGCACATGGCTGTCAAAAAGCACGTGGCTTTGTTTACCTCGCGCTAGTGAGGTTAAGTTGGTACCACTAAGGTTTAGGCCCGTCAAGATGGCAGTACTGACGTTAGCGATGCGTTGTTGTCTGTCAAAAAGCACGTAGCTTTGTTTACAAATCTGTCAAAAAGCACGTGGCTGTCAAAAAGCACGTGGCTTTGTTTACCTCGCGCTAGTTAGGTTAAGTTGGCACTACTGAGGTTTAGGCCCGTCAAGATGGCAGTACTGAGGTTAGCGATGCGTTGTTGTCGATGACAGCTGTCAAAAAGCACGTGGCTTTGTTTACAAATTCAAATTTCCCGCGGGAGGTGGAGGGGACCTCTGGGAGGCCTCTGGCTGAGGTGGAGGTGGAGGAGGCATCTGGGAGGCCTCTGGCTGAGGTGGAGGTGGAGGTGGCCTCTGGGAGCCTGAGGTGGAGGTGGCCGCCGAACTGTCCAATTATACTACTTATACAATACAATAACTCATTCAAAATTCTACCGTAAGAGGGAGTACAAATAATTCTACGTGATGCCAAACGAGGGAGTACGCTAAGAAAGAACACCCATGACCGGATGCTCTGAAGCGCACAAAAACACGCTTAGAATATACAGTAGATCGTTAATCGCAATAACTGGGGTCTCAGTCATTCGCTAGCAAAACGGTGCATTCTATCTCAAGAGACTGTTGAATAGCTTGCATGCATGTTGGAGTAAATGAGTGTATGTTTAGGGGCCGATTACCTTCGATATTAGGGCCCTTTAAACAACAAGCATCATCATCATCATCATCATCATCATGAGCGTATGTATGATTTAGAGCTATTATTAGGTAATGTAGATACAAAATATTAATTATTAACAAAATTTATCGATTTAGGTAGTTTCTATAGACCGTACAATGTTATTTTTCAAATGATGTGACTATAATTATACTGTACGTTGTTGTTAAGTGTAAGAGAGGGCCGCGAGCTCTAACTTCACTATATAGAATAAATAAATAAATAAATAAATAAATAAATAAATAAATAAATAAATAAATAATCGTCTACTCAAGTCCTTCGGAGGAACTGATGTACAAGGTAACATAAATATAATATGAAGATAAACACTCAGTCTAAATACAAGCTTTTATGCCCATTGTTTCCGGCTCCATAGCTAAATGGTTAGTGTGCTGGCCTTTGGTCACCGGGGTCCCGGGTTCGATTCCCGGCAGGTTCGAGAATTTTAACCATCAGTGGTTAAATTCTCTGGCACGGGGGCTGGGTGTATGTGTCGTCTTCATCATCATTTCATCCCCATCACGACGCGCAGGTCGCCTACGGAAGTCAAATCGAAAGACCTGCACCTGGCGAGCCGCACGTATCTTCGGACACTTCCGGCACTAAAAGACATACGCCATTTCATTTTATGTCCATTGTTTCATTTCTGGCACATTTGCTGTAGTAATATAAACCGAATGTACTAATATTTTATATTCCGTCATGTCAAAATGTAACATATTGACTACGTAGCACATCAAGAATTTGAACTTCTTTTTTAAACTAACGGATGTGTTACAAACATACTTGCATTACTCTTGCTGACATTGTCTAGAATATCACAATATTCAGTAGCCCGCTGCAAGAAACTATTGACAACTATTTGAGCTGCTGGACAGGTATGGCAGATTGAAGTTTCCATTCTCAGATATTTGCCAACTGTTAAGATTTGAAGTTCCAAATGCGTCTTTGGAACAATTGAAGAAAACGTGTTGAAGCCAGAGACTTTCAGGCTAAATCTGAACGGTGAGGTAAGTATTCGACTCTTATGCTTCTCTGTACGTTGGTAGTGTGGTGTTCTGTGCGTCATAGGAAAGGTGTAACTTAAGACAAATACCAACGCCCAGTCCCAGAGCCAGAAGAATTACCCCCAAGTGGTTAAAATCCCTCTCCGTCGTAGAATCGAGGCCAGTACATCAGAACTGAAGCTACTACCCTGACCATACAACTAAGGAGCCAGACATGTAGATAGGTATTTAAGAATGCCATGTTAACCAGCTGTCACCCAATTGTTGTAGAAGAGGATTCTTCCCTTAGGGTTGGTTTCGGGAAGGCCATTACCCCTTAAACTTGGCCAAGTCTACACGTGCAACGCAACTCGCACCCGCTACCCCACCAAGGAATGGGAAAATTAGACGTGTTAAATAATTCGCATTCCTAGAATCAGCGGAAATCAAGATACTGTATATCAGAATGAAGAAAATAATGTTGGCCTGATAGCAGTATATGAGCGATGAGAATGACAAAATTAGGTGACAAGGTAATAGAATGTAGAGAAGTCCTGATAGCAGTAAAGAGTGAAAAGGCACAACCTCGTCAGACTACCATCATTAACATTCTAGACACGAAGCTCGTTCAATTTGATTTCATTCACTTGGAATGGCTGTCGTTTCATTTATTCACGCGCTGTTCAGATTTCCGACTGTTTCAGTGTTCTCTATCTCTCTACAAGCGAGTATTAACATTTCTTTTTACTCAATTACCCCCCCCCCCCCAATAACATTTGCATATCTGTTCCTTGAAACGTGCCTCACAGTGAGCGAGTTGTGCTAAGAAGCGTTGTTTTCACGAGATAATTGCATTATAGCTTTCTAGTGGTTGCCTTGAGAAGAGAAGGATTTAGTATTCGTTCCTGCTTTTCACTGTAAAATAAACGTAATTCATGTTGTAAGCTCAATTCTCGTGCATGGTGTCATACAAGAATTTCACCTCGCAACAGCGAGAATAATATTTCAGTAATTCCAAGTCTAAATATACTCCAAGAAAATGAGTATAGGTCAGCTGTAAGCCTTAACTGGAGAAGACGACGGGAAACCATTGTACAAGCTAAAGAGCAGTCATGGATAGAAGCTTGAGTGAAACTTTAAATACTGATCATGAGATTCGGAACCTAATATCTGGCAGAAGAGGTGGTGACTGGAAGGCCTCTCAGGCAGTCATCCAACGAAATCCTTACAGAAAAAAGCGTAACACGTTCAAGCGAGGGACTTGGAATGTGGAAAAATTACTAAGAATGGGAAAACTAGAAGAAGTCAAAATCGCTTTGCAACGAACAGTACTTGATATTTTAAAGAGTACCTGAGACAAGGTGGTCAAGAAATGGGGACTTCTATTCGGAGGGATTTAGAGTGATCCATAGTGAAAATGAACAGTCGAGAATGAATTGCGTAGCCATTATCTCGCGAGGAATGTGGGCAACAATGTGGTCGACACACATAATGTAATGACATATTGATGATCAAAGTGAAAGCCACTTCCGTTGATCTAGTGATCATTCAGGTATACTGTCCATCATGAAGCAGTTCCGATGACGAGGTATTTCTATGGAGAAACTGAAAGCTTCTTAGAGCCAGTGGAAAATGAGAATAATGTTCATAATGGACGATTTTAATGACTTATTTGTCTCAATTAACAAACTGAAATATTCTGGCAAATTCGGATTAGGGAACAGGAACGAAAGAGATCAGAGACTTTTGCGAACAATATTATATTATTGAATCAAACACCTCCTTCGAAGTACCGGTACCTGTCCAAAGAAAATACACACAGAAAGCACCTGGAGATAATGTAATGCATGGCATCAGATAGATTATTTATTAGACAGAGGTATCGAAACCAGGTAAGTCCAGTCATTACCATCCAGAACCTGATGCGGACAGCGACCACAATGTTGTGTTAGCCAAATGTTACATTGATATGAAGAAGAATGCTATTCGCTTTACGTCGCACCGACAGAGATAGGTCTTATGGCGACGATGGGATAGGAAAGGCCTAGGAATGGGAAGGAAGCGGCCGTGGCCTTAATTAAGGTACAGTCCCAGCATTTGCTTGGTTTGAAAATGGGGAAACCATGGAAAACCTTCTTTAGGGCTGTCGTGAAGAAGAATGTGAAATCAATCCAACGTAATGGGATACCATACGCTGAGTTTAAAGAACGCCGATGTATGAAAGAAAACTCCCTTCACGACAATGCAAGATAGAAGAAAGTGAAGAACAGGATAACTGAGTACGCTGAAGAAGTGTTGGGGAATTGACAGCTTTAGGTGAGGAATCCATGGATGACTCATAACGTCATGAACCATATTCACGGCAGAAATAAAGAGAGGAAAGTAGGGAAGCAAAGCAAAAAAGAACTTGAAACGAGATCGCTAGCAAAATGCGAAGCGAAGGGGAACTGGATGAAAGAGACTACTGAAATTATAGAAAAAGGCATGATCAATGGAAAAGGCCCTACAACATATACCAAACAGCAAAATCCTCCACAATTAGGGATAAAGAAAAGAGAAACCTCGAAGGAGTTTGTGATCGCTAGAAATAATACACTGAAGACTTATTCGGAGGAAATTATGCAAGTGATATAACCAGCTACATTGAGTAAGAACATGATATAGATACATGTGTAGAAAGGTTCCTTTCGACTTTAGTGCAGCATTACACAGTCTCTAGGGGGAAAACTCACCAGATCCATAGAATATTCCAGCTAAATTACTGAAGCACTTACGTCATGATATGAAATGCTATCATTTTCAACTGGTGTCAGATTGCTAAGAAGATGGCATAGTTAATCCTGAATTCATAAACAGCGGAACCATTTCACTACTGAAAAGTGGAAATGACGCTAACTCTTCAGATTACCGAACTATACCTCCCCTGCCCAAAGCTTGAAAAATACCGCTCCAAGAATAGAATTAAGGGAGAACGGATATTAATGTACAATGACCTGTTTGGATTTCGGTCAGGGAGGGGTAATAGAAAAGCAATTCTTAATATTTGTTTAGTGGTTCTGTGAAGCAGGTAATGTACATGGGGTTGCCATTTTCACTAGCCCATTCATAAACTCTGTATGATTTGTGGTAAATAAATAATAATAATAATAATAATAATAATAATAATAATAATAATTCTGGAGAGAAGGCATGGCAAGTCCTGAAGTTGGTTTTCTGTGGTTTCCCAGTTTTACACAAGGTAAATGCTGGGGATGTACCTGAATCAAGGCCGCGGCGGTGTCCTTTCCACCCTAGCCCATCGTCGCCATAAGACCTATCTGTATCGATGCGACGTCAATCACATTGTAATACAGCCCTATATATGGCAGTTTTAATTATTATCAAAATATAATTCATCTCCCATATACTGTAAATAGAAGCCCTGTGGATAGCAATAACAAGCATTATATGTATAGGTTCAATTGCTTCTGAGAAAAGTGTAGCCGTGAAAAACTTATACAAAACCATGGGCTCATTACTTTTGTTTTCTGAGTGACTATACGTGTTCTTCATGTGTTTTACACATATATCTACTTAAATTGTGCTTAATAATGTAGTGCAGTCGAATTTGGGTAAAACGTTGCGGCATTCACGGATAATTTGTCAAAAAGGACTGATGTTTCTACAGATCTCCTGGATGAAGTTTTAAATGTTTTGGATCAGCTTAACCCATTGTACCCTATGAAAGGTATATATATATATATAGGTACATGTATGAAAACAACGTAGGCCTATAGGCCTACTCCTTTACATTTTTCAAAATAAAAAATAAAACAAAAGTAATAGGAATATTATGAACATTTAAACAAGAATAATATCTCGATCAATGTAAAACTCAGACACTACCAGACAATCATCCGCCCGGAGGCGATATATGCAGCTGAATGTTTGAACCTGATAAAAACAGGATTGGTCAAGAAGTTGGAACAACTGGAGGGAAATATTCTGAGGAAGATACTGGGACCCCAAATAACAGAGGCTGGATCATACAGAACGAAAGGAAACCAATAATTATATCTCAAGATGCAAAATATCTCAGATACCATCCGGATGAGCAGAGCCATGTTCTTCAAACATATCTACGGAATGAATGCGGGAAGACTGACCAATAAGATAGTAAGATTTTTTTTTAAATCTGGAAAACTACGGTGCGCTGGTATCAGGAGTTGAAGAACAACCTAGAAGAAATGGGAATACGAGAAACGGAAATCAGCAACAGGCTTTCTTACAAGTCGAGGAGCAAAGCCACGAAGAGGTTTCAAGGAAAAATTAGATCCCGTACCTAAGCGCCATGGACAGAAGAAAGCAGGAGATTGCATAATGAAAGGATGAAGGAGTACTGGACGAGGATTAAAGCGCAGAAACAGATGAAGCTGAATTCGAATTAACGTGGTCCATAGTGAGCCAAAACGAAAGAAGAAGAATATAAATATTCGAGGACTAAGTAAGTGATGGATCAGATTAATGACTCAGTCGGTGGGTTGATTTCTGAGGATATACCTACAAATGGCTCTACAGCGAATCAGTCTGAATGATGAGATAAAAATGAAAACAGAAGTCTACTAGTGACGACCAGAATGCTCCAGTGAGAAGGATACCATCTACACAGTTAAAGTAACACTATCAATCAAGGTACTGCAATTGTAATTTCTTTTCACCATTAGAAAAAGAACGCTCCAAATGGGCATTGCAGCAGCATTGCCTGCATTCGGCTTCCTCTTCAGCTCAACGTGAGCGAGAAGTACTATAAGTTATAGATGAAAGAAATTCTTTGCCGATTTACGCCTCGTGGTCGTGTTCCCAGACCATTGCTTTTCGCAACCTAGAACTGTACTTATTTCTTTTCAACCCCCTGACTCTCTCGCCTTCTCTGTGAAAAGATAATCATGTCTTGTAGGTCATCAATCATCCCTTGCCGGCACAGAGGCTTGTCGAAACATTAAGAAACCGCAATACGGGTCATTAAATATCGATAATCGAACTCTATTCTAGCCTGAGAACATGGTAATGTTAAAGGTGAAAGTAGTACGTCTCTACACAGGCCATCAGAGTACGAAATGCTCTAAAGAGAGGTTTTCTAAATACATTTGTTTCACTGATTGATTATATCTAATTCACTAAATTCTTCAATGTTGAACCAGATAGCGATGGCATTCAATTAACCGAATTTTAGATGACTTCATGATATTTGTCAAAAAAATTCCTTTTCCACTGTAGGCTATTATTTATATGGGTAATGGTTTTTAAGTTAGTGTTCGTCCGCTACCTCAGATGAATAACCAGCGTACAAGCTCTTGGTCCACAGAGCCCTGGTTTCGATCCATATGCGAGCTGAAGAATTTAAATGCGTGTGTTTATTTCCTCTGACACACGGACTGTCTGTTTGTGTTCGTCTCAGCCATAGTTCATTTTCTAGATACAAGACATCCCAATGTCTGTCACCACAGAAACACGCAAATCCTCCACATTGTGTTGGGGTCAGGAAGGGTATCTGGCCGTAAAACACAGAAAATTTTACGTTAAGTACCAAGCCCAATACGAGGGTGAGTCAATAAGTAAGTCGCAAAACTGAATTGAGGCAAGAATAATCAAAGTAACTTTCTGACATTTATTTCACTTTTCCACATATTCACCCTGTACATTCAGGCACTTATCCCATCTCTTTACAAATCCTTGAAAGCCAGCAACAAAGAAGTCCTTTGGTTGCTGTCGCAGCCAGCGTGTAACCTCATAGATTACGGCATCATCTGTATCAAAATGACGGCCACCCAAATGATTTTTTAGGGGCCCAAACAGATGACAATCACTGGAGGCTAAGTCAGGACTGTACGGTGGATGTTCCAAGCGTTATCCGCAGGACGACCAGGACGCTCCCCATATCTGATGCTTTTCCTTCCATCCTTAAACTTCTGGATCCAACTGAACACAGCTTTCCGTGGGAAACAGTTTTCACCATAGACGGGATGCATTTCGCGATGCACTTCTTCTGTGGACTGTCCTTTGGCCCACAAAAAACGCACAACTGCACGTTGTTCTTCTCGTGTACAGTCATGCAACACATGTGTCATCGTGCACTAACAGTCTCTGACTGAGTGCGTGCGGGATGTCGTACGACAAGCATAAGATACATATGCCGCCATCTGCTGGCAAAACTTGCGCGCTTAACTTCAAATGGTATAAGGCACACACATGTTTGCGACTTATTTATTGACTCCCCCCCGTCAATTGGAAAAGAATACCTTCAATTGAGATTTAGTTGGACAGAAATGTAGTTATCAGCCTGCCCTATGTCCATGACTTGGTCTTAATGGCGATCTTGGTAAAAAAAAAAAAACCTGCAGTCTGTAACGTGAAAAGAGGTATGGCGAATACGACATAAAAATCAGCATTCGGCAGCCCTGAGAATGGTTTTCCGTGGTTTCCCATTTTCACACCAGGCAAATGCTGGGGCTGTACCTTAATTAAGGCCACGGCCGCTTCCTTCCCACTCCTAGGCCTTTCCTGTCCCATCGTCGCCATAAGACCTATCTGTGTCGGTGCGACGTAAAGCAACTAGCAAAAAAAAAAAAAAAAAAAAAAAATCAGCATTTTCAAAACTAAAATGGTGTCAGTAGGGAATGAACTTAAGAGGACTGAATGCCAATATGGAATAATGTAAACCACTGGAATAGAGGCGTGGCGTCTACCGTTGCTGGTGTTACAGCCGGCAACATACAGAAAAATGGAAATTAGACATATTCCGTATTATATAATTTGTATATTCTAATCAATAATACCGTTAAGAAGTTGAAGTCTAAAGGCTCTGACACCGTGGTTATCCGGTTCGAGTCCCGTTGATCGAAACATTCACCATCAGAATGTTGGCCGGCAATGTAGGGGAGGTGGTGGTATTCAATTTATAATCACTACATTGCGTTCCAAGAGCCTGGATTAAATTCCAGTGCAGTGCTCATATGGAGTGATGGTGATTCGTCCGTCGGATAGGAACGTTAAGACTTGAGCAGACCCCTTGGTGCTATTCGACACGAGCAGGCTAAGTGCCGGCACCGGGTTTCACCCTCTCCCTTCCTGCTATCATATATCACGTCATTCCTTTCATCTCATTAACTCATCTGATAAGGTTAGCGTCAGGAAGGGCATCCGGTCATAAAACCCGCCATGACAGATTCATCTCACTTCGTACCCGACCCCGTAGAGAAACGGGACAAGGGTTGCACAAAAAAAGTCAACGATCTAAATCCACCAGATTTCCGTAAAATGCTGGGGCTGTACGTTAATTAAGGCCACGACTACTTCCTTCCAACTCTTAGCCCATTCCTATCCCATCGTCGCCATAAGACCTATCTGTGTCGGTGCGACGTAAAACAGCATGTAAAAAAAAAAAAAAAAAAAAAAGATTTCTGTAATACAGTTCAGAAGCTGGATATGACTGCCATCTAGCGAAGACGAAATGAGCTGATACATAGTGGACCTACGTATACAAAACGTCTTCACATGTTAGCTGCTGCGCTTCAAGGATTAACTCGCCAAGGCTGGCTCTCAGTGACTTCACTCAAGACCATCTTCAGTGCCATGATAAGAGTGTGCCGCACTTGGTGTCGTTCATCATTTGCCAGTTAGACACTCCCCAAGCATGGCTTCTAAATTGACTGGTGGAGTATTTTCATGTGATTGTGACTGTGTTATAGAGAGCCTTTCAAACCGTTCCTTAGAATCACGTACATTTGGTGAGAAAACTGTTATTTCGAATGGCAGTCAACTCCTGAATTAAAAGACTTGGAGATGAAATCACATGGAGGTTTCGGAATACATTTTAATGTATGTGATATACAGAATAGCTGTGGCTGTATGGTTGTGAAAAAATTATCGAGACTCATTTTCTGGCCGTGTTCATATTTTCAAATAGAAAAGGCACCTGGACCAATGATGGTATCAAGAATGTGGATAGTTTCGGCGTTCTACGAGCACGTCATGAATATTCTAGAAATTATGTTGCATCCATTGTTTCCTGGCATGTTTTAGCAAAACGAGAATAAACTTCTCATTAAGCGGGGAATTTAAGAAGTCAATACAAAAAAAAAAAAATGAAGCTGTGAAAAGGAACACGTTGACGAATTGAATTGAAATACGTGCAACATAATTTCTGAACGATCTTCAAATGCAATACTTTCAAGTAATATCCCCCATATTTATCATTACTACTTTTTTTTTGCTAGTTGCTTTACGTCGCACCGACACAGATAGGTCTTATGGCGACGATGGGACAGGGAAGGGCTAGGAGTTGGAAGGAAGCGGCCGTGGCCTTAATTAAGGTACAGCCCCAGCATTTGCCTGGTGTGAAAATGGGAAACCACGGAAAACCATTTTCAGGGCTGCCGACAGTGGGGTTCGAACCTACTATCTCCCGAATACTGGATACTGGCCGCAATTAAGCGACTGCAGCTATCGAGCTCGGTTATCATTACTACTATATTATTCTTCGTACAATTCTATGCATCAGATATTGTATTTGAAAAATATATATTTCCCCGAAAAACGTCAGTGGAACGTTCGAAATAATGCCATCCTTTCGTCGAATGTATCAGTTTCGAACAAGTAACACCCAAGAACTTCCCATGCCACGCTACTGTATTCGGGTTCTGCTATGTGACATTGCTTTTCATTATTGCCACTGCAGACGTCACTAAAGGGGTAGTTAGAAAATATGTAGCTACTCATGTTCGCCGATGATATGGCCCTGACCTTAGTCTCGGAGACAAATCTACAAACCAGCTTCAACAAAAAAAATAAAGGGTTGGAAATGATCTGAGGATGAATGATGACAAAATTGTCTCTATGACCTTTTGTGATCCACATTTGTGATCGGCAACGGAAGTCAGTTACAAAATTAAGGTTAATTGGAACTGCGTTTCAGATACCAGCAAATCTTTCCTCACTGCATGTAGGTAAGGGTTTATTCTGTCCGAAGGCAGGTTCGAACCGCAGAGATGTGCCTGAGCCGGAGTTTACTTACGGTAGGGTGGCCAGTTCTTTTCCGCTCCTCCATTCCCTTACCCCCCGCCAACAGCGCGTGGCAACCCATCCGAATCTTACCACGCCCCACTGTTGCTTAACTTCAGAGATTTCGTGGGATCCTGTGTTTCTACACGGCTACGGCCGTTGCATATAAAGAGCAATAAATAGCATTAATCCCTAAGCAGTCTGTCGTTGACGATAGCCGTATAGTTATTTAATATGAAAATAAGCCCCGCAGTGCCGTGCGGCTTGGAAAATACATGTGCACGCTTAGAGAAGGGGCAATGGATATATCATACCTAGAAAGATTGCTTTGTCTATGAGAGTTCACCCTATCACTGCTTGTGTCTGAATTAACAAGAGTGGATTCTGCATGGAAAAGCAGCGTCTGAAGCTGCTTCTGCCTGCCAACCTATGCTATAAAGAACTCTTATAAGAATTTGAGCAAAAGAAAGCCAGCATATGTGACGAATTCTACCTGAGCGACGCCATGACTTACCACGAGTGGTCCCAGAGAGGTTATGAGCCACCTAATGACCAGGCTTTCATCATAGACTGTGTAAAACCTGGCCCTAACAACAAATTAAAGGGATGTGGTGAACTCTGTAAGCGATGCCATGTACTAATGTGGCGACTGAGAATGCAAAACGCTAAAGATTTTCTGTATCGATGATTGATTGTAAGAACTTCTTTTCCCTGCTCACTGATTCATTCAAATAGGGAATACGAAAGTGGAAGAGGTGGGCCATTTAAAGGACTTAGGAAGTATATTTTCCCACGATGGTAGTTTTTGCTTTCTCGTTTTACAATTTGCTTTACGTCGAACTGTGGCATTGATTAGGATGTCCGACTCGTTGCCTGAACGGTCAGCGTACTGGCCGTCGGTTCAGAGGGTCCCGGGTTCGATTCCCGCCCGGGTCGATGATTTTAACCTTAATTGGTTCACTCCAATGGCACGGGGGCTGGGTGTATGTGTTGTCTTCATCATCACTTCATCCTTATCACGACGAGCAGGTCGCCTATCGGCGTCAAATACAAAGGCCTACACCTGGCCAGCCGAACCCGTCCTGGGATATCCCGGCACTAAAAGCCATACGACATTTCATTTCACTGATTAAGATGCAGCCCCAACATTCGCCTAGTGTGAAAATGGGAAACAAAGGAAAACCATCTTCAGGGCTGCCGACAGTGGGGATCGAACCCACCATCACCCAAATGCAAGCTGACAGCTACGTGGCCCAGACCACACAGCTACTCGCTCGGTAGTGTACCGTAGTAAATGAAATGAATCAAGGAACTACATAGCACGGGGAGAGCTAGCTGCTAAAGGACTTGTTTGTCACCAGGAAATGAGATGATTAAGCCTATATGCCACCAATCATTACCTGAGGCAGAGATAATCGTTTGTATCTGGTTACAATTTACCTTATTGTGAACATCTAAGGACATTCATTCACAATGGCGCATGTCTTTCGTTACATAGATGTTCATCATCATCATCATCATCATCTGTTTACCCTCCAGGTTCGGTTTTTCCCTCGGACTCAGCGAGGGATCCCACCTCTACCGCCTCAAGGGCAGTGTCCTGGAGCTTCAGACTCTTGGTCGGGGGATACAACTGGGGAGAATGACCAGTACCTCGCCCAGGCGGCCTCATCTGCTATGCTGAACAGGGGCCTTGCGGGGTATGGGGAAGATTGGAAGGGATAGACAAGGAAGAGGGAAGGAAGCGGCCGTGGCCTTAAGTTAGGTACCATCCCGGCATTTGCCTTGAGAAGAAGTGGGAAACCACAGAAAACCACTTCCGGGATGGCTGAGGTGGAAATCGAACCCACCTCTACTCAGTTGACCTCCCGAGGCTGAGTGGACCCCGTTCCAGCCCTAGTACCACTTTTCAAATTTCGTGGCAGAGCCGGGAATCGAACCCGGACCTCCGGGGGTGGCAGCTAATCACGCTAACCACTACACCACAGAGGCGGACACATAGATGTTCACGATTTGAAAATGTGTAGCCTACGTGATATGGTATAACACAAATCTAAAATAAACAGCTCCAGCTGAGTTTGAACCCAGGGTCCTTCATTTTATAGTCGCGCGTCTTAACCACTGGACCGTTTGGAAATGCTTGTACCACCTCTGCCATGAGCAGTCATGACGACACAGATATGTCTTATGGCGACGATGGGATGGGAAAGGCCTAGGAATGGGAAGGAAGCGGCCGTGGCCTTAATTAAGATAACCACGGAAAAATATCTTCAGGGCTGCCGACAGTGGGGTTCGAACCCACTATCTCCCGATTACTGGATACTGGCAGCACTTAAGCGACTGCAGCTATCGAGCTCGGTTACCGGTACATCGTCCGAGTCGTTGGCTGAATGGTCAGCGTACTGGACTTCGGTTCAGAGGGTCCCGGGTTCGATTCAGGCCGAGTCAGAGATTTGAACCTTAATTGGTTAATTCCAATGGCTCGGGGGCTGGGTGTGTGTGGCGTATTCAACATGGAAACCATCCTACGTAGGGCCCTCATCTTCACAGACATGCAGGTCGCCTAATAG
Source organism: Anabrus simplex (assembly GCF_040414725.1). Taxonomy (NCBI): domain Eukaryota; kingdom Metazoa; phylum Arthropoda; class Insecta; order Orthoptera; family Tettigoniidae; genus Anabrus; species Anabrus simplex. Next base: position 315,221,636 of record NC_090269.1, on the reverse strand, counting down.
GCCGTCTTCCCCCTGTGGGTGGGGGCGGTAGAATAACACCCACGGTATCCCCTGCCTGTCGTAAGAGGCGACTAAAAGGGGCCCAGGGGCTCTGAACTTTGGAGCGTGGGTTGGCGACCACGGGGCCCTCAGCTGAGTCCTGGCATTGCTTCCACTTACTTGTGCCAGGCTCCTCACTTTCATCTATCCTATCCGACCTCCCTTGGTCAATCTTGTTCTTTTCCGACCCCGACGCTATTAGGTTTGCGAGGGCTAGGGAGTCTTTCATTTTCACGCCCTTCGTGGCCCTTGTCCTCCTTTGGCCGATATCTTCATTGTTCGAAGTGTCGGATCCCTTCCATTTTTCACTCTGATTAGTGTTATATAGAGGATGGTTGCCTAGTTGTACCTCCTCTTAAAACAATAATCACCACCACCACCACTAATAGGCCGTCTACTAGAAAAAGACCTGCACCAGGCCTCTCCGGAAGCCATACGCCATTATTACCGGTACATCAATCTGGATAGCCAAGATTCATGCGTAGAGAGATACTGTACAGGTAATAATAATAATTTCGTGCTGCTATTTCAAGCCGAGTGCAGCCCTTGTAAGGCAGACCCTCCGATGAGTGTGGGTGGCATCTGCCATTTGTAGGTAACTGCGTGTTAGTGTGGTGGAGGATAGTGTTATGTGTGGTGTGTGAGTTGCAGGGATGTTGAGGAAAGCACAAATACCCAGCCCCCGGTCCATTGGAATTACTCAATTAAGGTTAAAATCCCCGACCCGGCCGGGAATCGAACCCGGAACCCACTGAACCGAAGGCCAATACGCTGACCATTCAGCCAACGAGTCGGATACCGTACAGGTAATGCCTAAGAAATATTTAAAATTAATGTTTTAAGGTAGAAACAGGAAAAAACGTTATTTAAGTAATGCGAAAACTCGTCTAATACGAAAGAAATTGGTCCGTTGCGATTCCGCTTTGAGCAAGTTTTACTGTGTAAATACATTTACATTTCTAGTACTTAAATGGTCACAGAAAGTGGTAGAGATAGTCTGTGCAATATCGTTACGTAAAAGAGCATTCGATGATAATGAAAAAGTTATAAAAATATTTTATACATATCTCAATCCTCTTACAACAAATTCCTCCTCCCATGATAATAATCGTAAACCAGTATGCAAATGAAAGTTATTTCAATACATTACGTAATGCAAGAATTTTTTTCTTATTGCTAGTTGCTTTACGTCGCACCGACACAGATAGGTCTTATGGCGACGATGGGACAGGAAAGGGCTAGGAGTGGGAAGGAAGCGGCCATGGCCTTAATTAAGGTACAGCCCCAGCATTTGCCTGGTGTGAAAATGGGAAACCACGGAAAACCATTTTCAAGGCTGCCGACAGTGGGGCTCGAACCTACTATCTCCCGAATATTGGATACTGGCCGCACTTAAGCGACTGCAGCTATCGAGCTCGGTACAAGAATTTTTCGGAAGAGGATAAACGCCATGTGTGCTCCTCTAACAAATACGAACAGAAACTTGTAGACAATGAAAAACTGTGTTAGAAAAAGTTCCTGTCATTCCAACTTGTGCTGACTTTCCAAGTTCTCCAATTCGCCGTCCAGCTGCGCCCTTGTCCTCTCTTGCATTAAAGACACGCGGGATGAGCCATAAAAGATATAGGCCGATGAACGTTCCACTCCCAGATTAAGTTTTTATGATAGCACGGACCTTGTTCCGGAATGAAATTCACTGGAAGGTGAACTCTAATTTCAACTAGTCTCGCAATAAAAATGACAGTAATATGAGCGTATCTAATTTTATACCAGACATTCGCGATCACGTCTCATAAACATTGGATCAAATCCTGACAGTTATTATATACTTTTCTCTATTGATTAGATTGACAGAAATAATGGGCCTATCTAGCCGTAAGCCTGCGGTTATGATGAGCCTACCAGGGCTTGCGTGGGATGCTCTTGGCTTGTTAGTTTGATAGGCTATTCAGTGCTCATAAGTCGATTCGTGGCGAGACAACTGAATAGAGTATATGTTAAGGGATCTAAGTATCTAAATATAAGTTTTCTAGTCAGAGGTAAAGTTATAAAATAAGTTGCTGACGTACTGATGCAAAATAGACTGTAATACACAGTTTATACTACTACAAATGTGAGCAAGTACAACATTATATGTTGTTAAAAATTATATGCATACTTGTACCTAACCATTGTAATTTGGAACACGACAGTACAACTAACATTGACGATAACTTTCGAAATCATCACCAAACTCATCATGCACGATCCCTGATTTTTTTTCTGATTTTCTTGAATTCATGGAAGAACGTGCTCCTTCTTCCTTCCGAGAAAAGCAGGCTCTTACAATCATTATTTACCTTATTTTACAGCTACCTTACAGGATTATTTATTTATTTATATATTTATTTATTTATTTATTTATTTATTTATTTATTTATTTATTTATTTATTTATTTATTTAATCGTATGGTGATTATAACTACAAAATTATAAGTCCAGGTCCAAGTGTTTCAGCCATTCTACAGCACTTTCTGAAAGATGAAACAGATCGCTGTGGCTTCCGGAGTAGGCATGAAGAGGGCAGCGCAAGATGACATGGTCCATGGTCTGCTCCTCTTTACTGCATTCACATATTTGAGAATCCATCCAACCCCACTTATGGCGTAAGAAATTGCTGCGTCCATGCCCAATTCTTAGTCTGTTGAGGCGACAGCATAGTTTTTTTGGGAGGTCGAATCCCTTCATTTTTCAACCTTACAGGTACTGTACAAATATAGTAATGTCTACTCTTTAATATTCCATTTTCAGATACCCATGTGTATTAACCAGTTAAGGTTAGAACCCCGACCCTTTGGGGAGTCGAACCAGGGATCCTTGGACCAAAGGGCAGCACGCAAACATTTAGTCATGGAGGCGTACGCCTTTTCAGGTGATTTCTTAGCCTGAATACGTTTACCTATTATTGTCTTATAACCGTCACCAGAAATTATATGCTTGTTTTGGTTCATACCTCTCTTTACCCTCATCAGGCTTTCGATTCCGTTCGGAATGTTCAATTATCGGAAATGTCCGGCTCCATGACTATATAGTTAGGATGATGGTCCAGGTTCGATTTCCGGTGGAGTCGGGAAATTTAACCATAATTGATCAATTTCGCTGGCACGGGGTCTTGGTGTATGTGCCGTCTTCATCATCATTCCATCCTCGTCACGACTTGATGGTCGCCTACGGGCGTCAACTCAAAAGGCCTGCTCCTGACAAGCCAAACTTGTTCTCGGACACTCCCGGCACTAAAAGCCATACGCCATTTCATTTCAGTGTCCTCATAATAACACTCATTCATGCGCGCACCAAACACACACACTCTCACACACACACACACACACATACACACACACACAAGCACCTTCATCGCGTTCTATCATCATTTTGTAACTATAAACACCCTCCCCACCCCCCACACCCCCCCCCCCCCCGAAATCGGTCGATCCAGGCTACGCTACTGGGTTACGTGATCGCAGGTTGAACGTGATAAAATAAAGTTTTTGCACGAGGTTTGTTTTAATGCTATTTGCTTTACGTCGCACCGACACAGATAGGTCTTATGGCGACGATGGTAGAGGAAAGGCCTGGAAAGTGGAAGGAAGCGTCCGTGACCTTAATTAAAGCACAGCCCCAATATTTGCCCGGTGCGAAAATGGGAAACCACGGAAAAAACATCTTCAGAGCTGCCGACAGTGGGGTTCGAACCTCCTATCTTCTGAATACTGGCCGCACTTAAGCGAGTGCAGCTATCGAGCTCGGTGCACGAGGTTTAGCATATTACTAACACATTCGGAAGAGTCGGCTAAAACCGTTGCCAGTAAGGCAAAATTGAAATGTGACGCATTTTGAGAATGATTACCAAACTAACATATATTTATACACTGGAGCAACCGCTACTTATACAATATTTGTCTAGTTTTCAAAACAATATTATAATTTAGTTTTTCAATTCATTCACGCAGTTGTAACTGCAGTATTCAGTATGATAAAGCTAATGCCAAGGTAATTCATTTCCATTTACACTATAAATAATATTACTTGAATGCTTCAATAAATATTGTACAAGTCTGAAGCCTGTCTTCTAAATGCAGTGAACAGGATAAGTAATGAAATTTGTTGATGTTATTACCAAAGAGGTCCATTCTACAATTTACAATCTTCACCACGAGGGTACAGGATATTTAGAGCATATAATAAGCCCATCACCTCTTCTCCTCACGCTGGGGAAGAGCGAAAGTAGTGTTGTATTTCAGTTACTGCTGAGTTAGCCGATTCACGGGTTTTCAGCGACGACGGAATAGGAAAGGACTAGGACGAAGAAGGCAGTGTTCCTGCTCTTAAGTAACAGCCCCGGCATTTGTCTGGTGTGGAAATGGCAAACCACTTAAATCCATATTCAGTGCTGCCGATGCTGCATTTTGAATTGATAATCAGCAGTGTCAAAGGAAGATCATAAGCACAATAGAAATACGTTAATTAACTAACTACTTTTACGGTTTTCGGAGGCACCGAGGTGCCGGAATTTAGCTCCGTAGGCGTTTGTGTGCTTGCTAGTAAATCTACCGACACGTGGCTGACGTATTTGAGCACCTTCAAATACCATCGGACTGAGCCGGGATCGAGCCTGCCAAGTTGGGGTCAAAAGAACAGTACCTCAACCGTCTGAGCTACTCAGCCTGGCAAAAGAAAAACAAAAAAAAAGTTAAGTATTTATCGACGCTAAAAATGAAATTTCGGCAAAAATTAGCTGCCATCCCCGGAGGCCCGGGTTCGATTCCCGGCTCTGCCACGAAATTTGAAAAGTGGTACGAGGCCTGGAAGGGGGTTCACTCAGCCTCGGGAGCTCAATTGAGTAGAGGTGGGTTTGATTGCCACCTCAGCCATCCTGGAAGTGGTTTTCCGTGGTTTCCCACTTCTCCTCCAGGCAAATGCCGGGATGGTACCTAACTTCATGCCATGTCCGCTTCCTTCCCTCTTCCTTGTCTATCCCTTCCAATCTTTCCATCCCCCACCAAGGCCCCTGTTCAGCATAGCAGGTGAGGCCTCCTGGGCGAGGTACTGGTCATCCTCCCCAGTTGTATCCCCCGACCCAGAGTCTGAAGCTCCAGGACACTGACCTTGAGGCGGTAGAGGTGGGATCCCTCGCTGAGTCCGAGAGAAAAGCCAACCCTGGAGGGTAAGCAGGTTAATAAAGAAAGAAAGAAAGAAAGAAAGAAAGAAAGAAAGAAAGAAAGAAAGAAAGAGAAATGTGAGAATAAGTCACTTAAAGTCGAAGCCCTCACACAGAGTAAAGCAACTCGCTTTTCTAGTCCTAAAAATCTCCTGTTGCTTAGATGGTGCCTCCTCCTTCATAGATTTTGTGTCAGTCTTGTGAGTGCTCCTGGCCTGTATCTTCGACGTTGATTTTGCGCTGGAGTACACTGGTTCAAAGCCAGATTGAGGTGTTCTTCATCTGCATCACCTGCGTCAGACATTGCATACTTGCTAGTACTGATGCCAACCTTCTTCAGGATGTCCAAGTCTGACGTACTGCCATTTTTAAAGTGCCAAATTCCCATCATTACTTCAAGCTGTAGGGTTTTGAGTTCTATGTACACATCCTTAGGGCGACGTTTCCAAATCAAGCCGATGAATTATTCACCAGGTTTACCCATGTAAACATTTCGTCAGACACCAGGGCCAGTGCGTTTCTCTTACACAGGCTTTATAATGCGCATATTTGTAATGGTAAGCCATACTTATTGCCGGTTGCAGAAAAGCCAATCAAAGTTTGACTGAAGTTTGATTGGCGATCAGTGTGGGTTTGATTGGCAATCGTCCTATTTGAGTTGCAGAAACAGCAATCAGTGTTTGATCGACGATCAATCTCCCATCAGATTTGACCAGCAAATCCATGCTGATCAGCCACTGATTTTCTAATCAGAGCTTGCAGTCTTTAAACTCAAGGATGATTTTCTTTCATTAAATTCATCTGATTCAACGTTTCAGTGATAAATAAATTCAAGTTCATGTAGAAAGTGGAATTTGATTGACGTACTATTTTGTTTTCCGTAGTCATTATTGTAACATATAACCTCAATCTTGAACATGGAACGAGTTACCGTAATTTATATTAATCAAATCTTGAAACAAATACTAATCTCTGGCATATTAACATCCATGTAAACCCAGACCTTTTGGAATTAATAAGTCAACGGTGCATGGTTGTTTACTTTTTTGAATTTTGCCCACAAAGCATCCGTTTTTTATTAGTTTCAATTATAGGCAAGTATCCCTCAACTATATTAAGTAACAGGGCTCTATCATTCAATGAAAAATTTGGCCCTCTCACTTTCTTAGTGGGGAAATCACTCATATTGTCGAAAATTATTTAAATCAAACGAAAGCCTCAAAATCCACTCTTTTTTCACCTATCTCAAACACGATCAGGATCAGCTGTTATTTGGTTCACTGCCACTTTGATGGTTTTTGCTAGACACCAAAGTGGATAAAATAGACACCATCCTTAACGAATCAACACGACAGCGGTCACTAACTGCGTTGTTGCCAAATATATTTCCTTCTCGGTTCTTCAGTCAATAAATTGTAGAAAGTTGATTGGGGTTTAGGTTCCTGCCACTCACTCAGGAATTAAAGTTGATTTGCCATTAAGGACTGATTTGATGGACCTTTCTGCAACCGGGCATTATATTTATAAGTAGGGTCGGATGATGATTACCTAAAAAGACACTGAAAATGATCAATAAAATTACCTTAATTTTATGGAATAATGCTATAAAATAAGTAAAAATGACTATAACATATTCGACCAAACTGAATTCTGGGGGATGTGTGACAGTGGTTTTACAAGTTCTATTCACTACACAGCCCTTGTTTTTACGGAAATAATGATTCCTAATTTACGTGTAAGTGTACATACATATGGATATAACAATTTTCTGGGTGTAGTGCTGGCATTGTGCCCCCGAACAACCTGGGAATACCGTACTTGTTGTTTTGCACTCGTTACGGCTTTCAGATGTTTTTCTCGCGTAATATGCTGTTGTACAACAAACTTCCTTTCCACACTCTCTTTAACGCTGCTCAATTTACAAAATAATACACGCCCATGTGTTGTAAACATGTCTTTTTCCAAATTCATTTACTAGCTGAATAAAAAATACACTTGGTGGGGTTTTAGTTTTGGTATTTTTCTTGCAAAGAACTACTTGGGAGGTTTTTTTTTTTTTTTTTTTTTTTTTTTCTGAAACGGAAATGTATATAACAGTTGTTTCCTATCTCTTCTCGTTTCCTTTTGTTCTTGCCCTTGAAGTACGTGGGGGCGAATGAATGGCTGTAGGGGCGGGTGCGAAGGCTGATGCTTGAGATGTTCTGTATTTCGTTCCTACACATTTCTTGAAAACACAATACTCACAGGTATAAATCCTTTCCCTGCCTTTTCTTAGTTAGCTAGTGATGGCAAGTTTGCATGGACGTGAAAGATATTTAGCAAATTTAAGCATATATAAGACACTAACAATTTTTTACTGTGTCCGGCCTCGCGGTGTAGGGGACAATGCGTCCGCCTGTCACCTATCGACCCCGTGTTTGATTCCCGGCTGGGTCAGGTGTTTTTCATTGTAAATTATGAATATCCCTGGCCTGGGTACTGAGTGTTTCTGTCGTCCTTAACGTTCCTTTCCTCACATTCAACACTTTACACTTCCGCAATATCCAAATGCACGGAGGTTCATACCATATGGTGCAAGTAGGAGCAAAAGATCTTTGTAGGTCGGCACACCGAACAAATAGCATTAAAAAAAAATTGTCACTTGTGGACTATCAGTCTGACAATAAAGAGTGCATGCATTAATTACAAAAACATTTTAAAATGATCTAAACATTCTTCATAATCTTATATATTAACCTAAAACCTTCTTGAAATTTGAAGTAATGACTGATCATCCCAAATCGGAAAAAAAAATGCAAACTAATGCAAAATAAAAACTAGTTATCGTTTGCCGCAGGATTAATTTCTCTATTGCTGAGCAACGTCCTAATTCAAAGGGGAAAAGTATGACATTTCAACAATATCTGCCCCCTATTCATAAGAATCCCGCTTAATGCCGTCTTAATGAGCACCGGACCTTCTAGGCACTAGCCATGAAGACTACCATCACTGGCCCTTAGATGAAACAGTGTTGCCTAAATTGCCTTAAACAGCCTGTACGCCGCTGGCGTTTACCAAAATAATTTTGCAATTTATCAATACACCAGTGGACTTTCTGTTCCCACCAAGCTACTTTTCAGAAGCCAGTTTTCGGAGTGCAGTACCAATCTCTTTCTGACAGTGTCCTACAGTTACGTCACCTTCATCTCTCTTATCCGACCTTCCTTGGTCAACAACTCTCGTTCTTTTCTGATCCCGACGGTATTACGTTAGCGAGGCCTTCGCCTCCCTTCCCTTCATTTCCATGATACCTTCATTCTTCGAAGGACTGGACCTCTTCCCTTTCCCTTGTGATTAGTGTTTAGAGAGGATGGTTGTAATTCCTCTTAAAACAATAATCACCACCACCATAACTCCCGTGATGAAGAAGTACCCGGAGGATCCTTCTTCGATTCCTACCTATCACAAGGATTTTAATTGTGGATTGATGGCTGGAAATTGATTCACTCAGTCTGGTGAGACAAACCGAAGTGCGCTTTGGTAAGAGAGGCAGTGAACCGGTACGAAAGCCAAGCGGTACAGCTCATGATGTCGTGCTGTACCACGTTGTAGAATAAAACAGAATGCTCTCCTCCCCTAGTTCCGGATCACCCGACACTAAGGAGTGAATATTCGGTTATTTCAATCCAAATTGTTAGATGCATACATATTATTAGACAATATTTATTACAATTAGCTTACCTATACCTATATTAAACATTATAATCACATCTAAGAATAGCTTTCTTTTGTTCTTACATTATGGAATGATCATTTATTTCTCAGTACCTCCTACACTTTCAGTTACCTTCTTTTCTTCATTTGGGATCTCTTTTATTCAGCAGTATCCGGTTCCTTTTCTGTCTAGCCACATTTTAACTTTGTTTACCGACGAATTATCCTTTAAATGTTTCATATGATGTTGATATGCTAAACCAATATTTCCTTCCCACTTCTCCTCTGTAATCTTACCCAACATTTTACTATTTTTTAGCTATATCCGTTTTTATACTTATATTTGGACATGAAATTCTAACTCCGTTACACGCTGTGAATTCTGGTAGGTCCATTATTATTTTGAAGGACTTGTTACTTATCACATCTAGTTCTTAATAGTCTTCTTCAATGTCTCCTATTCCTACTCCATAAAAATGCTCTGAATTTTACTAGAGAATTCAGAATGTTCTTCTGCACCTTATAGTCAGTAGGCCTATTTGGCATTTTCCTCTAAAAACATCTCTTGCTGCATAGAGCGGCCTACAGTTTCAGTTTTGATCATCTTTGTTGTTCATTACACTTACGGTTAGGTGTTAATATACAGTAGTTCCTGGATATTCTATTCTATAATTCTATACTTTATATCCATCACTTTTCATTCATATATTTCACATTTTACACACTATTACTTTTGCCTTAATGTTAATCTTTAAATTCGACTTTCTACAATATTCATCAGATTTTGTGATGCTGGAGTTAAGTTTGTCGCTTAACAAGTTCGCGGTTAGCTTGTTGAGTTGTTAAGCTAGGTCCTCACAGGTTCTCCACGAGTTTGAGTATATCTTATTCCAAATGAAACGAAGATGTCCAATATTGTATTTATTAATTGACTAACACTTATTACATTTGAAGATTTAAAGTCTATTTACAAGTTCTGAGGCCTGACGCCTAACAGCCAACTCAATTAGTTGGTAGTTCTTAAGTGACTACATTACAAGAGACCTTTTTTTTTTTTTGAAGTCCAGGGTTTTATATGAATTAGGGCAGTCACGTGTCAATCCCTCTGGGTGGGATACATTGTCTTCGTACTGGTTGATTACCAGGGAAGAAGGGGATATGTGTAGCAAAGAGTTAGGAGTCTAGGAAGGGGTTTCTGATGGCACCACGGAGTGGGGCACATACGTCACGGAAAGGTTTGGGCTGATTCTGCCAAGCCTGAGGATATGTGTCAGGATATGTGTCATCCTGGACTCTGAGTTGTTATTGAAACTTACTCACATCTTAACTCACCAGTATTGGTCACTAGTTTACCTAAGGTCTGTTGAAACTGCTTGACACTCATACAGTATGCCAGCAACAGTAATAATAATAATAAAAGTAGCTTTTAGAAGCCGAATACACTAGTATTAATGGATGAGGGTTCTATTCCCGGCGAGGGATATAACTCTGGTACTACAATAACTGCTGGCTACCTGCCCGGGCAACAGTACCTTTGGCAAGCCAATTCTCAAAACGCCACTATGGGTGTTATTTGATGTTTATTAGCCAATCCATGTTACCCTTTAAAACAATATATTCAATAATACTCCTATATGACAAGGCTACTCTCTGTTACGTTGAGATGGAACATTTTAAACAGGTACGTTTTCAATTCAAATGTTTGTTTGTTCAACCCTGTATCTGTTTCCTCTACGGGACCGGGTATAACGTGAAACGAATATGTCCTGGCGGGTTTTTATGACTGGATGCCTCCAGACTTTTGGCACGCAATGTAGTGATTAGAAATCGTATACCACCATCTCCCCTACCCTGCCGACCAATATTCTAATGCTGAGTATTTTTTCAACGAACGAAACTCGAACCGGATAACCACGATGTCGGAGAGTTTATACTTATTACGCCGACGATCATGGCCACCTGGCGGGCTTCTGTTTTCATTAAAATATAGACCATTAATGATATAGAGTACATACACTACTCTACATTCAAAAGTATCTTTTTCTGATGAAGTGTGGGGCATATTCTCACTTACCCCCTCTTCCTACCACTCTACTCTGACAGAATGTTGATAGAAATGGAATTGAATTGAGGAAGGGTTGGTCACTTTCACCTTGGCCACCTGTCATACTTCACACCACTCCGGCGCTGGACGTCCCAACGCTGCCATTTACCTGTCACTTCAAGGCTCGCGTCACACTTCTCACTGCTAGGGGACGAACAATCCACTCTAGGTTTCACTTTCCTGGACAAGGTAAGTGAAGTGAAATATATCTACCCAGCGGTGAATATAACTTAACGAAATCTGTTACTTTGTTACAAAAAGTTGGAGACAGCATGAGTCTGATTTTATTTTCATATCCAAATATAACGTGTTCAAAACCAACAAAGGGCGCTGCGTTTTCGATGGGAGGGAAAAAATATATCAGATTTTCCGTATCGTACGATATTGGCACTTAGAAGATTCCTGGTAACACATTTGGTGTTTACACGACGAAATTAATTATAACTCAGCCTTAGATCAATTAGCAAAGATCCGTTTGGCTGTCATCTGGTGCAGTAATCGGCATCAAATCAAAGTGGCTGTACACAGTAACTTAGCTCATACTAAACTAGGCACGCCATAGTCGACAAACGTAATTTTACTGATACCACTTGTTGCACAGCTGGGCATCAGATGTCAACTGATCGTATGGCTACTCATTAAAAACAATCACAATATTGCGAAAACGCAGGTAAATGGGTTCATAGGCCACAAAAGGTTCGACAAATTTTAAATAATAGTAATAATAATAATAAGAAGAAAATCAAGAAGAAGAGGAAGAAGAAATAAAAATTATACGGAAAATACTAGGTCTGCTAAGAACTACAGAACTCTGGAAATAAGAAGTAATGTTCAAATATACAATGTGGAAGGAACTATTTATATTTTGGGGGGGCATTTATACAGAATGGCTGACAACAGGTAAACCAAACAGATCTTCAAATCTCTTTGGAACAAGAAGTCAAATAAAACCTGAATTCATAAAGTCAAGAAAGATTTGGAAAGAAACAACATAAGGGAAGAAGAAGCAAGAGACAGAGAGATAGATTTTAGAAAGAAAGTATTAAAACTGGAAGGATTCCAAGTTCGGGAGGCAAACAAAACAGGGTTAAAATGGTCCGAGGACAGGGAAAGGAGGCATAGTGAACAGATGTGGCTTTGGCACCATAAAAATAGGTGATGAATATGCCGAAATAGAGGGGCGAATGATACCGTCGCTGAATATCTTATCGATAATTTCTTTGAGGGCCTTCATCTAAGGAGGCGACAACCTATAAGGAGGAAATCTTACGGGTATCGAATCCGTAAACACTATCTTATATTCGATCAAGTCAGTCACATCTAGATTTTCCGAAAATACATCGGAAAATAACTGACATAATTTACGAATGATGGTAACCTGATCCTCAGGTAGATGCCTAAGGTCTAACGCCATCTCACTCTGAGGAGGTGAAATAAGCAAACATGATGCAGAATCACACGACAAAATGGGAATATGGAAATTCAGAAATGCATGATTTCCTTCGAAGATCAAGTACAAGACCTGAATGAGACCAAATCTGCCCCTAATACCAGAAGACATGCCAAATTTTTTTAGCAATAAACAACTCGTTTCTAGGTAAACGAATTTTTCGTGAATCAATCCTAAAGTTCCTAAAGGGGAAGAGTTGGCCGTAACACATTTTACGCTGGAGGAAACATATTAAGGAAATTTACAACAGTACTTTAACTTAGATTACCAGTCTTTTGCTATAATGGATACTATACTTCTGGAATCTAAGAGGGCAGTGACAGGTTCATTGTTTATTTCAATTTTGAAAAATGGCACAAATCCTGGAGCATCAGAAGCAATTTTCAGGCATTTTATAGGATCTTCAAAGAACGCCTTATATGAACTTAATTTCTCAATACCTGAAATGGTGCAATCGTAATTCAACTGGACTGAGCCTGGAGACACAGACTGCGAAGAGGACTGAGCCGGGCACTCTACTCAAATCCTTTTACTGTTTATTACCTAAGGTAGAATAAGAATTCGATGAATTACAATTCTTTGCCAAGTGCGTGAATGAACCACATTTAAAACATCCTGAAGAGGCAGATGATCCAATTTCAGAACCATTGGCATTTAATAGGCGGTACTTATTCCTTAAGTGGTCCGCAGATCCACAAGCATAAAATTTACGGGGTGCGAAAGGCCTATGTGTGAGTGGCCGAGAAATATTGGTAGAAGATAGTGGATCACGCGCAACTCTTGGTGTGTCGGCATATTTCACTCCGTCCGCAGAAAGAGACATGGCCTCAAGTTCCTTAAACGTTTGAGGACGGGAAGCAAAACACAAATATGAGCGGTAGGATGGAGAAATACCTTCAATTATTGTCTGTAAAATTTGACCTTTGGAATAGTGCAAGGCAAATACTCAGGTGTAGAATCTGATATCCAGAACAAAATCAGTTAGATTTTCATTTTGCCTCTGAACTCTGAAATAATGATGGAAAGGCTCTAGAAGGGATAAAGTTAGCAAGGAAGTGTGCGTGAAATGTTTCAGTGGAATTCCTTTCCGATATGGCTTTTACTACCTTGTCTGACACGACTACTATTTGTAAGATTTGATAATGTAATAATAATAATGTTATTTGCTTTATGTCCCACTAACTACCTACGTTTTAAGGTCTTCGGAGACGCCGAACTACCGGAATTTAGTCCCGCAGGAGTTCTTTTACGTGCCAGTAAATCTATCGACACGGGGTTGTCGTATTTGAGCACCTTCAAATACCACCGGTCTGAGCCAGGATCGAACCTGCCAAGCTGAAGTTAGAAGGCCAGCGCCTTAAACGTCTGAGCCACTCAGCCCGGCATTTGATAATGTGAAAGAGCAAACACCAAAACGTGATCCTGGAATTCCACAAGAAATCTTTAAAAAAAAAAAAAGAAATGACGTCGTTAGTGGAGTTGACAAAAACTTTGAAATCCCTTTAAGCAACATGGCTAAAGGATGTGGCAAGCTGCTCAAGCCTTGGGATTACTACCTGTGAGGCAACCGGAGGATGAGGGGCTTCGAAAGCGGCATTACTAATTAAAAATGGGGGAAGGTATAGTTGATTGCCGACAGTATTAACTATATGTACAGATGGGGCATATGCCTCCTGTTGTTCAACCGATTCCTCACTATCTGAAGACTTAACAGGATCCTCTTCCGTATATACAGTATAGATAATGGGGCAACGTAATCTATCTTTCCACTAACAAACCCAGACAACAATTGATACACTTTACTAGACAGCTCATAAACATGTTGACACAAGGATTTAGACACAATGGAATGTCCTTCGCTCAGCTTAAGAGACAATAGATCACACACTCTATTGTAGAAGTGAAACAGCCTAGCCTGAACACGTTTAAGTTGGTTACCGGATGGTTCACCTCCTTCAAAAGAACTAACAACAGATGCAAGATGAGCAATATTGGTGGTGATAGTAGATAAACACTCACCAACTTCCTTTCCTCCATTAACTGGAATAGAAATAGGTAGATTTAATGAATCATTAAGTTTTGATGCGTCTGTCGCAACCATACCACGAGACTGAATATTTCTAATTGCTAGCTCATAAATTTCTCCTTTGCGTAAATACCAATGTGCAAGACATGATGAATGCAATTTTGACAAAATTTAGAAAAATAGCAAAACGGAAAAATTATAGTTTTCCTATACAAAATTTATAGAAAGTCAAAAAGGACTTTGTCCAGGCCCATTCAACTACGCTCTCCTACCGCTTCCTCCGGATTTTCCGGTGCTCAGAAAGGTATAGGAAGCGCCTGGGTTGAATGGCTCGACAAAGAATTACTTAGAGCAGCATTTAACATTAAAAAATTGGACATATTATTTCTTACCTTTCTTAAAATTGAGCGATAGAACATCTGAATGAATAACGAAGCAATAGAAGAGTATAACAATGAGATCATCAGCTCCAACAATATCTGGGACATAGAATTCCTGAAATCTTGTACGAAAACTTGAGATCATTATCAAGTCGCTAATTACACGGATAAGAGCATTATTACTCCAGATAGGTGTAATATTTTACAAGAATTTGATTTGCTCCAAGCAGGTACACTACACAGGAGTCTGAGCGGCAAACCATCGGGTGACCTCCCTCCAAAGTTTTCATCATTGCTCAACAATAATAGTAGTCACTGTTCCCAAAAGGAACTAAAACAAAGAACAGTTACCCTATGAATAATCCAGGATAAGGAGAGGCATAATCGCTAGACACGTGGGGAAAGTGTGTGGAGGAAAGGGTACCAGGGTAGAATGTTATCCAGGAATTAGGTTGAGGCAGATGTTGAGGAAAGTAGAAGAGAGGGAGAAGGTGAAGGAGAAGGTGGTAGTGTTTCACATTGGTACCAACGACGTAAGGCAAGCTGATATAAGTACCAACATAGTTGGAGATGTGTGGGATCTGGAAAATGCAGCACGGGTGAAGTTTAAGAAAGCGGAGATTGTTATTAGTGGAATGCTGTGTAGGAGGGATACTGACTGGAGGGTGACTGGGGATTTAAATGAGACTATGGAGTGGGTATGTGGGAAACTGGAAGTGAAATTTCTAGATCCTAATGGGTGGGTAGGAGATAGGGATCTGCGCTCGGATGGCCTTCATTTAAACCGCAGTGGTACGTATAAGTTAGGAAATTTGTTTGGAAGGGAAAAAGGGAGGTACATTCAGGGAAACGGGATGGCCTAGGGAGCGGTGATAAGGGAACAGGGAACTGGAAATCAAGTAGGGATGACATCAAATTGTTAGTGTTGAACTGTAGAAGTATTGTAAAGAAAGGCATAGAATTAAGAAATTTAATAGATATATATTTACCAGATATTTTAATAAGAGTTGAATCATGGCTGAGAAATGATATAATGGATGCAGAAATTTTCTCACGGCACTGGAGTGTGTATCGTAGAGATAGGATAGGAATGGTGGGAGGGAGAGTGTTCATTCTGGTGAAAGAAGAATTTGTAAGCTACGAAAATGTTAAAGATGAGACACATGAAATTCTAGGTGTAAGGCTCATTTCTAAAGATAATAGGCAACTTGATATATTTGTAGTGTACAGATCGGGAAAGGGTAGCACTGACGCGGATTCGGAATTATTTGATAGGATAGTCGGCTATGTGGGAAACGACATGGAAAGAAATGTGATTGTAGCGGGAGATCTGAATTTGCTAGATGTCAATTGGGAAGGAAATGCGAACGACAGGAAGCATGACCAAAAAATGGCAAATAAGTTAATATTGGAAGGACAGCTGATTCAGAAAGTGATGGAACCAACCAGAGGGAAAAATATCCTGGATGTGGTGCTGATAGAACCTAATGAGCTCTATAGGGAAACTGAAGTAATAGATGGTATTAGTGATCATGAAGCTGTTTTTGTGGTAGTTAAAAATAAATGTGATAGAAAGGAAGGTCTTAAAAGTAGGACTATTAGGCAGTACCATATGGCTGATAAAGCAGGCATGAGGCAGTTTCTAAAAAGTAACTATGATCGGTGGAAAGCGGTAAATAAAAATGTAAACAGACTCTGGGATGGGTTTAAAGAAATTGTTGAGGAATGCGAAAACAGGTTTGTACCTTTAAGGGTGGTAAAGAATGGTAAAGACCCACCTTATTATAATAGAGAAATAAAGAGACTAAAAAGGAGGTGCAGGCTGGAAAGAAATAGAGTTAGAAATGGCTGTGGAAGTAAGGAGAAATTGAAGGAACTTACTAACAAAGAAGGCAGCTAAGGATAACATGATGGCAAGCATAATTGGCAGTCATACAAATTTTAGTGAAAAACGGAAGGGTATTTATAAGTATTTTAAGGCAGAAACAGGTTCCAAGGACATTCCAGGAATTAATGAACAAAGGGAATGTGTATGTGAGGATCTTCAAAAGGCAGAAGTATTCAGTCAGCAGTATGTAAAGATTGTTGGTTATAAGGATAATGTCGAGATAGAGAAGGAGACTAAGACCAAAGAGGTAATAAAATTTTCATATGATAACAATGACATTTACAATCAGTTACAAAAGTTGAAAACTAGAAAAGCGGCTGGAATTGATCAGATTTCTGGGGATATACTAAAGACAATGGGTTGGGATATAGTACCATATCTGAAGTACTTATTTGATTATTGTTTGGTCGGAGGAGCTATACCAGATGAATGGAGAGTTGCTATAGTAGCCCCTGTGTATAAAGGAAAGGGTGATAGACATAAAGCTGAAAATTACAGGCCAGTAAGTTTGACATGTATTGTATGTAAGCTTTGGGAAGGCATTCTTTCTGATTATGTTAGACATGTTTGTGAAATTAATAACTGGTTTGATAGAAGGCAATTCGGTTTTAGGAAAATTTATTCCACTGAAGCTCAACTTGTAGGATTCCAGCAAGATATAGCAGATATCTTGGATTCTGGAGGTCAAATGGACTGTATCGCGATTGACCTGTCTAAAGCATTTGATAGGGTGGATCTTGGGAGACTACTGGCAAAAATGAGTGCAATTGGACTAGACAAAAGAGTGACTGAATGGGTTGCTATATTTCTAGAAAATAGATCTTAGAGAATTAAAGTAGGTGAAGCTTTATCTGACCCTGTAATAATTAAGAGGGGAATTCCTCAAGGCAGTATTATCGGACCTTTAAGTTTTCTTATATACAGGGTGTTAGGTGTATACGTGCAGATATTTCTTGTAGCAATAGAGAACGATGTGACGAACCACCATATATCAAACTTTTAGTAATCAGCGGAAGTTATTTTCGAAAGCAAAGGGGTACGATGTTTTTAGAATAGGTAGTATGCTTTGTTCTGTGAATGAATAGCTTTCCGGTGATAACAGGCAAGTCACGCGCCACCCGTGCCAAACCGGTTTCTGTTTATGTTTCAGAGCAAATGTACTACTGTAACGAGATGTTACGTAATATACTTGCCAAACTGGTTTTATGTTTACGAGCAACTGAACTACGATAACAGCTGAAGGCTGCTACCGGTGTACGTACCTACATTTCGTGCTTCCTGCCGGGCTGTATGGCTCAGACGGTTGAGGTGGTGGCCTTTTTACTCCAACCTCGCAGGTTCGAACCTGGCCCAGTCCGGTGGTATTTGAATGTGCTCAAATACGTCACACTCGTGCCGGTAGATTTAGTGACACGTAAATAGAACCCCTGCGAGACCTCATCGTCTCCGAAAACCGTAAACGTAACGCAAATACCATTATCATCATTATTATTATTATTATTATTATTATTATTATTATTATTATTATTATTATTGACTACTCGCCAATAATGTCTGCCCAGAAAATACTTCTCATCGTTTATAACTATGGATCTCGACAGTTGTATAATGTCCTAAATATGATGATTTTCAAAATTGGCTTTACGTCGCACCGACACAGATAGGTCTTATGGTGACGATGGGACAGAAAAGGTGTAGAAGTGAGAAGGAAGCGTTCGTGGCCTTAATAAAGGTTCAGCTCCAGCATTTTCCTGATGTGAAAATGGGAAACCACGGAGAACCATCTTCAGGGCTGTCGACAGTGGAGTTCGAACCCAGTATCTCCCCAGTGAAAGTTCACAATTTCGCGCCCCTAACCACACGACCAACGTATTCCAAGCTCTAATGCCGGGCTGAGTACCTCGGACGATAGTTCGCTGGTATTCTGATCCCATCTTGGCAGGTTCGATGGAGGCTCAATTCGGGGGTATTTGAAGGTGCTGAAATACGCCAGTTTCGTGTCTGTAGATTTACTTGCATTAAAAAAAGTCCTGCGGTACAACATTCCGGCGCCTCGGCGTCTCCAAAATCCGTCAAAGTAATTATTAGGACGTAAAAAATTACATTATTATTTCGTGCTTACAATCGAAAAGCATGTGTGTAATGGTAAAATAAAGTAGAACATACTGCTTCCTTTGCAGTGCTTAATAAATTTATCAAAATAAAAGTGGCCAGTCTGAGTTGCTCAGACGGTTAAAGCACTGGTTTCTTGGTTCCAACTTAGCAGGCTCGATCTTGGGTCAATCCGGTGGTATTCGAAGGTGTCGGTAGATTTACTGGCACGTAAAAAGAACTCCTGTGGGACTAAATTACAGCGCCTCCAAAAACAGTACGAGTAGTTAGTGGGACGTAAAGCAAATAACATTACCGGTATTATTATTATTATTATTATTATTGTTATTATTCAGTCTTATTATTATTGCTACTATTCATATTGAACTACTTCTTATTACTCTTTTCCTCGTCTGATTATTATTATTATTATTATTATTATTATTATTATTATTATTATTATTATTATTATTATTATTATTATTATTATTATTCACCTGTTCATATTTTCGTCTTATTCCTCTTTTTACTCTCCTTTTTAAGTCGTATACTTGTTATTCATATTTGATATTTTGTTATTAATATTATTGTTATTTTTATATTATTATTGTTATTTTTATTATTTAGATTTAGTTTATTTCGTTTATTTATAACTTCTCTTTAGCTTCACGTGACACAATACATTTTCCGTCTTTAATTCACCTTTTGTGTCGTGTGCCAGTGTACATCTATGTTTCTGTCTGTGCTTCAAGACAGTGTTGCAAGATCTGTGTTTGTTTTCCCAGCCCGGATTGCGTTTCGTTTCTCATGTGTCACAATTACATCTTACGTTCTGTTACATGTTTAAGTTTGACCTTGTGATACATCACCTTTAATCTGCTCTGTAGCCTTTAAGAGTGTAGCATGGTCAATGACCTCAGTGCTTGTTTTGTTCACATAACTGGACTAAGAACTCGTCTCAATCGGCCCAGCAAGTTCAAGGCCAACCACTTCTCTCTGTTTGTTTGTTTATTTACCAATGTATGTATGTATGTCAACATTGTACTATGTCAACATCGTACCATGAAAATTTACTCAATAAACGGGGTGTTTGGGGGGACCTCTGTCCTGGGTGGGGTGCTCTGCGGACCTCCTCTGGGGTCCGTGTTGTTGCTGCGGTTATCTCTCTGCGCGGTCAGGTATTTACTAACAGGGCCGATGACCTCGATGTTAGGCCCCTTTAAACAACAAGCATATTTACTAACGTATTCAATTCAATTTATTGTATGTACAAGACATACGTCCAACTTGAATTATTTCATCCTCACAACTCTACTTCCTTACTACATGGCCCATGAGCTACACGCATAGCTGAAGGCCCACCCACTCCTCCACGAGGTCTGGGAATGAAATAACTAATTTGATTGAATTTTTTCCTATTTCAGTAGTGATGAATATAACACAAGCATTTTATTGAATTTTATACGTGTTAATGATGATGATGGTGATGATGATGATGATTGCTGTTTTAAGGTCATCGGCCCTTAAAAGCGCGTGCCTTTTGTTTTAACTCGTAGTGAATAAGAAACAAAATATAAATTGCTCGAACACACGTAAAAAACCAAAACCACATGCAGGGTAGAATTGAGGAACTGCCAAAATGCGTTCAAGGTCAATGTCTAGAGTTTTAACAAGCACGTCTTCCCTGTGTTGTGTTCAGCTTTCGGCACGTACAAGTCACTCGCGCACTGAAACTCTCGATTTATAATTTTTGTTACCGGTACTTCAATTTCACTGCTCGGATTTATGAGAATATCGAACTATCGGGACTCAAAATACTATATCGATACTGTACTGTACTCCCAAGCCATTACGGTGCAGAAATGGCGTAACATCTGACATACCAAAGCGAAACTCGTAGCAATTGTTCACAGTGACCACCCTGGGCTTCTCTGCGGGCTTCACTTCTCCGAATGCAGTTGCGACGCATTCGAGACAAGGAACCTGTGTTGTTCAGAATATCCTCTGGTGCCGAAAAATATGTTTACAGAGGTCATCCGAAGTGGTTACTTCAGTTCAGTATACTTTGTGTTTCATGTCCCGCCAGACATAACAATCCACTGGAAAAAGGTCTGGAATAAGGGCTGGCCAATTGATAGTTCCACATCGTCCTGTCTACCGTTGAGGAAATGTCTGCACCATCGTGTAAAATCCACGTGGTTCGGCGTAGTCGAAGCGACACATCCTCTGAAAGCTCCAGTAACGTACTGCCTCTACAGGAGCAAGATAACATTAATAAAAAGATGTAACCGACCTCCAACTACACCCATCCAGATGTTAATTAGAACCGGTGCTGGAAATCGCCTTGTCCTATTGAATGGAGATGTTCCACAGCTCATGAGTGGGGTATAGTGGGTTCGAACCCCTCTGTTGGCAGCCCTAAAGATGGTTTTCCGTGGTTTGCCATGTTCACACCAGGCAAATGCTAGGGCTGTAACGTCATGAAGGCCACGGCCGCTTCCTTCCCTCTTCCTTGTCTATCCCTTCCAATCTCCCCAGTCCCCCGCAAGGCCCCTGTTCAGCATAGAAGGTGAGGCCGCCTGGGCGAGGTACTGGTCATTCTCCCCAGTTGTATCCCCCGACCCAATGTATCACGCTCCCGGTCACTGCCCTTGAGGCGGTAGAGGTGGGATCCCTCGCTGAGTCCGAGGGTAAACCTACCCTGGAGGGTAAACAGATTAGGAAAAAGAAGAATAAGCCTTCTATTAGAAATGCCCGGCGGCAATTCCACAGTAGACCGAGCTCGATAGCTGCAGTCGCTTAAGTGCGGATAGTATCCAGTATCGGGAGATAGCAGATTCGAGCCCCACTGTAGGCGGCCCTGAAGATGGTTTTCCGTGGTTTCCCATTTTCACACCAGTCAAATGCTGGGGCTGTACCTTAATTAAGGCCACGGCCGCTTCCTTCCCACTCCTAGCCCTTTCCTGTCCCATCGTCGCCATAAGACCTATCTGTGTCGGTGCGACTTAAAGCTACTAGCAAAAAAAATCCACAGTAGCTATTTTTCCTTCGAGCAATGTTCACGCATGGTTGCAACTACGGTTTTTGAAATCTGTCTCATTAATAACAATATGACTGAATACTTACAGCCTTTTCTTTCAGTGTCCACCGTCATTTCATTGACCTGAAAAGTTTATGAATAAGCATAGACAACTCGCATTGTCTATTGTCCGAAATTCATTGTAGCCTGTCGCAATAACAGCACCGAAATGTTGCGCTCATTTTTCATTTACTTATTAACTATTTCCTTTCATTTTGTCAGCTTGGATCACTGAGTATTGCCATTGACGTCTTATGAATCACACACACCTACACAATACTTGATTCGCATGTATGTGCTGGTACGTATCTTCGAGGTCACTGTAAGGATTCTGTGTACATTTCATACAGAGTACCCTAGACCGGTTTTCAAGTACAGCAAGTGGCTGGCACGTGAGTCATCCTCTCCTACTTGCCAAGCCTTTAGGGGAAGTGCACAACAACATGCGTTGGCCTGCGATAAGAAACAGGTTCAACAAGCCCTATATTCTGCTACTGTACTTCCACTACGCGTGGACAGAATGACGTAACCGGCATATCCTGCTACGGCCGTTCAAAACACATTAGGTCCTGAAATGTTTGGCTCAGTTATGGGCAAACTAATAGGACAAGGTAAAAAGCACATAGCATATATTGTGATATGTCTTTTTCTTTGCCGACTAGCTTAATATCTGCACGTATACACCTAACACCCTGTATATAAATGATATGAGTAAAGGAGTGGAATCGGAGGTAAGGCTTTTTGCGGATGATGTTATTCTCTATAGAGTGATAAATAAGTTACAAGATTGTGAGCAACTGCAAAGTGACCTCGAAAATGTTGTGAGATGGACAGCAGGCAATGTATGTTGATAAACGGGGTTAAAAGTCAGGTTGTGAGTTTCACAAATAGGAAAAGTCCTCTCAGTTTTAATTACTGCGTTGATGGGGTGAAAGTTTCTTTTGGGGATCATTGTAAGTATCTAGGTGTTAATATAAGGAAAGATCTTCATTGGGTAATCACATAAATATGATTGTTAATAAAGGGTACAGATCTCTGCACATGGTTATGAGGGTGTTTTGGGGTTGTAGTAAGGATGTAAGGGAGAGGGCATATAAGTATCTGGTAAGACCCCAACTAGAGTATGGTTCCAGTGTATGGGACCCTCACCAGGATTACCTGATTCAAGAACTGGAAAAAATCCAAAGAAAAGCAGCTCGATTTGTTCTGGGTGCTTTCCGACAAAAGAGTAGCGTTACAAAAATGTCGCAATGTTTGGGTTGGGAAGAATTGAGAGAAAGAAGAAGAGCTGCTCGACTAAGTGGTATGTTCCGAGCTGTCAGCAGAGAGATGGCGTGGAATGACATTAGTAGTCGAATAAGTTTGAATGGCGTTTATAAAAGTAGGAAGGATCACAATATGAAGATAGAGTTGGAATTCAAGAGGACAAACTGGGGCAAATATTCATTTATAGGAAGGGGAGTTAGGGATTTTAATAACTTACCAAGGGAGACGTTCAAAAATTTCCAGTTTCTTTGAAATCATTTAGGAAAAAGCTAGGAAAGCAGCAGATAGGGAATCTGCCACCTGGGCGACTGCCCTAAATGCAGATCAGTATTGATTGATTGATACCCATAATACATGGCCTTAAGAGTAAGCAGAAAAGGTTGCACATAACCGGGCATTAACAAATGGCAAGCAGGCGAAAGACCAGCACTCCTTATAGAAATTACTAAAAACCAAAGTGGGCTTACGTCCCAAAGATACAGAGGCTAATTCCATGCAACGAGGTGGTGAATTAAGGAGGAACATTTAAAGCCAAGACAAAATTTACAAAATGTAGGGGTTGAACACTTTATTCACCCAGTTGCAAAGCTGAATAGGAGACGGAGCAGGGTCACCACTTTTTGTTCCCTTACATTACATATTTCCCAGTAGGGAATAGAAACAGTGTCCTCAGTCTTCGCCGAAAATCCTACATTTTTAAATGTTTACAAAATGTTTACAAAATTACATTAAAAGGAAACAGCTGAAACCTTCCAATAAACTACTCGCGGGGGCGCCATCACATGTTTAGGTAAATTCTGCCATTATCTTATATCGTTGGATGTTCTTCAAGCAGGCCACGCCCGTGCCTCATAGGTCTCCTTCAAGTCCCACACCCAAGCACCGGGGCAATTCAGACAAGACGGCCCTAAAGTGCCCTGCTTATATAGTTCCGTAAGGGGAAGCTTCTAGATTAAAATGAACTAGACTTTGCCGATAGCCTGCATTACTGTACACAACCCCGGTTTTGATTGGCTACAGTACATATTTACAAGCATCTGATAGGTGGATTACAATACAGGAGGAACCAGCTGACGTGTTGACAACTTCGATATTTTAAAAACAATCCTTAGAAAATAAGGTTTACCAATAACAAAAATTAAATTTCCTAAGCTCTAGGTTTGCTTTTAGTCCGGGAGAGTTAGCTGGAAAATCGATTGTAGAGACATCTAAATGTAGATGAAGAAAACCTTTGGGAGTTAAAAATTTCAAGTCCGTTGGAGTAGATTCCCGTAGAGGAGGCGCGCAGTTTAATTAGCCGGTGAAGGTGTTTCCCTGGTAAATAGTATAATAATAATAATAATAATAATAATAATAATAATAATAATAATAATAATAATAATAATAATAATAATAATAATAATAATAATAATAATAATAATAATAATAATAATAATATTTCGTGTGGCTAATGCTAGTATATGACATGTATGGTAAGTGCGTGTTGTTGTAGTGGAGGATAGACTTGTATGTGTTGTATTAGCTACAGGGATGTTGGGAATAGTACAAACACCCAGTCCCCATCCATTTAAATTAATCATAGGTTAAAATCTCCTACCCGGCCAGTAATCGAACCCGAGGCCCTCTGAACTGAAAGCGGCTATGCTGACCATTCAGCCAAGGAGCGGGACAATTCGGATTCTCGTCCCGAGTTAGCGCAGCTCTTATCGGACATACACCCAATGACATACCAGACCTAACAACCATCTAAAATTTTTGGCATTACCAGGAACCATATTCGACCCCCAAGGATGGAAGCTAGTGGTATGAGCTATGTGTGTTATAAAACAATGCGTACTGAGTCAGCATCTTCTGACGAGGTCATTGACCCTTAGTTGAGTAGTAAGGCTATGTCGATACGAGAACGAGGTCATTGACCCCTACTTGAGCAGTTAAAGCTATGTAGGTTCTAGACCATTGAACGCGGAATAACGTCATAACCTTGCGTGCTAGACCAAGCCTAACCTTACAGACTCCATTGGAGGGACCTAATTGCTCAGGGAATGATGTGGGTTGATTTTCAACCCTAGGTGAGGTTATGACGTCATACCCTTATGTACGAGGGCAATGCTAACATCACGGGCCAATTTGGAGGAGCTGAATCGGACGGGCCCCCTTGGAAGACCAGAGTCGGAAAGGTCACGGACCCCTTTGGATAAGCCGAATCGGTTAGGTGACCTGCAGGTAAGGTTAAGGCGTCATTATGGCATGTTAACCTTCCCTTATGCACGAACGCTAACCTAACCTCACACGAGCACTTTATCGGCTCTCTTTGGAGGAGTACAATTGGTTAGGAGAATATTAGTTGAGGTTATGACGCACTGATGGCGTTTTAACGTAACCTCAATACGAAGAACGCTAACCTAGCCTCAGACAGGCTATTTACGGGTTCCCCTTGGAGGAGTCGAACTAGTGAGGTGACTTGTAGGTGTCGTTGATACGTGTGTTAACCTAACCTCGACCACGAACGGTAACTTAACCTCACACAGGCTCTTTGTCGTCTTTCCTTGGAGGAATGACGGAGCTGTGACGTAATAAGCGCGGGCGATTTAAAATTGCATTCTTATCATTACATAACCGAACGCGCAGGCCTTCTTCTGACAGAGATGTGACGTCACAGCATGGGTGATAACCTCGGCCACGAACGGTAATCTAACATCACATAGGTTCTTTGACGTCTCCCCTTGGACGAGTGACGGAGCTGTGACGTCGCACCGTGACAAATGACTATCAAATCGCGCTAGAGACATATCAGCGCGCTCTCGCGCCGACTTCGTGAGTTACTGTAAACATATGACTATTAGATCCCGCTAGAGACATAACAGGGGGTATAGCTAGTGCGTATATGAGCATGTACATTAGCTTGAGGTACACTCTGACGGCGAGTGTGCAAGTTACTGTAAAACGGAACACTCACGCACTCTGTTAGCCATGGGAGAAAGTAGTATTGCGGGGAGCGCACTAACTTCAAACTTTTGTGTATATGTGTTTAGAAGCAAAGCGATACTGTGTGGTCGACATCCAAAAGAACAAGAGAGGACTATGGGAGGTTGTACTTAAAACTATTTATACTACGTATTTCCTTTTACTTCCTTATCTTATCTATCTGAATATCCTCCTCCTAACAGAGAGAGTTCTATCCTCCTTATAGAACTAGTGGCTTATAACTACCTCCTCATGCTCATCCTCATGGACTTAGACATCCTCTTCTTCTTTCCTCCTTATGCTCCACGTTACTCCTTATCCTCCTCCTTCAATTCATCCTCCTCCTCCTCCTAAAACACATCTCTACATAGTTGAGCACCTGCGACAGAGCTGACTCCGTTTCTGGCCTTGTACCACTTTTCAAATCCGTAACAGATCTGCGAATCTAACACATTGTAAATACTTAATTTATATTTCTATTATAATGACAATAGCGGGACTGATCATGTGCTATACTAAGGTCACGCTGTTTTAACATACAGCGACCAGCTCGACATGGTTATACATGTTTAGACTTGTTCGTTATCAAGGTCACTCTCCAGTAAATTCAAGCCATTATGTATGCTAATAATGCGAATGTTTTCTTTAGTCTATAAGATATTCTGATATTCTATCATGACAAGAACATTAATACTTGATGCACAAGGCTGTAAAGTGAACGGGAACAAATTTGTGTTCAAAGAGGTAGCTGTGTTAGATTGAACCGTCTTGTGGATGCCAAAACTCTTCATTTTGGTGTTTATCCCACCTTTTCCTTACTGTTTGCAAACAGATGAAGACAAAAAGCAGACACAATGGTTAGAAAAAGTTAGGTCTGCAATGGGGAGAAAGAGGAATACCTTATCGCTTTCAAGTTATGATTATGAACACTCATTTGTCAAAAGCAGATTTTGTTCTTTTTAAAGGGTTATGAAAAGAAGGAATGGCTGCGTATTTACCATCAACATGTGAAATCATCGACATGGATGAATTAGGACGTCCATTATTTAAAACTCTTCTCAAGAAGCATAGTGGAGAAACAAACAGTCTTCACGCCATGTTTACATGCTCTTTGATTGGATGTGTCACAGTACATGCCTGGAGGTGAAAATATTATGTAAATTGCACTGTAGAAATGACGACATTGTGATAGAAACATTTGTAGAGTAAAGCCATCATGTCATTTCTATCTGATACTAAGTGTTACGCAGTTGAAAAGGCAATCTAAAAGATTTATGCTTGCAAAAAGGAACTAAACACGTTTACTGAAGAAGATTTGAAGGAATTAGCAAAGGTATTTTTCGTCAATGTACTGTAGCTGTGAATGCTGTAAAGAAGATGTGGGATAAGATGCCTCGTGAGTTGACTCAAGATTCTGTTTTGTCTGTGCTTCATACATGTAGTTTACCTCATGAATAAGTGAGTTTAGCTAAGAGACCTTCAGTGAGACAGTGCCATACATGTCATCTCATTAAACTGTATCACGAACCTGAAACTAACCAGTTGACTTCGCTCATAAACACTTATGCCTGCGAAAAGGATAGGCAAGCTCTCGCAGACAAAAGTGAAAAAACGTGCTGGCAGAAAGGTCAGGAACCATGCTAAGCATGGACTCATCCATAGGATGATTGATCTTCTTCCTTTTGAGCTTCACCTTCCTAGTTACCAGTACTGAGGCCCTGGAACTCAACTTGACATCCGCATGGCACGTGGTGATCCTGGTATTAATATGTTAGATGCTGCCTGCAAAGAGCATGGCATTGCTTATCGTCAAAACAAACCTGAACTAAGGCATGTAGCTGATGAAAATCTGAATCGTAAAACTATGCAGCGGGTGTCGTCACCTAATGCTACAGTTGCTGAGAAGATAGCAACACTAGTCGTTGTCTTTGCAGTGAAAGCAAAACAGTTACTGGGTGGTGGTATTAAACAGCGAAGACAACAGAAATAATGTATGAAAGAAAGTACAGAACAGCTTTACTTGAAAAAAGAAAAATGTATATATATATATATATATATATATATATATATACGATTTGTGAAACATAATGCAAGTGTTGTTTGATTTTTAATGTTAATCCTACCCTACACCATGTCCTAAATTTACTAGTAGTAATAATGTTGACTTGCAACCTTAAACGTGTCTCATTCAGTAGAAGAATGGAGAGGTAGAGGTTCTAGAATAAATCATTCAAGTTTTAAAGTACACCATGAATTGAAGTTGTTATTAAAACCGAGCCATTTGACATACTGTTTATTTCCACAACGTCGAATAACACGTTCGATTAAATAGTGATCAGGATATTTTGTTTTCTGCAGTTCTTCGATGTAGCATCCTCCTTCAGTAGGCTGTCCTGAAAGATCACGAAGTAAATATGTAACTGTATGAGTAAGCTTAACACTCCTGATTTGAAAAAATTCTGTCCTACAAGTTAGGTGTGTGTTCTTTTGCAAGGATAGACCTGTGTTTGCTGATGCGAACGAATCACATTTTTTAAAGCGATGGCGGTGCGGATCAGTCGTTTTGATTACAAGATGAATTGTATCTCAGCGTGGTGTATTCTTAGTAACAAGATGTGGCTTTGTGCCGATAGTGCGATAAGGTGTCGTTGTAGGTAGACACGAGTCTAAGTGGCAGTTCAATCCAACGATATGAACCCTGTGCTGTAAATTCTCGCCACATTATTGTTTTGAGTGTACGATTAAATCGTTTTACAACATTTTCCTTGAGATCGTTGTACGTAGAGTAGTGATGGATGCCAAGTAACTTGAGATAAGAAGAAAAATCCTTGTTGTAAAACTCTTTACCTTGATCGGTTTGAAGAAGCCTTGGGCAGCGTTCTGATTGTTCAACAATATGTTTAAATGAGTCTTTGACTTGAGCTGCTGTCTTAGAACGCACAGGTTGTGCAAACGCATAATTAGAGTACACATCGATGATAGTAAGTAGATACTTATGCCCCTTATTGCTACAGGCATATGGAATCATTTCTACTAAGAATGCTTGCCAGAGATCATCTTTTCCGCGTGTAATAACGCGTTTGCGATAGTAGGTGCGACGAGCTGGTTTATGTAATTCGTGTGCGATGCTTATCTTTACGGTTAAGGTCTTATCTTGACGAGCCATTACTGAATAATACCCGCATGACGTAATTCTCTCTCTTTTTCTAGAATTTCCAATTCGTGCTCAATGTGACCAACACCTTGTGAAGCTCTTAGAAGTTGTAATCGTTCTACGAGTAAGTTAGGGTCATTTCAGTATCTTACGTCTACATATGGCAACAACGGCTTGTAGATAACCAACACAAAAGCGAAGGTCAGAATGAGAATTATGACATTAGAAAGGTAAGCAATTTTAATTGCCATAACGAAATCGTGATTAGGAACGTTTAGCAGCAAGATAAAGTTCAAAATGTTCAATTTCATTTTTAGTTAGCACAACAAAATATTTACATGGTAAAGCCTGTGACATCGCATCCTCACCCGTCCTGGAAGTGGTTTTCCGTGGTTTCCCACTACAAGCAAATGCCGGGATGGTACTTAAGGCCACGGCTGCTTTATTCCCTCTTCCTTGACTGTCCCTTCCAATATTCCCATCCCTCCACAAGGCCCCTGTTCAGCATAGCATGTGAGGTCACCTAGGCGAGGTACTGGTCCTTCCTCCCAGTTATATCCCCGACCCAAAGTCTCGCGCTCCAGGATACCACCCTCGAGGCGGTAGAGGTGGGATCAATCGCTGAGTTCGAGGGAAAACCAATCCTGGAGGGTAAACAGATTAAGAAAGAAAGAAAGAAAGAAAGAAAGAAAGAAAGAAAGAAAGAAAGAAATATAAAATATTCAGAAATATCGTACCAGTAACATTCACATTACACATAATCAAGCTACCATGCTGAAGCCATGAATGGAGGAATATATTATGAAGCAATTTCATTATTACCACAGCTTATTAGAGAAACAACAAAAGTCACTGACTTACGGTGTTACTCAAAAAAATACCAAAAAAAATTGCCTTACTCAACAACGCAGATTAAGCATGACTTATGTGGTTTCAGCAGTAAAATGTGCACATTATAATGTAAAATACGAATATACGCTTTAATAATTGTGGTTAAAGATTAACTTATGTTGTTTTTCAAATGACCAATTCATTTATCAGCATTCACGTCAGGAAAATACTTCGATAGGTATCTGATTTCAAGAGACATAGTACCTCTCTCACGTACGCATACACATTTGCATATCGAATAGATCATCTGATTAGCATTCCAGCCTATTTATGGTTAGCAGTTTAATAATCTACATATACAAATATATAATATATTTTATTTCATGCCATATCGAATATCATACGTTTACGTTCTTCGAAATAATGTTGAATGTAGTACTTTAGGATATCGTAGTTACTTACCCCACTCAACATCTACCGATATAATAACAACTTATGTATGTATGTTTAGTCTTCAGCCCTAAGGCTGGTTGAATCCTCAACAGCTCCGCCATCAGCTGTCATAGATGGCTTGGGCATCACTGAAGAGGCATACTAGGGAAATAAAATGAGTGAGGTATTTTCCCGTTGTTTTCCTCACCGACCCAGAAGTTGCTATTACATACCAGCCTGCCAAGTCCACTGAAATGCATGCATCAACCAACCCTATGAGCAACATTTTCCCACCATTGATAGCAGGGACTGGCTGCACAAGGAATAGCATTACTAGTATCGCTCATACCTCAGTCACTTTCATATTGCCAAAGCCAAGGATAAGACAGAGACAGATCAATGAAAGTAACAAAATTGCTCTAGCCCACACCAGAAGACATAGTGCTCTGTAAACACTAGGTCGCACCAGCAAAGGCATAACAACTTATAAGAATTTTTTTGTGCAGTTGACAGTTATTTTAATACTTTACCAGATGACTACTATGGTTCCAGTGTATATGACCCACACCAGGACTACTTGATACGAGAACTGGAAAAGGTCTAAAGGAAAGTAGCGCGATTTGTTTTTGGTGATTTCCGACAGAAGAGTAGTGTTATGAAAATGTTGCAAACTTTGGACTGGGAAGACTTGGGAGTAAGGAGACGAGTGACTCGACTAAGTGGTATGTTCCCAGCTGTCAGTGGAGAGATGGAGTGGAATGATTTGAATAGACTAATAAGCTTGAGTGGAGCTTTTAAGAGTAGGTGATGATGATGATGATTATTTTTTAAATGCTATTTATTCCGGGCGTCGACTTAGATGATCTTTACCGAGCTCGATAGCTGCAGTCGCTTAAGTGCGGCCAGTATTCAGTAATCGGGAGATAGTGGGTTCGAACCCCACTGTCGGCAGCCCTGAAGATGGTTTTCAGTGGTTTCCCATTTTCACACCAGGCAAATGCCGGGGCTGTACCTTAATTAAGACCACGGTCGCTTCCTTCCCATTCCCAGGCCTTTCCCATCCCATGGTCGCCATAAGACCTATCTGTGTCGGTGCGACGTAAAGCAAATAGCAAAAATAAATAAATAAATAAATAAAATGATCTTTTGCCTCTACTTTGTACAATATGTTGTTACCCTGCGTGTATTTGGAAATGGCGGAAGTTTAAACTGTTGAACGTGAGGAAAGAAACATTAAGGACGACACAAACACCCAGTCCCCAGGCCTGGGATATTAATCGTTTACAATTAAGAACCCCTTACCCAGCCGGGAATCAAACCCGGGGCGGCCGGGTGACAGGCAGACGCGTTGCCCCTACACCGCGGGGCCGGACAAGATGATTATAATGATGCTTCTTGTTTGTTTAGAGGAGCCTAGTATCTAGGTCATAGGCCCCTTTATAATTTTTTTTTTTTTGCTATTTGCTTTACGTCGCACCGACACAGATAGGTCTTATGGCGACGATGGGATAGGAAAGGCCTAGGAAGTGGAAGGAAGCGACCGTGGCCTTAATTAAGGTACAGCCCCGGCATTTGCCTGGTGTGAAAATGGGAAACCACGGAAAACCATCTTCAGGGCTGCCGACAGTGGGGCTCGAACCCACTATCTCCCGATTACTGGATACTGGCCACACTTAAGCGACTGCAGCTATCGAGCTCGGTCTTTTTTTTAAGTACAAGAGATCATAATATTAAGATAAAGTTGAAATTAAAGAGTATACATTGGGGAAAATATTCATTCATAGGACGAGGAGTAAGGAATGAGAATAATTTATCAAGGAAAATATTCGTAAAATTTCCAATTCCCTGAAAACATTTAAGGAAAGACTAAATAAACCATTGATATGGAGTCTGCCACGTGGGCGACAGATCTAACGGCAGATTATGGATGACTGATTGATTGACTGACAGATGATCACAGGGGGATAGTCTCTGCATCTACCGACTGATCATTGATTAATATCGATACTTTCATGAATAACGTCGAAAGTTTTACTGGTGGGAGCTGAACTGAATGTGATAAGCTATTTTTGAAATATAAAGGAATGCAGCATAGAATGAAATAAAATACGTACGTTTTGCGGGCGAAGTTTTAGATATTCGTTTCAAAATAGAAAGATCACAAAGCTGTGATCTTGCATTCGGCAGCCCTGAAGATGGTTTCCCGTGGTTTTCCACTTTCGCACAAGGCACCTATCCCATCGTCGCCATAAGACCTATATGTGTCGGTGAGACGTAAAGCAAATTTAAAAAATAATATCACAACTCATACGTAAAATTTCACTTTTGGTCCTACTACCGTCAGTAAAAATTATCTTCAAATTTCCTTTAGAACGATTTCCCCAAGTGCATAATGGAATTCATATGAAAGGCGGCGTCATAACATGATACGTTGTATCTCTGTTCGTTTGTTCTTTCTATGCTTGACTTGCGTTTTAACAAAACTCGTGAAAGAATGTTCCCTGCTGACTACACTGATTTAAATCTGAAGATTGAATTTCAGGATCGATAGAGGGAAGAAATTCGAGGTTTTAACTCACACTTAGGGCTTCAAGATCGAGAAGAGGATTTCTCCATAAAGCGAAGTGCGTAATACAATCGCGTGCTCTAATGCATGGTACAGCACTGCTTCGAGGACCAATATATGACTTAAGAGGGCTTGTCAAAACTTTTTTATCAAGTGACAAGAGGGTAAACTTTATCGAATTTCAAAAGGGTGCAGAAGGGAGAGTGCTGGGAAAAGGACCGGAAATAGTGCCATAATAATTTAAACCAATATTATATCTACATTAGAGTTCCTTGAAAGGTCCTTTTTTTAGAATTTGTTTTACGTCGCACCGTTACAGACTTATATTTTTTTGCTAGTGGCTTTACGTCGCACCGACACAGATATGTTTTATGGCGACGATGGGAAAGGAAAGGCCTAGGAGTTGGAAGGATGCGGTCGTGGCTTTAATTAAGGTACAGCCCCAGCATTTGCCTGGTGTGAAAACGGGAAACCACGGAAAACCATATTCAGGGCTGCCGACAGTGGGATTCGAACCTACTATCTCCCGGATGCAAGCTCACAGCCGCGCGCCCCTAACCCCATGGTAAACTCGCACGCTACAGACAGATCTTATGATGACGATGGGATTGGAAAGGCCTAGGAGTGGGAAGGAAGTGACCGTGGCCTTAATTAACGTATGGCCCCAGCATTAGTCTAGTATGAAAATGGGAAACCACGGAAAGCCTTCTTCAGGGCTGCCAACAGTGGAGTTCAAACCCACTATCTCCCAGACGCAAGCTCACAGCTGCGCGCCCCTAACCTCACGGTCAACTTGCTCGGTTTGAAATATCTGTGACGCAGTTAATGTACTAGACTAGACCAGCCATAAAATTGCACGATTTGTAGTAATAAATAAATTAATAACTTTAACGTCCGCCTCTGTAGTGTAATGGTTAGTGTGATTAGCTGCCAACCCCGGAGGCCCGGGTTCGATTCCCGGCTCTGCCACGAAATTTTAAAAGAGGTACGAGGACTGGAACGGGGTCCACTCAGCCTCGGGAGGTCAACTGAGTAGAGGTGGGTTCGATTCCCACCTCAGCCATCCTGGAAGTGGCCTTCCTTGGTTTCCCACTTCTCCTCCAGGCAAATGCCTGATACCTAACTTAAGGCCACGGCCACTTCTTGCCCTCTTCCTTGTCTATCCCTTCCAATCATCCCATCCCCCACCAAGGCCCCTGTTCAGCATAGCATGTGATGTCGCCTGGGCGAGGTACTGGTCATCTTCCCCAGTTGTATCCCCCGACCCAATGTCTCACGCTCCAGGACACTGCCCTTGAGGCGGTAGAGATGGGATCCCTCGCTGAGTCCGAGGGAAAAGCCAACCCTGGAGGGTAAGCAGATTAAGAAGAAAGAAGAACAACTTTAACGCCCTTCAGTCCAAATTTGTCTTTATACTTATAGAATATAATTTTATCCAGTCATTAAGTATGTTGTTTCCCATTTTCACACCAGGCAAATGCTGGGGCTGTACCTTAATTAAGGCCACGACCGCTTCCTTCTCACTCCTAGCCCTTTCCGGTCCCATCGTCGCCATGAGACCTATCTGTGCCGGTGCGACGTAAAACAGCTAGCAAAAAAAATAAGTATGTTACGTACAATAGACATGTCAAAAAATAAAATCATAATGTGCAGTATATACACAAACTAATAACACATTGAATTCACGACTTTTACAGTAAGTTCTACTCTGAGTTTAGAAGCTGAAAGTATGTGAGTATATGTATCCAGGAAGTAACAAGAAGAGAAGAAGAAGAATCGTATAGCCTCAGATGCCGTATACAGGCATTTTAATTTGACGCCATCTGACTGTCTGCTCATCCATTTCAACGTTACGTTTTACTCTAGGCTTCCTAGATGGCAAAGTAAACCGAATCTCTCTTGGGCGTCTATGGCTGAGTTTTAATTAATTCTGTCGGGTAAACACCAAATGTATCACCCCCCTTCAAAAATCCGACTACTTCTGGCGGGTTTGAACCCGCTATCTTGAGATCCTGATGACGACACTCTACCACTGATTCATAGAGGTGTAAATGAGGTGTTCTTGTTTCTCTAAATCAAGCTTTGAGAGACAATAATTGTTGTGTATCTGCCGTTGCATATATACAGGGTATCTGAAAATAAGCTACGGAAATGGTAAGAGGACATAATGTTCTGAAACAAAAATCGATATCTAGCGTATTTTATACCCTAAAGAAAGCTCACGGTAAAATCGACAAGGAAATATAAGTTCAATCGTGAGCAACTTGTGTGTCAGCCTATGCAGCGTGTGGCCGACCAAGCTCTCTCGCTTGATAACCCTGGGCGGTGCGCTACCGTAGCACACTGAGGTGTCGCTCGTTCACATGCAACCTTGCCAGAAATGGTGGCGTAATCACAGAGCAGCATCTGACCATCATGCGCGGTTAATGTAGCGTCTTCATTTTTATTATAATGCGATAAGTTATCCTGAACCGACTGGCGTACAAAACTAAAATCCTAGAAGTAAAACACCTCCCGGTTTCGAGTGAGAACAATGCATTTGTTTTATGAAGCATAACGGTAAATACAGTGCATTTCGTGCATGTCAAAGATCGCCACACAGCAAAATAATTACTGAAATGACATACCATCGTAACATAATTTATATAATAAAAATAAACATTGCAAGCACGTTCTGTGGTATTGACATGTATTAGGGCTAAGTTTAGAACAGAGTATCCGAAGATATAGCCTAATAAAACTAAGTCCAACGTAGTTCCGTACGCCATTATTGTGGTTTGATAAGTTATATTAAGAAATATACACCACTATTAATGCTAAACATCATCTTTATGTTATTTGGATTTCCTGTCGTAACAGAGCGGGCCTTTACAGCTCGTATTCACAGCCCATAGTCCATTGTGGAGATTTGTATAGTGCTAATTGATTTCTGTTAGGTAGTTGTTTATGTATCGCACATACTGTGGGGTCCGGTTGGCCATTTTTGTTCTGTACTTAACATCTCTTCAACGAGTACTAAATGTACGTAGGACGACCTAATACTGTAACTTGAAAGTCGATTTCGATTAAATGCGACCGTGAAAATTCAATATTCATTAATATTTTAATTTCGTTTTTATAGTGTGCTTCAACCGGCGAGGGGCAGAATCGCGAAAATTTACACGAAATGATGCTTAAAAATTCTCTTTCGCAAAGTCCCGCTTGTCCAGTCCCTTCACCTGTATGTGTTCAATCACGCAATGCACTCTGCTGTACTGCCTGCCAACTTCACAGCACATGTAAACAGCCGATACCGTGTGGTCCTCAGTCAGGCGCTCATATCTGCACTCCGTTCATTAGTAGAAATTCTGATAATTTCTGCGTACCAAATGCATTTTCCTTGGGAATTTCGAATGCTCTTCACCATTAACGTTCGGTTGCGAGTTCGCGGCACTACGTCGCAGGACATAACAAATATGAACCAATCAGCCCTGGCGATCAACCAAATGGTTTAGGAACAAATGGATGACTGTTTATTATGCCCATAAATTTCCCGTAACTTATTTTCAGACACATGTATGTGGGTGCATTTCCAGTAAAAGCAGTATAGAAGTATTGACATGTTGTAATCTTGATTCCCAAGATGCACCCTTAACACCGTATTCTTAGAGCCAAAGTTCTTATGCAGCCCAAGAACGTATGGTTTAATTAATGAATGCTGCTGGGTCCACATTCCGAATGTTGCTTTAATCCTTAACAGTTCCACTATCAGTTCATACATAGACTAGGGCGCCACAGAAAAGTGAACTACGGAAAGAAATTTTGGTATGCGTGCTATGAAAACTACTACATGGCATTATGAGTATGTCATATAACTCTTACCAAGAGTAGGGTGGCACTATTAACCCTGTCGTAAAGCAAGTACTGTACATACTTTGCTGCCAGAATTTCAGCTTTATCAGCGGTACCTAGCCCAGGCTATAAGTAGTCAAACGCATCCATTTCATTCTTAGTTTGGATCATATGATAATAATTAATCCCTGCATCGAAGACAGCTAAATCCAAGGAAATCGCCTAATAATGGCTCATCTATATAAATAAAATCATAACGGCCATGTGTCTGTGCATTGACTATTTTGGCGAAATTTTCATTCAGTTATCCGTTTCAGGTGTAATAATGACCATCTGCATATTTTTTAGCTCTTGTGTCTGTTTTTAGTCTGAGTTCTTATAACTTGAAAACTACTGGATATATTTCTAGCAAACTTCATATTTAGAATCCACCTCTCTTTGAGTAGGTTTTAGGGTCAATATTGTTTCCTAATCCCTGAAATGACTGGGGGTTTATACGAATCCGAAACCTTGATTTTGCACTCCTATAAAATATGTACAACCAAAATGGAAATCTACCTGCATTAATGAAAATCAATTTCTATAACTTTTTTCTCATGTGCATCATTTCGATACGATGATTAATAAGGGAGATATCATTAACGGGCCAATCTTCAGTCTAACTTCGAGCGGGCTTAGCCTAATAGAGGGCCCGTGTAAAGCATATTTCATACAACTGCAAAACTACTGGAAATATTTTCACCAAACTTCATATTTACCATCCACGTGGTCAAAGGTAGTATTTAAGATCCATAGAATTTCAAGTATCCGGGGTGGACTGGGGGTTTATAGGAAACGGAAACTGACTTTACTCTCCCACAAAATATACCTGATTCAACCTAGATGGGAATCAACCAACCATGATGGAAATCCATTTAAAAAACTATTTCCTGATTTGCACTTTTTCGAATAAGATGAATAATAAGGGAGATATCATTAACGAACGGTTTTACAGGCTAAGTCCAGTGGACACAGTGCAAAAGGTGTTGTACGTGGAGCAGATTTCTTATCTTCTTCAATTTTCATTCGGTTTTCCGTTTCAGGTGTAAAAATGACCAGCAGAATACTTTTAGCTTTGGTGTCTGTTTGTTTGCTTGTCTGAGTTCTTTTAACTTGAAAACTACTGGATATATACTGTACATACATTATAATTATATACTGTTATGCCTTTCAGCGTTCAGTCTGCAAGCATCTGTGAATTTACTAAACGTCTCCACAATCCTCGATTTGCAACTAGTCCTGTGACCTCATTTAGTTCTATACCTCTTATCTTTAAATCGTTAGAAACTGAGTCTAACCATCGTCGTCATGGTCTCCCTCTACTTCTCTTACCCTCCATAAAAGACTCCATTATTCTCCTAGGTAACCTATCCTCCTCCATTCGCCACACATGACCCCACCACCGAAGCCGGTTTATGCGTACAGCTTCATCCATCGAGTTCATTAATAAGTTAGCCTTTATCTCCTCATTCCGTGTACCCTCCTTCCATTGTTCCCACCTGTTTGTACCAGCAATCATTCTCGTTACTTTCATGTCCGTTACTTCTAACTTATGAATAAGGTATCCTGAGTCCACTCAGATTTCGCTCCCGAAATTCAAGGTCTGAAAACAGACCGATGTAAAGATAGTTTCGTCTGGGAGCTGACTTCCTTCTTACAGAATACTGTTGATTGCAACTGCGAGCTCACTGTATTAGCTTTACGACACCTTGATTCAATCTCACTTACTATATTACCATCCTGGGAGAACACACAACCTAAATAACTGAAATTATCGACCTGTTCTAGTTTTTTATCACCAATCTGACATTCAGTTCTATTGAATTTCTTACCTACTGACATCAATTTAGTCTTCGAAAGGCTGATTTTCATACCGTACTCATTGCACCATTTTCCGAGGTCCAAGATATTTGGACCAAGACCAAGTCGTCAGCATAGGACAGACTGCTTACTAAATTTCCACCTAACTGAATCCCTCCGTGCCATTTTATACCTTTTAGCAGATGATCCATGTAAACTACGAACAGCAGAGGTGAAAGATTACAGCCTTGTCTAACCCCTGTATGTACCCTACTGGATATATTTCTACCAACATCCATACTTACAATCCAGCTGTCCTTGGGTAGATTTTAGGGCCAATGTTGTTTCTAAATTCCTGAACTGAATAGGGGTTTATACGCAACAGAGATAGTGATTTTGCACTCCCACAAAGTATGCACAACCAAACTTAATGGACATCTACCTGCCTTAATGGAAATCAATTCCTAATCTTTTTTATTATGCGCATCAGTTCGGTGCAAGGGTTAATACGGGAGATATCATTAACGGACAGTTTTTTATTCTAAGTTCGAGCGGTCGTTTTTTAGCTTTTTTGTCGATTTGTCTGTTCGTCCGTTTGTTGAGTTCTTATAACTAGAAAACTACTGTATATATTTCTATCAAAGTTTATATCTTTCCTTGGGTAGGTGTTAGGGTCAATGTTATTTCTAATTCCCGGATTAATTGGGGGTTTACAGGAAGTCGAAACAGTGATTTTACCCTCTCACAAAATATACATATCCAACCTTAATGCAAAACTACCAACCTAAATGGAAATCAACTTCTAAGAATTCCTTTCTCATGTGCCACTTTTCGATAGTAGAATAACAAGGGTGTTATCATTAACGGACTGTTCTACAGTTGGGTTAAATGGTTTTATTATATAGCCATTTTATTCTTTTCGATAGAAAAGATAATAAGAGAGGTTATCGTCAACGATTGGTTTCATGAGTCTTCAACTACTGTGCAACTCCCGGTTTCAGATGAACAACAATATGTAACCGAGAAATAGGGAGAATTACACACAGGTTCGGACCAGGAGCTGTATCGTTCAATAAACTCTGTGTTCTACCCCGTTATGTCTCCACTTTGTGCAGCTTTATCGTACTTCAGGTTACTGCCACGTGCTTTGGTAAAAGAATATCAGTTTAACATGCCGTATTAAACCTTTGAATACAGGCATGTAACTTCCCATAAATTCATGAAAGGATCGTGAAATCGATTACCATGCGAAGAACGAGTACAATACGTCTCAGAGTACGATTTTACTAATGCTATATGGCCGACTTTGCTCGCGTGTGTGCATGCGCACCTTCTCAGTGTCCTAGTACTTTGGACGACCATTCCCTGAAGTCAACTTCCCCCGATGATTGCTCCTGCAACTTTAATGCGGTCTGCCACATCTCCAGGTATTCAACGAGAAATACACTACCGGTGTTTTAAATGATCCTCTTGCAGACAACGTCATGTCCATGTAAGCTTCCGGAGAAAAATAAACAGATCCCGTTGGACCTCCAGAAATAATAATAATAATAATAATAATAATAATAATAATAATAATAATAATAATAATAATAATAATAATAATAATAATAATAATAATAATAATAATAATAACTTCCCGTAATATCTGGGTCGAGCTAACGGAAGAAGTGATCATTTACGGGTAAACAATAGTATGTTTCAATGTATTTCTACATATTTAATGTGAACTTTGCATGCGAATTGGGAGGCAACTGTATACCTGTGATGATGTGAAAGGTCTAAGCTAAAAGCTAAGAATGCTGTAATAGTGGAAAAATCCCATTTCTTACAAATTACGACTTTCAGTTATTTAAATACTGAAGAAAACGACGTGTGTTAAGCACGTTAAGATGATAGGGTAGATCATGGGAGACTACTGGCTAAAAGGGTGGGTGGCTATATTTCTAGAAAGTAGAACTCAGAGAATTAGAGTAGGTGAAGCTTTATCTTTTTGTAAGTGGCTTTACGTCACACCGACACAGATAGGTCGTACGGCGACGAGGGAGAGGAAAGGCCTAGGAGTTGGAAGGAAGCGGGCGTGGCCTAAATGACGTACAGCCCCAGCACTTGCCTGGTGTGAAAATGGGAAACCACGGAAAACCATCTTCAGGGCTGTCGACAGTGGAATTCGAACCCACTATCTCCCGGATGCAAGCTCACAGCCGCGCGCCCATAACCGCACGGCCACCTCGCCCGGTGAAGCTTTATCTCACCCTGTAATAATTAAGAGGGGAATTCCTAAAGGCAGGATTATTGGACCTTTATGTTTTCTTGAATCAATGAAAAATGAAATGGCGTATGGCTTTTTAGCGCCGGGAGATCCCAGGACGGGTTTGGTTCGCCAGGTGCAGGTCTTTTGATTTGACTCCTCTAGGCGACCTGCGCGTCGTGATCAGGATGAAATGATGATGAAGACAACACATACGCCTAGCCCCCGTGCCAGGGAAATTAACCATTGATAGTTAAAATTCCCGACCCTGCCGGGAATCGAACCCGGGACCCCTGTGACCAAAGGCCAGCAGGCTAACCATTTAGCCATGGAGCCGGACTATATCTAATGATGTGATTAAATAAGTGGAATGGGAGATAAGGCTTTTTGCGGATGATGTTATTCTGTACAGAGTATTAAATAAGTTAAAAGATTGTGAGCAACTGCAAAATGACCTCGATAATGTTGTGAGATGGACAGCAGGCAACGGTATGATGATAAACGGGGTTAAAAGTCAGGTTGTGATTTTCACAAATAGGAAAAGTCCTCTCAGTTTTAATTACTGCATTGATGTCTGACTCGTTGGCTGAATAGTCAGCGTACTGGCCTTAGGTTCAGAGGGTCCCGGATTCGATTCCCGGCCGGGCCGGGGATTTTTACATTGATTGGTTAATTCCATTGGCACGGGGGCTGGGTGTATGTGCTGTCTTCATCATCATTTCATCCTCATCACGACGCGCAGGTCGCATACGTGAGTCAAATAGAAAGACCTGCACCTGGCGAGCTGAATCCGTCCTGGGATATCCCGGCATTAAAACCCATACGACATTTCATTTCACTGCATTGATGGGATGAAATTTTCTTTTGGGGATCATTGTAAATACCTATGTGTTAATATAAGGAAAGATCTTCATTGGGGTAATCACATAAATATGATTGTAAATAAAGGGTAGCACACGATTATGAGGGTATTTACGGGTTCTAGTAAGGATGTATAGGAGAGGGCATATAAGTCCCTGGTAAGACCCCAAATAGAATATGGTTCCGGTGTATCGGACCCTCGCCAGGATTACTTGATTCAAGAACTGGAACAAATTCACAGAAAGGCAGCTCGATTTGTTCTGGGTGATTTCCGGTAAAAGAGTAGCGTTACAAGAATGGTGCAAAGTTTAGGCTGGGAAGACTTGGGAGAAAGGAGACGAGCTGCTCGTCTAAGTGGTATGTTCCGAGCTGTCAGTAGAGAGATAGCGTGGAATGACATTAGTAGACGAATAAGTTTGAGTGGTATCTTTAACAGTAGGAAAGATCACAATATGAAAATCAAGCTAGAATTCAAGAGAACAAATTGGGGCAAATATTCGTTTATAGAAAGGGGAGTT
This sequence comes from Anabrus simplex, assembly GCF_040414725.1. Classification (NCBI taxonomy): domain Eukaryota; kingdom Metazoa; phylum Arthropoda; class Insecta; order Orthoptera; family Tettigoniidae; genus Anabrus; species Anabrus simplex. The sequence goes on along the minus strand of NC_090269.1, from coordinate 315,179,176 downwards.
AGGGTTTGGAATAACTTACCAAGGGAGATGTACAATAAATTTCCAATGTCTTTGCAATCATTTACGAAAAGGCTACCAAAACGACAGATAGGGAATCTGCCCCCAGGGCGATTGCCCTAAATGCAGATCAGAAGTAATTGATTGATTGATTGATTGATTGATTGATTGATTGATTGATTGATTGATTGATTGATTGATTGATTGATTGATTGATTGATTGATTGATTGATTGATTGATTGATTGATTGATTGATTGATTGATTGAGAACTGACATCTTGAAGTCGCCACATCACAGCTACTTTCTGTCGCTGCTACCAGAGAGCGCCAAAATCTACGATTTGATAAATTAATTGATCGCTAGTTGAAGATCGCGATGTAGTTTCCATATATTTCTTGCACTTGAACTTCGAATGATAATTCGGGAGGTATTTTAATACCTGTGATATTGAGCTTTGTATGTTTTTATGTTGAGTGCCACTGGCCGTCGAAGGAAACAAGGCGTAACTTACAGCAATGTTAGTTTTTAAGGTGAAAAAGACGCTTACATGCATCGATAAATGACATCGTAGAGAATCAAATGCTGGTGCTGGAGAACAGAGTGTTTTCCAATGTTACCCAACAAGACATTAGTCGGTGCAGCGAAACAAATCACTTGACTCGACATTGAGGCCGCCTATATCCTTTACCCTCTCTGTCTAGATAATCCTTTACCACAATATTCTGATGTCTCGAAGTGTCAACGGATATCCCCATACCATGAATGAGGACGGCTTCTTCCTGAAAACAAGCACCAGAGATAACAGGTAAATAAAAAATCTCGGTTTGCAATACTACGGGGGTATAAAGAATGCAGGTACATATTAGCGTCAACGCAAACCTCAGCGGAAAGGATGGATGGACGTCCTATTTTTCCCGTGTGCTTCTTGTTCAGCTTGTCTTGCAGAGTCTATCGCGGAACAGCATATTTCTCCAGGCTTGCCGAATCGTTATTGTGCATTTCTTTTCCACTTTTAACGCGTTTTTCTTAGCGCCGCGTAAAACTTTCTTTTCATGGCCGAAGTTCCCCTGGAAGAGGACAACCTTTATCACAAAACTATTCCATACAAAACCTATTTGAATAAAATGCATCAAATTGAGTTAATCAGCTACCAGACGTGGTCTGGCACCATAAACCAACCAACGAGCACGAGGAACTAACCAAACGTGATTAAAATTTCCAATTCGCCTTGAAATCGAACCCCGGACTCTCGAAATCGAAGGCGAACTATGATGGCTATTCATCCAAGGAGTCGGACGAATACAAATTAGGAACGATAAATATAGGCCTAAATTCAAAATACATCAGTACTTGGTTGTAGTTGACGGTAAGTCAGAATTTCAGATCACACCGAGTTCAATTGCAAGCGGTGGCCTATATGCTAAGCAGTCCAAGGTAAATGAGTGTATGTGGTGTACTGTATGTCATGGAACAATGCTCTTCATTAGAGATCAACGTGGCAATTAGATGGAAAGCCACATGTGTGTGTCTTGTGACTTTCACAGCTGTGCTCCATGCATATCAATGGAGGTGCAAACACTGCACTGTGTTCCCACGTGGGTCTAATGGGCGATCAAATATTTAGTACAATTCTCCGAGCTTTATTTGCTCAGGCGAACTTCCCTCTTATTTGCTGCCGAGGGCGATTCGTCAGTTGATTTGACTGCTTAAAATGCCACGAGTACGCAGAGGTCGCTGCCATAAGAGATTGTAAACACTAATCTAAAGGAGGAGATACTTCTTAAATATTATTTTACACTATTTCGAATTTAATATGTTTATGGTCCACAGAATAATCTGTAAAGTGTAACTTACCACATTCAACTTCTACTGACATAGAAACATTCCATGATAAACCTTTGTCGATGCATATAGAAGAGTCAGAAATGTATTTATTTAAACTTAATAAACATTAGGACCAGCGGTCCCTTTGGTTGTAAATAACTAACATTGCAACTTAAATTTTCCACTTACGAAAATCTAATAACATAAAAGAGAAATTAAAGACAGTAGCAATCATTTTCTGATGAATTAAGATTAAAGCTAATTATCTAAGGTCTATAATTAAGAGTTATAATACACTCCATGTTTATAAAAACCAGAAATCCTTGAAAGACTAGAAATAGGAAGTTTATGTTCACAGAACAAGTGCATTGGTATGTTCTGAAGAAATGGTTAGCGTTGGAACCATGTCGGCCGTCAGGTTCAAGGTCCACATCGATATCTCGGCGCACAACATCAACCACTGGTAAAATGTGCCTGCGGCTGACGTTGTCGCTATAAACCAAAGGTAATGGATCAGTGTGACTTGAGCAGACGTGCAGGATGCCTCGTATACGTATGAGTGAGTTTTAAAGAGGGCGCATTATTGGCATGAAAGAACCTGATGCATCAGTCCTTGAAATTGCTACTCTTTTGGGAAGAAGTATGTCGGCAGTGCAACGGGTGTGTACAGAATGGTTCACAGACGGCCGTAGAACACGACGAGATGGGTCTGGTCGCACCACCCAGACCCCCCCCCCCCCCCCAGGAAGATCGACACCTCATCCGAATGGCATTGCAGGACAGATCTGCGTCTTCCTCGGCTCTGGCACAACAGTGGAACAGAGTAACACATCGTACACTATCTTTATTACTTAAAAAGAATAAAGAAATTCAACATAATCTGTCTGTCTGTCTGTCTGTCTGTCTGTCTGTCTGTCTGTCTGTCTGTCTGTCTGTCTGTCTGTCTGTCTGTCTGTCTGTCTGTCTGTCTGTCTGTCTGTCTGTCTGTCTGTATTGATCTTTAAACGGTCCCGCCAGAGGTTATGCGGTTATGAGGAAACCCCAAAAACCTTTCAGGATAATGACATGAGGCATACTAGACAAGAAGAGGAGTGAGGTCGATTGTCGTTGCTTTCGTCACTGGGCCAGAAATTATTATTTTAGCACAACTGACCCTGTAATTGGTACCTTTCATAACGCTGAGACGCACTGGTCATGCTCCGAATGTCATTACTCATCCCCCTCCCATACCTCAAAGGTGACCATATTGTCACAGCCATGGATGAGACTGGGACTTCAGCGGAAGCTACAGTTTTCCCTGGTCTGTGCCAGGACACAGATGCAAAAATACTGCATCTATCAAGGTGGTAACAGGCGGAAACAGTATATAATAACTATTTTACTTTACACTGGTGAAAGGGTTTCACGTATTCAGTTTGAAATTCGAAACATTTCAACTCGTGCGTGAAACCTCACCTTATGCCCTTGTAATGTAAAGAACAACTATCATCACAATGGAATTAACGTTCAAGTTTTGAGTGTAATTGCGAGGCTTAGTCGATACTTAAATATCGCAGACGTGATTTTACAGAACAAGAAGTCAGATTGTTCACTTTTTATTTGAAATATACTTTTAACTTTTTATGTCGTGCTAATTAAATACAGTGTTGGCGCCGGGGTGTAAGGGTAGTTTGCCTGCACCTTTCCTGAATTCCCTGGGTTCGATTCTCGGCAAGGTCAGGAATTTTTGTTATTGTGCTTCTCTAAACGTTACTATGCGGTGGGGATTTGAGTTTTCTTGCCCTGTGCCGCACCAATGACAGCTTCAATAGATTACGGGGAATATTTAATGTTCTTTGACTCAAGTCGCACCAGTGAGAGCCCTGCAGTGTCCAATGCAAGCTTGGGAATGACAGTGTCTTCTCAAATCCGCGCGGAGTGACGCGCTGGGTTGCGATACCTTGCCGTCTTGCTTGGGAACATGGGTGGTATCATTTACATTGTATCTAGAGTCATTACCACGTGGAGACCGTGGGATTTTAATACTACTCAATTGGTCAAACCATAAAATAAATATGAAGTGAACAGCAAACTTGAAACAAATAAACACTGCACTGCAGAAAAAAATTGATTACTCCGTTTCTTCCTCTTCCCATCCCACACACCCAGCGTTGAACTTTAGAGAAAAACAGTAATACCTGGATTTGAGGGTTGGTTCGAGGTTCACTAAGCCTACGTATTTTCGAGTACAATTGAAAACCTATCTGACGGTGATATAGCAGCCATGATCTAAAAAGTTAAGAACAACGGCCAAGAGGATTCGTCGTGCCGATGTCATAATCTGCATTTCTTCGGGCTGAGCAGCGGTCATGGCAATTCGGAGGTGTTGTACCATGGTTTCTTTTAAGTACGTATAGTACAGGGCTGAAAGAAAGTTTTGTATATTACGATTTCACACGGTATATCTCACAGTACGTCAAACATGTTTACAGTATGCAGTGTAGGTCGATGTCCGAGACACATAGTGACGCTAACCCGACATCAAGGTAGTAATATTTCAGATAGGAGGCATTTGTCGTGTCGATCAGTTTAATAGGATCACTTATAAGGTCGGTGAAGTACAGACAGCACATATAGGACTTAGATAAACGTGGCAAGAGTACCAGTTTCTGCTACTGACCACATTCAACTTATGACATTGCTGCAAGAAGAATTGTAACTGCCGGACTGAGTGGCTCAGACAATTGAGGTCCTGGCCTTCTAACCCCAGCTTGGCAGATTCGATCCTGGCCCAGTCCTGTTGTAGTACTTGAAAGTGCTCAAATATGTCAGCCCCGTGTCGGTGGATTTACTGACACGTAAAACAACTTCCGTGTGACTAAATTTTGGCACCCCGTTATTTCCTAAAACCGTAAAAGTAGATAATGGGACATAAAGCCAATAATATTATATTGGAATTGAAACACGTAGATGTCGATGCCCCTGTTGAATTGAGTCAGAGATATCTCCAGATCTTGTAAAACGTTCTGAGGCGCACAAACGTGTGTTAATAGAGGATGGATTGAATTTAGAATTTTGCAAAATAATTCGCAGGGACGATCTGGATTTGTTGGATTCAGAACTTCGTAAGCCCTCTCCTACTGCACCTCGTTTCTTCAGGATATTCAAAGGACCACCTGAGTGAATGTGACAAATTAGACAGTGTTAAATTGGCTGCACGATGGAGGAGTGATATCAAGGAGGCCTGTGGCAAAAGCTCTCTTAAATAGGGCATTTCGTGAGAAGCGACCAACAATTGAAAGCCCAAGTCATCGGGAATTATGGAAGCGTACTATCTATTCTGATGAGGTCACCATAAGCTTGCACCCGTACAACAGAGTCTGGAGACGATCTGGTGCGCCATTAGCAGCAAGGAGGTTCCGTCAAGTTTTGTGTGGGATCATCTTTGGTCGACTTATGCCTTTTCTCATAACCATGGTTATGTGACTGGTCTAGTATTCTGACAAAACATTTTCCAACCTGTAGTGACAGGATTTTCTGCAGCTTTGGATGAGGGTTTAACACTAGTGGGTGTTAATCAGGTTCCATTCGACAAAGAGTGGTCAATATGTTGCTTGAGATCCATGGGATACAGCGAATGGTGTGGATGGCATGTTCTGTGGAAATGAAATATGTTCAGTATTCATAGAGAAGTGCCATCCGATTTTCGGCAAAATGTTATTGTACCTGTTCCCAAGGAAGCAGGTTCTGACAAGTGCGAAAACTACCACACGATTAGTTTAGTATCTCATGCCTGCAAAATTATAACACGTATTATTTACAGAAGAATAGAAATACAAGTCGAAGCTGGGTTGGGATCAATTTGGCTTCAGAAGAAATGTAGGAACGCGTGAAGCAATCCTACGTCTGATCTTAGACGATCGAATTAAGAAGAACAAACACACATGCATGGCGTTCATAGATCTTTAAAAGGCATTTGATAATGTTGATTGGACCAAACTATTTCAGATTCTGAAGACGATCGAGATCAGATACCGAGAACGAAGGATTATCTACAAACTACATAAAAATCAGTCTGCAGTGATAAGAATCGTAGGCTTTGAAAAATAAGCAGCAGTTCAGAAAGGAGTGAGGCAAGGTTGCAGTTTGTACCCTCTACTTTTCAATGTTTACATAGAACAGACAGCAAAGAAATCAAAGAATAATTTGGGAAGGGAATCACAATCCAAGGAGAGGCAATCGAAACCCATAGATATGCCGATGTTATTGTTATTTTATCTGAGACTGCAGAAGATCTGGAGAAATGGCTGAATGGTATGGACAGAGCCTTGGGTGAGGAGTACAAGATAAAAACAAATAAGTCCAAAACCAAAGTAATAGATTGCAATCGAACGAAGTCCGGTGATGCAGGAAATATGAAATTAGGAAATGACGTCTTAAAGGAAGGAGATGAATATTGTTATTTGGGTAGTAAAATAACTAACGATGGCAGAATTAAGGAGGAAATAAAATGCAGACTATCACAACAAAGGAGGCCTTTCCTAAAGAAAGAAATATGCTCACTTCGAACATTAATATAGGGATTAGTAAGGTGTTTTAAAGACTTTCATCTGGAGCGTGGCATTGTATGGAAGTGAAACGTGGACGATAACTAGTTCAGCAAAAGATAACATAAGCTTTTGAAATGTGGTGTTACAGTATAATGCTGAAGGTGAGATGGATAGATCGAATCACGAATGAAGAGGTACTGAATCAATTGGTGAAAGGAGATCGATTATCCTAAATTTGACAAGAAGAAGAGATAGAATGGTAGGGCGCATCTTAAGACACCCAGGACTTGTGCAGTTGGTTTTTGAGGGAAGTGTAGGCGCTAAGAAAGATAGGGTTAGACTAAGGTATAAATATGACAAGCATATTAGAGCAGATGTAGGATGCAGCAGTTATGTAGAAATGAAACGTTTAGCACAGATAGGGTGGCAAGGAGAGTATTCAGACAACACACTACACAAACAACTACAGAAACACGCAGTATGATTATATCCTGTCATATAACGTTGGCGTCAGGAAGGGAATCCGGCAGTAAAACAGGGCCAAATCCACATGTGCAACACAGTTCGCACCCACTACCGCACAGGTGTGGGAAAAGCGGTAGAAGAAGCAGAAGAAGAAGAAGAAGAAGACGAAGGGTAGTAAGGGGAGCTGCATGAGCTGACTCAGAAAACAACATTCATGAAGTGAACTAAAGATATCAATTACCAACTGTCCTAATCCTTTTCCTAGCGTTTAACAAGTGACTGAAACTGCTAACCAAGAGTGGAATAATCTGCTCCAAAACAAATTACATTCTTTCGTGCTGAGTATCCTTCTCCGTATTCAAACATTCCTCAGAGCCCGAGGTGACTGTACATGATACTAATCTGCCTCACAATGAATAATAATTGTGTAATCAAAACCCCCCGTTACAAAGTTCGTCGTTTTGTTACATTTCTGTTCCTTTCATATATGATACAGAATTACCCATCTGCATCTACTCATGTCACCCAGGTGGCAGATTCTCTATCAGATGTTTACCTAATATTTTCTTAAATGAATTCGTTCCTACTATTAAAAGCTCCGTTCAAGTATTCAAGCAATACTGCACCCTTGCAGAGCTCCTTCGGTGTTGATTGGATGTCAATGTTGCCTCGGCTGCCCTAAAAAAAAAAAAATACTTACCGAAGGTGGTGAGATCCTCTTCTCAGGCGCGATCAGTCCCTGTCGTCGAATCAGGATGCATAGGGATAGTGCATTCGGTAAACTATTCACTACAATGATTTATGACTCAGACTGATTTGAGTTTAAATATGTATATAAAATTTTATTGATAAAAAACAAAAGAAGGAAAAATGTAGATAAATATTATAAAATGTAAAATACGATTTGTTAATGTTACATTATTACCTTATGCGACCATACAACTAGAATTCTCATAATGACACACACGACCGCCTCGTTAATCCATAAAGAAAAATATTTATAATTAATCATAAAATTTGTATCAAATGATATTTCCCATATTTGTTCATCCAATTATATAATGTCTGTGTAACTGTACACATTTACTAGGATAATGTTGTTTATAGACCAGGTGGATCAATTGAATAACAATATAATCATGAGAACATTTAATGATGATGATAATAATAATAATAATAATAATAATAATAATAATATTGATGTGAATAAATTTTTTATATGGCCAATTCAAGTTATTCATCGAAATACTACTTGCCATCAGTCAAATAATTATAATAGATAATTTTCTTTTTAGATATTTAAAAATAAATAAAATATCGATATTAATTAATTAATAAAATTTATTTTTGATATCACTGAATTGCATTGTAAACTAATTAAAAGAATACAGGAAAGTCTCCACAGTGTATCCCAAATGCATATCTGAAGTTTGGAAAACCAACCTGAAAATGTAATACAATAATAATAATAATAATAATAATAATAATAATAATAATAATAATAATAATAATAATAATAATTGAAATAATACGACGATTTTTTTGCGCAGATCAAAATCTAGGAATGTCATTAATAATCTCTCAAATATGTGAAACAAGTTTACAAATAAACATACCAGAAGTTACCATAATATAATAATTAATTAATTTTACCTATTTAATTGCACTCAAATTTATTAATTACATAATTAATTGCCTAACTGACCACTGGAAACCATTATCTTGTGACTCAAATCCTCCAATATAGTGATATCAATGAATTTGCAATGCATCGAGATGATAATAATAATATTGTAATAATAATAATAATAATAATAATAATAATAATAATAATAATAATAATAATAATTGAAACGATAATAATAATATCACTTAATGAATATTATTTCTATGTTGGATATCATAAAAAAAATCCTAAAGAATTAACATTCGCCTACCAAAATCCAATACTTTTGTTAACCAAATCGTAGACAAATTGAATTTAAAAAAATACAAAATGTTACTATTTAATTAATTAATAAATCCACAATTGACTGACACAAGTGATTAATAATGTATTCATCAGGACTCCCTAATTGCTTGTGAATTGCATTGGTAAAATGTTCAATAATAAGATCCAATATTAATAATAATAATAATAATAATTATGAATAATAATAATAATATCTTAACCTGACCTGTAATTACGGTACTCTTGATCCACCATCCTGATAAACTATAATGTGTTTATGTCAGTTATCTTAGAACATTCATTTACCATGAATAACACCATTGGAATAGAATCTTTCTTAACAGTGCTTATTGGGTTATCTTTATCTATAGAACCATATTTGCCATAATTTGACGAAATACCTGATCCACTGTGTAAAGGCGTAACAATGAAATTCTCATAATAGAGTTCACCAATATTAATAATAATAATAATAATATTTCTCTGATCAAAACTGTTACTGAGTTCCCATAATTTCAATATCCTCCTTCCAGGTGCAATAAACAATAATTACTTTTAACCTGAGAATTCAGTAACTTTAACTCACATAATGGACCTTGGTTGTTGTTGCACACAAATCTAAAGCTTTGCTTTCATATATATATGCGAGTGACCCTTACTTAGATATCGTAAATTAATCTGGAAAAGACAAACTCTCCTACTTTAAATAAAACATACAATAACTTATGCTAATATGTACACCAAGCGAGATAACGCAGCCAGAAACCCTAACCTAATACCTAAATTTTCACTAATATATACATAGATGGACCTTGTCATATGCTCATACCACACTTTTGGCTTATTTCAGCGTCTCAACATATTATAATTCGCTGAAACATAGCCATGACCCATTGCAAATGTTACTGTGGTTTCCTCACAATAAAATACATAGACAATGCACAGACAATAAAAGAAATGTACCTAAATGATGCCTAATACGAGGCAAATAAAAATAACAAATATATTTAATATTAATAATAATAATAATAATAATCTGTTAAAACCAATAAAGGTAGTTCCTACTGGCAAGCATCCACACCAGCCCAGTTGGGTGATCCATGTTACCAACCTAACTTTAAAATATCATTCAAATGCGTACTATAACTTTTCTCTGAAATAAAACGATATTGTGTCACGGCTAAACCATTTATACGTATCATTTGGTCCTTCTAACTCGTATACCCTCTTTAACTGGCTTATTTATTTCCTTACATTTATTCATTTACGACGTCATTATCATTTCTTATTCTGCACGAATTCTATTACATCTCAGCTATCACGCTGATACTTACATTTCCAGTCTTTTTTGAGAATATGTTCACCATACTCTTTGTTCTACATACTTATCTTCAGGTAAATAACCTCATGTATTACCATGTACTCTCAACTACGGACCTTCAAACATCTCAAATAAATTACCGTTGCTCAATATCGCTCTTATTGTTCGACAACACTTTGATTTACCTGAGCCAAAAAATAAATCCTTTTATTTAGCATTGTTCACTCAACTGTCTAACCGCGTTACTTGCCATAGCAACCAATATGTGGATGTATCAGTGTTACTGTCGTTCAAACAGAATTCTCGACAGTAACTGTTGAATATATATATATGTTTATTATCATTAATTGACTTCATCACTCCTCCACCACGGTGTCTATGCTTGCGTGAAACAAATAAAATTCCGCCTAAATACAATACTGACAATGCTACTAATAATAATAATAATAATAGTGCGGGTATATGCGAACCGCTCATTATAATTGCCTCAAAAATATAACTTGTTCAATACTGACAGATCAAATTAGTACACACACGACTAATAATAATAATAATAATATTTACACTACTCATAAACATAATTATCCTAATTTTCTGGCTGTGTACTCGGGTTTTATAGTTACATCATCGTCACTCGCATACCTATTTACATAAAGATACCATTATCAAAGGAAAGCTTTAGATTCTAATTCAAACATGAGGTTGTGTACTCACATTGATGGCATTTCGGGATCACCAGGACTAAAGGCAGCCATGTTGTCTTACAGATTCATGACCAACATGTTAACATCATTGACCATTCTTGCTGTATCCGGCATTGGCTTATATTACTACTTTCCACTCTTGCTTGACACTTTGCACACGTTTATTTCCTGCTCATAATATTAAACATGACAACTTGTTTTAACACTTGACATTACACTGTAATACATATATATACACATACGCAGTACTCAGATACTTTGGAACTTAGGCCGGATTTTACGTCCTATGCTCTAACACACTGCTGCTTCTAACGTAGCGAAGTCTTTCGTGGGCTCAACGGTTCCCTTTGTGTAGACCCAGCTGCGGGAGAAAGTGTCTACCCTCACTTGACCTAAATACTTATAGAGAGTAAGAGTATTTTCTCCGCTCAACGTTTCAAACATACTAACAGCTCCGCTGTAGCAGGCTAATATTCTCCACTATTACGGCTTACACATACATTTTAAACTGTCTGGGTTGCTCTGCGGGCTACATACTCAAACTGCGTCACCTAAGATGCAACTACTGCATAATTCAAAGTTTCGTCTTCACCCTGCATAGACTGGACACTTGTAAAATCTGTCGATCTATTAATCCACTCACTTGGGTGGTTTCAAACACCTTAACAACTCAACTTCTGTTTATAAAACGTATTTCCATCTCCACTGTAGTAATAAATACACACAATTCTGTACATTTGTACTTGAATACGGAGCAAAGTTAAGACACGTCTGACCGCCACAAGACTCTTGATGATGACTGACTCGTGAGAAGCCACTGCTCGGGGATGTTGGCGCACTAATCGGCGTAGGAACACTATTTCTTTCCACCAAAAATCCCAATTAAAGGAGTGCTGGGTATCTCCAAAACAAAGTTACTAAAAACACGAAATGCCTTGTACACACAGACTGCATAAATTCTTGTTACAGCCATGATGCACCGTGACTCTTAAATTGTTCATAATTACTTTTACAATACAGTAGGCGTTAGTTGGACTATATCTACTGCCGCGCTGGTGAACCACTCTCCACGCTGGCAAGGGGTTCCCACTGCCGTTGATAACAAACACCTGGATACACAATATCCCAATCCATTTGCCACAAACCAGTAAGTTAGTTCAGAATTATTACAATAATTACTGACATCTCCTCTTGATATAATCTTCCTTAAATACTGACAGGGATTAATTACAAGCCACATATCATTTGGTCGCGCTAATTTTGAAATTATTTAAATGCAGCGATCTGATTGGAGCGCATACTCCGATGTTCATCTATATGGACGGGTCCATTTCGAATATAAGGGGATTCGGGTAGCTAAGATCACGATTCTCCATCTCAGTCACTCCTGCCAGTACTTTTCCACTCCTATTACGCAGTTCCAAAAGATGATGCAATAACAGGTGTCCCAGTAATTTATTTTTAGCAGGGAAAGAAGCGTGGGTTCCTATCAAGGCTTCGTTCACACGCACTGGCTACCGGAAATTTCTAATGCTGCCCCTTTGTTTAAAAACGCTGGCTATTACTATTAATTATCAAATACAATTATTAAAATTTTGCCAATCAGACTCATCCGATGGGTGCAACACTCTCCCACTTTAAATAAAATTTTTGAGAGTATCGAGAAAATTTTTCCACCTCATGTTGATAATGTAACTTGTGTGCATTACTTGCAACCATCTGTGAGTCTGTACTATTTTATGCTCTATTTGACTTAAGCATGTTACTCCGGAGCTCTTGATTCTCTTGAAGAAGGCGTCTCTGTTCCTCTATTAACTGTTCTGCTACATTCAGTAAAACTTTCCTCAATTCTACTTGTTCTTGCAGACATACTGGACAGCATTCTCTTCTCTCTTCTCCCTGGCGTTGGGCCGAAATGGTGTTGTCTTCATCCTCGGAAACAAGGGATGTCGCCTCCTCATCTGATGACGAATCCGTGTCCTCCGCATCTTCTTCTTCCTTCTCGGAGCAGACGCCATCTTCTTCTGATGATTTTCCCCACTGTTCGGCGATGTTAACGTGTGGTGGAACCTCGTGTCGTGGCTGTCTATAGAGTTTCAAATTTGAAGCATTGAAAATGACTTCGTTGTTCCCGTCCAGATCCGTTATCTTGTATGCATTGTTGTTAAAGGTTTGAGTGACACGATATGGGCCTATGTAAAGTGGTGCGAATTTAGCATAGTATCTAGCTGCAGGTACTGAAGTAGCTGGACGTCGGATCAATACGAGTTCTCCCACTCTCAGCGGACGATGAAATCTTCTTCCCTGAACTCTCCTTAAGCGACGCTGCGCTTGTTGTTGCAGATGTTCGGCTACCTCTCGTATTCTTATTTCTGGTGCAGGTTGTGCGTCCACTGGGCTATCCACGACAGCGTGCCAAGGTCTAGCGGGATATTGATTTAAATGAACCACTGATGGTATAGATCCTGTTGCTTCATGGATTGTGTTATTGATACAGTCAGTAATCACTGGCAAAAGTTTCATCCATTTGGCATGCTCATTAGGGATATAGATCCTACAAAATTTCGAAATAACCTTCATAACCCCCTCAGATGGGTTACTCTGAGGATTTCTAATAGAACTCATAACATGCTTAATATCTATCTCCTGTAGAGTCGCTTTAAATTGAGCTGCTGTAAATTGAGGCCCATGGTCAGTTAGTAAACTTTCCGGTTTTCCCATACCAGGAATTATACTCCGAGTAAGGCATCTTACAACAAGTTTAGTATTTGCCTTTTGCATGAGAAATAAGGTGGTAAATTTTGAAAACACGTCCATTGTTACTAAGATAAACCTGTTTCCCCTAGTGGACTTCGGAATTGGACCAAAAATATCCATTGCGTACAACTCCTTGGGCTTACTTGGCAACAACGGAATAGGCATTTGCCTAATAAGGTATGAATTTGCCTTAACCCTTTGGCAAATGTCGCAAGTAATAATTGCTTCTCTTACAGATTTTCTAAGATTTTTCCAAATAAAGTTCTCTTGAATGGTAGCCACTACTTTGTCAATTCCTCCATGTCCTGTAATCCGGTGAACGTGCCAAATGATCTCTTCCTGGAGTTGAGATGGAATTACCACCCTTAATTTTGTATGATCCTTGTCCAAATATCTGACCAAAAGATTATTTACAATTAGGTATTCCTCGGCCTCTCTCCGAATTTCTATGTAATTAGGATCCCCTTGCTGAATTCTTCCCTAGAAAAAGTCAATTAATCTACTCAAGGTAGCATCTGCCTGTTGATAGCGAGCTAATTGACTCAAATGAAGCAAAACTTCTTGGTCTTCCTGTACGAGGTCAACGTAATTTGCTTGCTCCTCTTCTTCATTAGGGTTTCTGCTGAGAATATCTGCAATGATGTTTTCTTTACCAGGACAGTGTTCTATTGTGAAATTAAACTGCTGCACATATAGAGACCATCGTGAGACTCGTTGACTAGAAACAGCCGTTTTTAACATAAATGTAAGTGCCTTATGATCGGTCCTGATCTTTACTGGAAAACCATATACTATCTTCTGCCAGTGTTGCAGCGCTTGAACTATGGCCAACATCTCCAATTCTGTAGTGCTATAGTTGACTTCATGTTTCCTCAACTTTCTACTGTAAAATGAAATATATCTTTTGGCATTTGGTGGGTGCTCTTCTTCTTGAAATAATACCGCACCAATTCCAATATTGGAAGCATCCGTTTGCAGTACAAATGGCAACTCAAAGTCTGGGTAAGATAACTTGATACTTCTGGAAAGCAACTCCTTTGTTCGCTGGAAAGACATCTCCGTTACATCCGTCCATCGCCACTTGTTATTCTTGTGCAACAATTCTTGCAATGGAGCCACCACCTCAGTATAATTAGGACAGTGGTCCGCAAAGAATTGGCACATACCCAAGAATTGCCTGATGTGTTTAATCTTCCTGGGCCTCTGAAAGTTATTGATGGCCTCTAATTTAATTGGGTTGGGTCGGATTCCCTCGCCATCTATAATATGCCCTAGGAAAAGTATTTCAGTTTGGCAAAAGTGAGATTTCTTTAAATTGACCTTAAATCCGGTATCAATTAAATTTTGGAACAATAGACTGACTCGTTGTAGATTTTCTTCGAATGATGTGCTTGGGATAATGATGTCATCGATAAACCTGGTTGTAAATTCTTTGACAGCGTCAGTCAGCTTCCTATCCAAGGCTCTTATCAATGCTGCGCTGCTATTCTTCAGGCCAAAGGGTAGACGTTCAAAGGTGTACGTATGTTGGTCAAATATAAAGCCAGTTAGTAATTTTGATTTCTCCTCTAGTTGGATGTGGTGAAAAGAAGAAGTCAGGTCTACACCCGTAAACATGTTCATCCCCTTGAAACGACGGATGATATCCTTAATTGGAGGCGCTTTATCATTTTCTGGAATATGTTTTTCATTTACTTGTCGTGCATCCAAGCAAATGCGCAGCGACCCATCTGGTTTAACCACTGTGACTAGATTGTTTACAAAAGGTGTGACTCTTTTAGCTATAATCCCATTTTCTTCCATTTCCCTTATAATCCTTTTTACTTCCTGGTAATGTTTTTCGGGGATTGGGTATGGCTTTCTCTTGTATGGACGCCAATCTGTTACATTGAGTGCGTAGGCGAAATTCGGAATTTTCCCAACCTTTGAATCGAAAACTTCTTGATACTTTATAAGCATATCTCTCAGCTGTTGTTTTTGTTCCTTCGTACCACTGAACTCAGCCACCTTGACATCAATTAATTCTTCTAGCTCCGATTGAATCTCACTATTAAAAATATCCTGAAAAATTTCCTCATGATCCAAAACATGCTCTATCTCTTCAAGTTCTACACCAGCCTGATCTACACAGTTAATTTCCTCATTCCTTCCGACCTCTTGACTCATTTGTATACGTTCGTTGCCATCTATTTTGCGAAATTTAATAGTGTTCCGTGCCAAATCTACTACAGCATTAGTTTCCCTTAAGAAGTCTGCTCCCAGGATGACATTGTAATTCATCCGCGACATAATGACAAACGGATGTGAAAAGGATGAGTCTCCAATCTGTATATCTAAAAGTGTTTGTGACTTGCAAGTTGTAGTTTTGTCCGGCATGATTCCTCTAATTTTTACAGCCGATACAGGTATTTCTGGTAGGTTGTGCCTTTCTTTCAAATCCTCAAATAACGTTCTAGAAATAATGCTAATAGTGGCGCCGGTGTCAGCCAATGCCCTTGCCTGTGTGCCATGTATTCGGATATTAATAACAGGTAGTTTCCTAACTTGTGTTGCTTCCCTTTTAATTGGATCCTCTAACAGATCTGATGGTTCAACAACCCAAGAGTCTACTTGTGCAACCACCCATTCACTTGCATTTTCATCAACTAAGCCAGTATCCTTCCATTTAGATGTATTTAGCAATTCAAAATTGAAGTTTTTTTTTCTTGACTGTTACCCCCAGGTGGGTAAGACTGAGCCATTGGATTAAGCGATTGTTGGCGTCGACCATCCTGCTCCCTTGCTCGCTGAAATTCGATACTCTCTGCTCCAGTGAGATCGGGATTTAAATCTTGTCTATCGAACGCTTGCTTCCACTTCTGTTGCTCTTGCTGTTGCTGTTGCTCCCGCAGTTCCTGCACATACCTTTTCTTCTCATAATTGCGGTATTCCGGATTTCTGTAGCCTGATCTCTGCGATGGATGATCACTCCAAGTTCCTCTCCGATTGTACCGTTGATATGGCTGACTTCTATTCCTATTTTGGTATCTATTTTGCTCCTTATTCCAGTATCTTCTTGAATATGACCTGGGATAATTGTAGTTCTGTTGATACTGCCGATGTTCCTAAAATTCTCGACCACTTGATGTCTTCCTCTCATTCGGTAGTCGTCTTGAAATTGTACCAGTGTCACGTCCCTTTTCGTCCTGTTTATCATTTGCCTTCACAGCGTCAACTACAAATGCCCTGTGCTCTGTAGCCTTGGCTTGCCTCGGAGTGCTCATATTTACAGTGTTGTCCAGCTGTCGCAAAATTCCTTCCGCTTCCTCAGGACTTTGTGCTTTGGCGGTAATCATCATCCTTTGTACATCTGGAGGAAACTGCTTTACTATGGCTTGAACCAACTCCTGCTGACAAGGAGGATTATCTAGCTCTTTCATCTTGACCAGCTGGTTCAAAAAGTAATCACTGTATCTCGTGGGCATGTTGGAATTGTACTCTCTGGAATACAACTCAAGCCTTAAATTCTGTTGAGCGTCGCTTCCCCAATACCGATTCAGAAATGCCTTTTCAAAATCTTCGAAAGTTTCAAATAAAAATCGGAAACCAATAAACCATGTTTTAGGAGAGCCCTCGAGATATCTTTCTGCGATTCTTAACCTCTTTTCTTCAGGTACTTGCATTTCCCTAAAGTAGGCCTTAAGATCTTTCAGAAACATCTTTGGAGTTAACGATCCACTCCCGTTAAATTTTCTCGGTTGTTCATCAGTAATCTTAAGCACATTTATGAGATTTGCCGGTGCAGCAACTGTCTGTCCACCTCCGACTGAAGTTAATGGAGTATTGGATTCCTTGTTAATCAACAAATCCCGGAACGGATTGGCATCTGTCACTACCTGTGGTGTCGTGGTTTGAGCCAGCTGTTTCTTAATTTCGCCTTGTTCCTCTGTCACGAATTTTATTAACGCTGCTAAGTTATCACTTTGTACTTGCAACTGGTGTATTTCCTTATTTAGGACTTCTTTCACCTCTTCTCTAACCCCTTCTTCACTAGAGATCAAGCCTTTATCTAACTGTTCCCATTTACTATTCATGTCCACCTGCCATTCAACTATGTCTTCTTTCATGTCAGCGAATTGTTGTGTCACCCTTTCCTGGTCTGCTACCCGGTTGGCCTCGACCGTTTTAAATCCCTGGTCCAATCTTTCCATGGTTTCCTGCATTTTAGTGCTAGCCGTCGTAAGGTTACCACGTGTCTCCGTCTCAACCTGATTGACCCTATCTTCGATCATAACGATCTTTTGTGACATCTTTTCACACTGAGCTTGCACTTCTTCTTTGGTTTCTTGCAAACTTTTGTAAATGATATGCTTACATCGCCTATCTGCTTAATTAATTGCTATGTGCAACGGCTAAACTATGCAACTCCTGCTTAGTGTGTGCCCTATTATCCTCACAGAGCTTTAATAACTTTTCTTGGTTATCTAGGAATTCCTTTCTCAGTTCGCCCTGACTACTAACAATTTTACCATCGAGTGCCTCCAACATAGCCTGCGTATCCTCTAGTTTCTGGGAAAAACTTTCAGTTACGTTCCTAGTAATATCATCTTTAAGCACTGCCTGACTACTCTCTAAGTTTTCCGTTAAGTTCCTAGTAATTTCGTCCTTGAGTACTGTTTGACTACTCTCTAAGTTTTCCGTTAAGTTCCTAGTAATTTCGTCCTTGAGTACTGTTTGACTACTTTCTAAGTTTTTAGTAATTTCGTCCTGTCCTTCCTTCATCTCACTCTGTACAGTTTCTATCTTGGTGTTGAGCATATTAATGCTCGCAACCAGATGCTCCCACTGCTCCTGTGTTATAACCATTATGCATAAAAGTCTGCCTCTATGCCTAAGTGACCTTACGTGCTATATACAACAACAACAAATGTCCCATGTTTTACATAAATAAATATTAATAACATATATTCAATATGTATCACATATATGAAATTTCGCCTTTTACACAGTGTTCATTTTACTACAAGTTCAATGAATGTTCTAAGTTTCAGTCTGGTCATTTAAATAATCCTAACATTGACTTACCATTCCCTTATAGACAACAATCAAGCCCCACGTTGGGCGCCATTACAACTTATTTCCTGATTACCTATGCACCCTTGCAGAGCTCCTTCGGTGTTGATTGGATGTCAATGTTGCCTCGGCTACCCTAAAAAAAAATACTTACCGAAGGTGGTGAGATCCTCTTCTCAGGCGCGATCAGTCCCTGTCGTCGAATCAGGATGCATAGGGATAGTGCATTCGGTAAACTATTCACTACAATGATTTATGACTCAGACTGATTTGAGTTTAAATATGTATATAAAATTTTATTGATAAAAAACAAAAGAAGGAAAAATGTAGATAAATATTATAAAATGTAAAATACGATTTGTTAATGTTACATTATTACCTTATGAGACCATACAACTAGAATTCTCATAATGACACACATGACCGCCTCGTTAATCCATAAAGAAAAATATTTATAATTTATCATAAAATTTGTATCAAATGATATTTCCCATATTTGTTCATCCAATTATATAATATTTGTGTAACTGTACACATTTACTAGGATAATGTTGTTTATAGACCAGGTGGATCAATTGAATAACAATATAATCATGAGAACATTTAATGATGATGATAATAATAATAATAATAATAATAATAATAATAATAATATTGATGTGAATAAATTTTTTATATGGCCAATTCAAGTTATTCATCGAAATACTACTTGCCATCAGTCAAATAATTATAATAGATAATTTTCTTTTTAGATATTTAAAAATAAATAAAATATCGATATTAATTAATTAATAAAATTTATTTTTGATATCACTGAATTGCATTGTAAACTAATTAAAAGAATACAGGAAAGTCTCCACAGTGTATCCCAAATGCATATCTGAAGTTTGGAAAACCAACCTGAAAATGTAATACAATAATAATAATAATAATAATAATAATAATAATTGAAATAATACGACGATTTTTTTGCGCAGATCAAAATCTAGGAATGTCATTAATAATCTCTCAAATATGTGAAACAAGTTTACAAATAAACATACCAGAAGTTACCATAATATAATAATTAATTAATTTTACCTATTTAATTGCACTCAAATTTATTAATTACATAATTAATTGCCTAACTGACCACTGGAAACCATTATCTTGTGACTCAAATCCTCCAATATAGTGATATCAATGAATTTGCAATGCATCGAGATGATAATAATAATATTGTAATAATAATAATAATAATAATAATAATAATAATAATAATAATAATTGAAACGATAATAATAATATCACTTAATGAATATTATTTCTATGTTGGATGTCAAAAAAAATCCTAAAGAATTAACGTTCGCCTACCAAAATCCAATACTTTTGTTAACCAAATCGTAGACAAATTGAATTTTAAAACAATACAAAATGTTACTATTTAATTAATTAATAAATCCACAATTGACTGACACAAGTGATTAATAATGTATTCATCAGGACTCCCTAATTGCTTGTGAATTGCATTGGTAAAATGTTCAATAATAAGATCCAATATTAATAATAATAATTATAATAATAATTATTATGAATAATAATAATAATATCTTAACCTGACCTGTAATTACGGTACTCTTGATCCACCATCCTGATAAACTATAATGTGTTTATGTCAGTTATCTTAGAACATTCATTTACCATGAATAACACCATTGGAATAGAATCTTTCTTAACAGTGCTTATTGGGTTATCTTTATCTATAGAACCATATTTGCCATAATTTGACGAAATACCTGATCCACTGTGTAAAGGCGTAACCATGAAATTCTCATAATAGAGTTCACCAATATTAATAATAATAATAATATTTCTCTGATCAAAACTGTTACTGAGTTCCCATAATTTCAATATCCTCCTTCCAGGTGCAATAAACAATAATTACTTTTAACCTGAGAATTCAGTAACTTTAACTCACATAATGGACCTTGGTTGTTGTTGCACACAAATCTAAAGCTTTGCTTTCATATATATATGCGAGTGACCCTTACTTAGATATCGTAAATTAATCTGGAAAAGACAAACTCTCCTACTTTAAATAAAACATACAATAACTTATGCTAATATGTACACCAAGCGAGATAACGCAGCCAGAAACCCTAACCTAATACCTAAATTTTCACTAATATATACATAGATGAACCTTGTCATATGCTCATACCACACTTTTGGCTTATTTCAGCGTCTCAACATATTATAATTCGCTGAAACATAGCCATGACCCATTGCAAATGTTACTGTGGTTTCCTCACAATAAAATACATAGACAATGCACAGACAATAAAAGAAATGTACGTAAATGATGCCTAATACGAGGCAAATAAAAATAACAAATATATTTAATATTAATAATAATAATAATCATCTGTTAAAACCAATAAAGGTAGTTCCTACTGGCAAGCATCCACACCAGCCCAGTTGGGTGATCCATGTTACCAACCTAACTTTAAAATATCATTCAAATGCGTACTATAACTTTTCTCTGAAATAAAACGATATTGTGTCACGGCTAAACCATTTATACGTATCATTTGGTCCTTCTAACTCGTATACCCTCTTTAACTGGCTTATTTATTTCCTTACATTTATTCATTTACGACGTCATTATCATTTCTTATTCTGCACGAATTCTATTACATCTCAGCTATCACGCTGATACTTACATTTCCAGTCTTTTTTGAGAATATGTTCACCATACTCTTTGTTCTACATACTTATCTTCAGGTAAATAACCTCATGTATTACCATGTACTCTCAACTACGGACCTTCAAACATCTCAAATAAATTACCGTTGCTCAATATCGCTCTTATTGTTCGACAACACTTTGATTTACCTGAGCCAAAAAATAAATCCTTTTATTTAGCATTGTTCACTCAACTGTCTAACCGCGTTACTTGCCATAGCAACCAATATGTGGATGTATCAGTGTTACTGTCGTTCAAACAGAATTCTCGACAGTAACTGTTGAATATATATATATGTTTATTATCATTAATTGACTTCATCACTCCTCCACCACGGTGTCTATGCTTGCGTGAAACAAATAAAATTCCGCCTAAATACAATACTGACAATGCTACTAATAATAATAATAATAGTGCGGGTATATGCGAACCGCTCATTATAATTGCCTCAAAAATATAACTTGTTCAATACTGACAGATCAAATTAGTACACACACGACTAATAATAATAATAATAATATTTACACTACTCATAAACATAATTATCCTAATTTTCTGGCTGTGTACTCGGGTTTTATAGTTACATCATCGTCACTCGCATACCTATTTACATAAAGATACCATTATCAAAGGAAAGCTTTAGATTCTAATTCAAACATGAGGTTGTGTACTCACATTGATGGCATTTCGGGATCACCAGGACTAAAGGCAGCCATGTTGTCTTACAGATTCATGACCAACATGTTAACATCATTGACCATTCTTGCTGTATCCGGCATTGGCTTATATTACTACTTTCCACTCTTGCTTGACACTTTGCACACGTTTATTTCCTGCTCATAATATTAAACATGACAACTTGTTTTAACACTTGACATTACACTGTAATACATATATATACACATACGCAGTACTCAGATACTTTGGAACTTAGGCCGGATTTTACGTCCTATGCTCTAACACACTGCTGCTTCTAACGTAGCGAAGTCTTTCGTGGGCTCAACGGTTCCCTTTGTGTAGACCCAGCTGCGGGAGAAAGTGTCTACCCTCACTTGACCTAAATACTTATAGAGAGTAAGAGTATTTTCTCCGCTCAACGTTTCAAACATACTAACAGCTCCGCTGTAGCAGGCTAATATTCTCCACTATTACGGCTTACACATACATTTTAAACTGTCTGGGTTGCTCTGCGGGCTACATACTCAAACTGCGTCACCTAAGATGCAACTACTGCATAATTCAAAGTTTCGTCTTCACCCTGCATAGACTGGACACTTGTAAAATCTGTCGATCTATTAATCCACTCACTTGGGTGGTTTCAAACACCTTAACAACTCAACTTCTGTTTATAAAACGTATTTCCATCTCCACTGTAGTAATAAATACACACAATTCTGTACATTTGTACTTGAATACGGAGCAAAGTTAAGACACGTCTGACCGCCACAAGACTCTTGATGATGACTGACTCGTGAGAAGCCACTGCTCGGGGATGTTGGCGCACTAATCGGCGTAGGAACACTATTTCTTTCCACCAAAAATCCCAATTAAAGGAGTGCTGGGTATCTCCAAAACAAAGTTACTAAAAACACGAAATGCCTTGTACACACAGACTGCATAAATTCTTGTTACAGCCATGATGCACCGTGACTCTTAAATTGTTCATAATTACTTTTACAATACAGTAGGCGTTAGTTGGACTATATCTACTGCCGCGCTGGTGAACCACTCTCCACGCTGGCAAGGGGTTCCCACTGCCGTTGATAACAAACACCTGGATACACAATATCCCAATCCATTTGCCACAAACCAGTAAGTTAGTTCAGAATTATTACAATAATTACTGACATCTCCTCTTGATATAATCTTCCTTAAATACTGACAGGGATTAATTACAAGCCACATATCATTTGGTCGCGCTAATTTTGAAATTATTTAAATGCAGCGATCTGATTGGAGCGCATACTCCGATGTTCATCTATATGGACGGGTCCATTTCGAATATAAGGGGATTCGGGTAGCTAAGATCACGATTCTCCATCTCAGTCACTCCTGCCAGTACTTTTCCACTCCTATTACGCAGTTCCAAAAGATGATGCAATAACAGGTGTCCCAGTAATTTATTTTTAGCAGAGAAAGAAGCGTGGGTTCCTATCAAGGCTTCGTTCACACGCACTGGCTACCGGAAATTTCTAATGCTGCCCCTTTGTTTAAAAACGCTGGCTATTACTATTAATTATCAAATACAATTATTAAAATTTTGCCAATCAGACTCATCCGATGGGTGCAATACTTCTAATGTCATTCTACGCCATCTCTCCGCTTACAGATCAGAACATACCGCTTAGTCGAGCAGCTCGTCCGTGGGTTGTAGGTTCGATTCCCAACGCTGATGGGTGCCACTTTTGCTCTGTACTTACCGTCTAGAGCCGATGTCTCCATTTTCTCTTATCTAAACCTTCAGAACCTCCATTTCATTTGCTGGCTACATCAGTCGCTTGAGGAGCCTGCCTGTTATCGGTTTGAAGTAATTTTTCCCACACAATCACTAACGTATGAACAAAGGACAGATTGAGAGGGGATTAATGAAGTGCAAGCGAATGTTTAAAATGCAGTGCCTTGTTAAGTATGTCTACACCAGGCCTGCGGAACAGTACTCCGGAGCTGAGAAAGGAGGTATCCCATATAGTAGCTCAATGATAATCACACAAACAGACATGCGATGGAGCGAGTTTGATCTAAAAAGTGCCAGGTCCAATAGTCATATCAGTTATACACATTTTCTTTAGGTAAAATCAATGTATATTTATAAACGGCTTATAACATCCTATTTAGAACAAATACCTCTTTCAAGTGCTGGAAGCTCCGGTAGCCACCCCGGGAAGTTTCAGTGTATCGTTCTTGAAACTTTCTTAGTAAGCCTTTCGCAGTCCTGTCTCTGTTTTATCTTTGACGACCATTGATTTTGGAACATTTTTTCAACTCGTCTACTACCTCATCTTGTGTCTTCCTACTTTCCCTTGGCCAATCCGTGGGTACCAGGCGGTGAGTCGTCTTCTGTTAAATTCCCTCTTCACTAGGTGTCTAGCCTACCTCCATTTAAGACAGCTTGCTGCTATCACCACGTCCTGAATAACCACCCCATTCCTTGTTCTGTCCTTCAAGGTGAAGACTAGAAGTTTTATCTCAACTTCTCTCTGGCAGATCCTCAGTGCATCTTTGGGTTAGAGGTCATGCTCTTGAACCGTACAGAAGAACCACCAGGATGTGCATATCCCTTACTTCTCTTCTCAATTTTATGTTGTAACACAGCCAGAATGATTTCCAGGTGCCATACTTGGACCATGCTATACGCCCTTGTACTGTCTTTCTGGTCTTGTTAAGTGACACAATCTGACCTAGGTAATCGCACTCCTTCACGTATTCCGGGTGTTACAGTTGATGTTCACGTCTTCTTCCCAGCTGTTTGTCATGACTTTTGCTTTTCCGTTTTTCATTTATAGGCTTGACTCTCTGCTATACTCGTCGACTTCCTCTGTCAGTGCAGTTAACTCCCTGCTGGATTTAGCAAAGATGACAATATCATCTGTAAATTCAAGACTACACAATCTCACAGATGCGCGCCCCTAACCTCATGGCATTTGTGAAACAAAGTAATACGCGGTAACGTAACTTAACAATATCAAATTTACGAAGAATAACGTATATAACATAATCCTCCTGACAAACGAAGGGACGAAAGAATAATCAAATCAGTAAATAAATAAATAAATATAAATAAAAAATAAATAACGTATTTTCACTTCTGAATCACCATTAATGAGTTTTCGGTTTCTCATACATAACTTAGCTAAAATACAATAGATCTAGTTTAAGATAATATCCTCTCATACTAAGTCAAATTAGTATTAATTAGGTGTTTTCTTATAGGATTGAAGTTCTTGCACGTCCCATTGATTTAAATTTCTACCTAAAACGGACTGATCATCAACATGTTCTGAAACAAGACGTGTTATTTTGTCATTAATGACAAACCCTGCGTGGTTGAATGACCTTTCATTTCCTTCCCTTAAAATAGCTAGGAATTGATTGCTATGAGACTCTCACTACTCCAAATTTCGTTTCCATCGCCATTGTCTCTCAAACATGTGGTGGTATATTCCATGTCTTGCTCGTCTTGCAAACCCGATGAAGGAACTTTACATTGCTCCAAACCCCAGCTGCCGTGGTTTCTGAACTTCATAAACTGCAAGATCACAAACCCGTATTTAGTATCGCTCTATAGTTGGTAGATACGCTTTATACTCATATGCTCGAGTCAGTAAAGGCGTGCTCGATACATCCGGAATGACGTGGGTCCGATTACACGTTAGGAAGTCGGAATTATTTTTAAGAAACAAGATTTCCGCTTCAGGAGGTGCATATGTTCCTGAGATACACCCAGCCTACACCGAAAGTGATACCAGGTTAAGTCCTGGGGTCAAAGGTGGCCGGGCGTACAGCTAACATCTCTACCCCAATAAATGCCGACCGAGCTCGATAGCTGCAGTCACTTAAGTGCGGCCAGTATCCAGTAATCGGGAGATAGTGGGTTCGAGTCCCACTGTCGGCAGCCTTGAAGATGGTTTTCCGTGGTTTCCCATTTTCAAGCCAGGCAAATACCGGGACTGTACCATAATTAAGGCCACGGCCGCTTCCTTCCAACTCCTAGGCCTTTCCTATCCCATCGTCGCCATAAGACCTATGTGTGTCAGTGCGACGTAAAGCAAATAGCAAAATAATAATAATAATAATAATAATAATAATAATAATAATAATAATAATAATAATAATAATAATAATAATAATAAATGCCGAGGTTACGAATAGTGGACGCTTATACCTTCCACCCCTCCAAGGGCCTTCGTGGCCTGAACCGAGATGACTTTGCTTTTCTTTGCTATATTTTCCTTACATTCAGAAATATGACAGCATAATCGCCTCACACTTTGTGTACCTCATCCCCTTTGGTTAACGAAAGCATCATTATTGCATGAAAGCAGGTAGACAGAAATGTTGCAGCCTTATGATGCATACATACATCAAATTTTGTATTAGAATAATAATAATGTTATTTGTTTTACGTCCCACTAACTACTTTTTAGGTCTTCGGAGACGCCGAGGTGCCGGAATTTAGTCCCGCAGGAGTTCTTTTACGTGCCAGTAAATCTACCGACACGGGGCTGTCGTATTTGAGCACCTTCAAATACCACCGGACTGAGCCAGGATCGAACCTGCCAAGTTGGGGTTAGAAGGCCAGCGCCTTAACCGTCTGAGCCACTCAGCCCGGCTTCTGTATTAGAAAATGCTTTGTTTGGCTCGTTACTTCCTCCATGTATCCCTCTGTTTTGAATGCTGTCTTTATAGTGGCTCTTACGGTTATAAAACCACGGCAGTATATTCGGTAGAATTGTTTTATTTTTCTGCTTCTAAATCGTCCGTGGCCTCGTTGGAAAGCTGGAGGAACTCGACAGCGTTCTGCATGAGCTCTTCATCCACTTTTAACATTGTATCATTTATCTGCCTTGTTATTTTAGATACGTTGTTATTTTAGATACGTCAAAACTGCCGAAATTTGGTAATATTTACTAAGGATAGACGTTAAATTAGCACTTAAGTGTTCCATCTAGGTTTTTTTTACATCGCATCGTAAGATAGGCCTTCTGGTGACAATGGGAGAGGAAAGAACTAGGAATGGAACTGAAGCGACGGTGGCCTTAATTAATGTACATCCCCAGCATTTGCCTGGTGTGAAACTGGGAAACCACAAAAATCCATCTTCAGGGCTGCCGCCAGTGGGGTTCAAACCCACTTTCTACCGAATGCAAGCTCAGAGCTACGTGACCCAGGCAGCCACTCAATCGGTCCACCTAGTTTCAGTGTACTGGTACGGCGTATTTTCCAGAAGTGAAACAAACGCTGCGAATGTCACGTACGTGTATTTTTTTTTAGCAACCTGCAATATTTCATTTATCTCCTGTAGATGGAAGTCTAGAAATTCCGCCTGTAGCATTATAGTGTTCATACAATGTCAGGGCACGATATTCTGGTAAAACGTCTCTGAACCTCTGTTTCCTTCTTCGTTTTGAACCCAGCCACTCAAAAATGTAGAACCATCTGAAAATCAGGCAGTTGAATTCCTAAAATTTTGCTTTATTTCACTATCTCTGAAATTATGTTTTCCCAAGTTTTCGGTTCATTATCGAATATGCTCGTAAAGAAAACTCTTTGTTTAATAGTCTTGGTTATAATGGGCATTTAATGAAAGGCAATGATACTTTTTAATGACATCAGTCATGGTTTCCCATTTTCACTCCAGGCAAATGCTGGGGCTGTACCTTAATTAAGGCCACGGCCGCTTTCTTCCCAGTCCTAGTAGCCCTTACCTGTCCCATCGCCGCCATAAGACCTATCTGTGTCGGTGCGACGTAAAGCCAATAGCAAAAAAAAATGTAAACAGGAATAGTCCCTTGTTTGAGATCAAATAATTATATAGGGTCATTAAACAAGGGTATGTGATTTACTCTGTTATTGGTTAAGTTTTCCATCGTATCAGTTTGTTATAAATTCATTGTTTACCTATTTTGACCTCGTTGGACTCTGCGAACTTATTAAGGTAAGGGTAGGCTACCATTCAACAAAAGTTAATTGCTAGAAGTACACAAAGGACGGGCCTTGGATGAAGTAGAGGCATTATCAACACAAACCACCGTTTCTACATCGGCAAGATTCCTTGCACTCAAGGGTACTATATTTACTCAGCGCGACCTAATAAGCTGAAGATATGTTTCAAATACAATTAGGTCTTGAAAGTTAACTACTCAATATCATCTTTTTCGATAGCGGTGCGATCTCTTGGCTTGAATCTTGAATCAAGGCAAAACCACATCCGTACAGATTATGAAGGCTCTTGGGGGAATGGAAAGTAAAGACTTCCACTATCCGTAACCTTGACATTAACTAGAAGAGAGTGATTCTACGCTTGGCCATCTTTGCCCACCCCACCCCCCAGGAATGAACCTGGTGTGGGCTGAGTGAATGTCAGAGCAATGTGTTGCACCACAAGTGGAAATATCGTTTTCCTTAAATTTTTCGACTTTCTGATGAGAAATCGAACTCGCATCCCTTCCGGTAAATCGAGCACGCCTTCTCCACCTCGGATAGATATCCCCCGCTTCATTCTTGAGCTACAATGTAAACGAGATAGCACTGTGGCCAGTACACAGGAAATAGATGGAGCGTTTCGAAGAAATTATCTCTGTGCAGAAATAGAAGCAAGCTTGTAGTTTTACATGACTTTTGATACCGTGATCATACCCATGAGATCTCCAGTCCTATATGAAATTCAAAACATAGGCATTTCAAATATTCCACATACATTGGCGGAGATTTGAACGATTATCGCGTTGGTGAAAAGTCACTCATAATGTCAAACTGCAATCACTCCCCTTTCAGATTTTCCTCCAAATAGGGCTTTCATTAATCAGGTTTAAAATATTCATAATAAGACCTTGATCTACTTTTCAAATTGTTCAAAAAAATGTGTTTAACTCGAATTGACGAAAAGAATAGTTGTTTACGCGGCAGCCAGCGAAAGTGATCTTTTACGTTACTAGTGAAATGTTTGCGGCGAGCACGGCATTTCGAAACGGGTAACACTGGCGATCCAACAGAGTTATGTACTACTAATGACGGAAGGAGCAATAGATTACTTTCTTGGCCTGGATATTAGTTTTGAATTTTATTATGATTGTAACTAGTATTTTTAGTGATGTAGCCATACGCTAAATAAATAAATAAATAAATAAATAAATAAATAAATAAATAAATAAATAAATAAATAAATAAATAAATAAATAATTAAATAAATAAATAAATAAATAAGTGACTTTTGTAGTTTTTGCGCACAATGTTTTATTTCATATTATTGTGAATTTCTTCCTTTCTTAATCCGTTTACCCTCCAGAGTTGGGTTTTCCTTTGGATTCAGGTAGGGATCCTATCTTTACCACCTCAAGGGCAGTGTCTTGGAGCGTGAGACTTTGGGTTGGGGGATACAACTGGAGAGGAGGACCAGCAGTTCGCCCAGGTGGCCTCACCTGCTATGCTGAATAGGGGCCTTGTTGGGGGATGGGAAGATCGGAAGGGATAGACAAGAAAGGGGTAACGAAGTGGCCGTGGCCTTAAGTTACGTACCATCCAGACATTTGCCTGGAGGAAAAGTGGCTACCGCGGAAAACAACGTCGAGCATGGTTGAGGTGGGAATAGAACCCGGGCCTCCTTGGGTGGCAGCTAGTCACACTAACCACTACACCACAGAGGTGGACATGATGAATTTACATATATTAAATTAAGTAATTTTGATACATCGCCATGGTTGACTCATGCAGTGAATTTTTGTTTTGTTGTGTGTGTTGCTATGATGTAACAGTTGTGTACATGAATAATGAGATAATAAAACATCGAAATTAATGTTATTTGAAGCAGTGAACTGCCCACTAAGCTACCGCAGTCGTAAACAAGGTCCTCTACCGAGCGAGTTGGCCGTGCATGTAGAGGCGCGCGGCTGTGAACTTGCATCCGGGAGATAGTAGGTTGGAATCCCACTATCGGCAGCCCTGAAAATGGTTTTTCGTGGTTTCCCACTTTCACACCAGGCAAATGCTGGGGCTGTACCTTAATTAAGGCCACGGCCGCTTCCTTCCAACTCCTAGGCCTTTCCTATCCCATCGTCGCCAGAAGACCTATCTGTGTCGGCGCGACGTAAAGCCCCTAGCAAAAAACAAAAAAAAAACAAGGTCCTCCGGTCTTGGATTAATGAAGGTAATATGAAATTCGTGATATACTTTGACATATGCGAAATGTGTCTGTCGGGAATGGATTAACCTATAGGCCTACATAAGTCAACATGGTGATCGGGTCAGATTACTCGAGCTGGGAATGAAGAGACGCCATTTGTGGTGTAGGTGAGTTCGGTGCTGCAATCAGGCGGAAAAACAATTCAACAAGATTAAGTCTGGTGTTCGCTTATTCATAATCTCTCTGACTATTGGTGTTTACATTACTGTGAAGCGGAGTTCAACCAATCAAAGACCATTACTGATAAAACAATACGGAATTGTAATTACTGTACTGTGAAGGGTCGTTTTCCATACTCTTTTGACTACAAGAAGTCAAATACGTCAATGAAATAAAAAGTATTTCCGACTTTTGGTTTGGCTTCCGATGCACTGTCACAAATACAACTTCATAATTATTGTACTTGTTTCTCATTAAGATTTTAGAGTACATAATCAATATACAGTTTAGTCCAGCTCCTTGTTTGAGTGATCAACTTAAGTGCGGCCATTATCCAGTTTTCGGGAGATATTGGGTTCGAGCCCTTCCCTAGACCATCGTCGCCCGAATACCTATCTTTGTCGATGCGACGTAAAGCAACTAGTAAATAATAATAATAATAATAATAATAATAATAATAATAATAATAATAATAATAAATGATCAGCGTCGTTCAGAGGGTCCTGGGTTCATTTCTTACCAGGCTAGAATTTTCATTTAGTTTTAAATCCACCGCCCTGGGCTTTCTAGAATTGGGTCGCTGTTTCAACATCATAGTCAGTTGTCCTCACGTAGGCTGAGTGAAACTCGGACCACCTTTAGATCAATGTAAAAGTTCCTCACATGGCCGGGAAACGAATCCGGGGCTTCCAGGTAAGGGGCAGTCTCGCTACCCTAGAGCACGGGGCCGGTTTGGTTTTCATATACACAAATTGAAACATGCGCAAGAATGAAGAAACAAACCAGGCACAAGAACCCTGATGACCTAGCTTACCAAGTGACCGTTGCTCAGCTCGAAGACCGAAGATTACGAATCACGCGTAGTCAGCGCGACGAGCACTCTTGACTGTTATTCTTGGCTACTAGGATCACAAAGTAAAGAACTATGGATAGTGAAATAAATCTCGAATGTGGTATAGAAGAAAATGTGGAACTATTGGACGAGTGAGCTGGGTTAAAAATAATAAGAGCAGTCTGGCACAAACATGTGAAAACAATTTCATACCAAAAACTGCGTGGAACGCATAATTCACTGAGCTTCAAAAGGATTCTATCGGAAACTTATAAGGTACGAAGTTATGTTCTTAAAATGCCATGTAATAATAACAATATTCTACAAAAGAAAGTCCTATTTCACCGGGCGAGTTGGCCGCGGAGATAGGGGCACGAGGCTGTGAGTTTGCAACTGGGAGATTGTGGGTTCGAACCCCACTGTCGGCAGCCCTGAAGATGGTTTTCCGTGGTTTCCCAATTTCACACCCGGCAAATGTTCGGGCTGTACCTTAATTAAGACCACGACCACTTCCTCCCCATTCCTGGGCCTTTCCTATCCCATCGTCGCCATAAGGCCTACCTGTGTCGGTGCTACGCTAAGCAAAAGGGGAAAAATGTCCTATATCTGGTAGGAAAGTGTATGATTCTTATAGACATTTTAACGCTGAATTTAAATCTGGTTTTAGTTTTCATACATCAGGGATATTTTAAGAGTAATCCGATTTTTATTTTCTTTCGATATTTTCATATCATTATATATAGTTTTAATTTACAGTGATAGACATACTGACAGAAATTCAATTAAGAGGGGCTATAAAATTAGGATAGTAACAGAAGGTGATATTTGAAGTGATCACATAATATTTTCACTTTTTACCAGTCTTTCACAGGAATGTTTATAAATGTTTATAAAAAATCCGAAAATATGGATAGAAATGTGCCACCGCAAAGTTTCTTGCCTTATTTCTTCCTTTTGTATTGAGCATCCTTCTCGTCCCGAATCATACTCCAGAAATAATCGGCTAACATTGTGGGCATCCATTTCTGTTCATACCGTTCCTCCATGGTAGTTATGTCTTTATGAAAACTTTATCCATGCTCATCTGATATGTCAGTACAATTCTTTGGAAACAAATCTACTCGTAGATGCGAGTCCATGAAACGTACTTTCAAGGACATACTGCATCCTAAATCTTTATAAGCTTTGATCATTTATTTCACAAACTCTTTATATATTAGGGTCTCTTCTACTTCCAAGGAAGTTTTGTGTTACTTTCTTGAAACATAACCAGGCTCACTTTTCTTCGTCACACATTCAGACATATCGAACAGAAATAGAAAAGAAGAGAATATTCACAGAAATACTCACTTGGTATATCTAAAGAAGCCAAAAAATATATTTTAAATTGATAGAAATCCTTGCGTTATCACTGTGATTTTGAGGTTAAAATGCCACACTATACGAACAATAACATCAATGTCTGAAAAATAATCAGAAATACTATATTTTAATGTTGCCAACTATTTAATATTTTTTATAAAGGTACCATATTTGCCGCAAATAATGATACCACGTGATATATATGTTCGGATTAATGGTAAACTATCACTGATAGCGGAATTCTGATTTCAGATTTGAATTTAGCAATGTAAATTTCTTTAGAATTACTTATGTTCCTCCCATAAATAGAGCCTTTGTAGAACAGTGTAATAATAATCATAATAATTTTGACGATGTATAACAACAACAGAAACATTTGAGGAGACTGAGTAATATATCCGCTACCCAAACGGGTTAACGATATCGCGATTCTGCATGAACGCAGTAGGTAAAAGAATTTTCTGCAATTAACAGAACAAGTTAGCCGGCCTAAATCAACATTAACATTCCTAGCTGTAGAAATTACAGATGTCTATGAGTGAGACTAATGGAATGTATGTCAAAGCGGTGTTTATAAACAAAACATTTGTATATGTACACAAGGATTTTCAGAAGGAATAGAAACATGTGTATAATGTGCAATATGCGTGGAATTACAGGTGTTTGTATGGTATGCGTAGGAGCAAACCACAGATAATTTTTAAAGATATACAAATTATTTATTTATTCGAAAACTCTACCAAATGTGCAACAGTTCAACCCAAATTACTTAAAATGCATTTGCTGATGTATTTACTGCTCAAACAAGTGACCAAGATTTCACGCAGTTATAATCCACTCATACTAGACTGTGTAAATGCAGTGTAATCTTCTGAGTGAGATAATGTCATGAGATTTTGACACGATTTGTGACATTTAACTTAATAATGAATTATTGGATGTAATGTAAATAATATCGTGGAAATTATTGAGTGGATTTGGTTATAATTATTCTTATGCACTTGTATTTTCTTATTTTGTATTTTCTTTTTGTGTACTATTTTGACGTGCGTTATGTTGTTCTTTTATGATTAACCATATTGTCGAGAGAGGTATCCGTATTTTATTTTGAATCAGTGAATTTTGGGCGAATATTTTATATTAGGAACACACGTCAAAACATACTTGTTTGGTGGACTTAAAAGTGTCATGTGTATAACCAAAGATTATAATTGATATTTAAATTCAAAATCAAAATTAAGTTTAAAATTGTTGCAACTCAATTAATCTCGATTACTTCAATGTTACTTAACTTTTCTGCATTTCGGTGTAAAATTTAAATGATAAAACTCCGAACCGAATTTGTGAAGAAAAGAAAATCAATTTTTTTGAGCATCTTGTCTCTTTAGTCACATATAAGAAACCAAAGGATTCGGCAGGGAGAACAAGGAAAAGAACTAATCCGGCACTTCACAAAAGAGAGGCTATTGAGAGTAGAGGTTAATAAAAATGAAGTAACGGACTCATCAAAGTCTGAGATTCCGAATTATCATTCAGGTCGAAATAAATAAGTGTCGACCGATATAATTTAGACATTAGAGTTAAAATTCAAAGACGGTATAAACACTGTATTACTGGACCCAATTCGGAGCCGGGTGTTAGCCAAAACATCTGATCAATTGCGAGCCTGAAGTAAGAGAATTAGTTATTATTAGACACGCATAAGAACGCAGGTTATTGACAAAATATGTTTGTACCTCCAAAATAAATAAACACAACAGCAAT
Organism: Anabrus simplex; assembly: GCF_040414725.1. Taxonomy (NCBI): domain Eukaryota; kingdom Metazoa; phylum Arthropoda; class Insecta; order Orthoptera; family Tettigoniidae; genus Anabrus; species Anabrus simplex. The sequence continues at coordinate 315,144,833 of NC_090269.1, read as the reverse complement.
AGTAATCCTTGCACGAACACCAACAGCTGAAACTTCAAAATATGTATATTCAAGTCATAATATATATATTAAAATGTTTCCTTCCAAACGTTTTGTATCAGTAAATTGAATAGAGTTTGCATTAAACATTTGTCCTTCCGACTCATTTCCGGGCCGTTAAAATAACAATGCGACGGAATCTGTTATTATTGCCAGCACGAAGAGCGAGCATATGGTGCAGCAAGTAGGCCACAACTCCGGTACAGACATGGCGAGTTTCCTGCGCCAAGTTGACCGTAACATCCGCAATGCTCCATAATTCATGGCAACAGTGAGTAGGAGTTCCGGGACAAGAACACGTCCATGTCTCACAGAAAGAGTTTCTGTAGCGTAACACGGAACAGTTTCAGCTGACAAGTAAGGGAAAGGATATGACATCCTGTAAAGGTTTTAAATCTAATCATTCAAGTGGGAACATTAAAACACTGACGAAGATGGTTTTCCGTGGTTTCCCAATTTCACACCAGGCAAATGCTTGGGCTCTACCCTAATTAAGACCACGACCACTTCCTCCTCATTCCTAGGCCTTTCCTATCCCATCGTCGCCATAAGGCCTACCTGTGTCGGTGCGACGTAAAACCACTAGCAAAGAAAAAAAAAACAATGACAGGGTAGATTCCCATCTTCTTCAACTAGCTATATGAATACCATGAGCTATAGGTAGAAACGCATATCAATTACACAGTACAGCCAAGGAACAATGATTTGGCGGGGGGGGGGGGGTCATACAAGACGAAAAAGCTAATATTTTACAGCCTGATCATATGTCCTTTGCTAACCAAGCACGAGTAACTAATGCTGAAATGTATTTATTTATTTATTTATTTATTTATTTATTTATTTATTTATTTATTTATTTATTTATTTATTTATTTATTTATTTATTTATTTATGTCCTTCTGTACATGGCGGGACTCAGGCTATGAAGTCCGCTATTATGCCAAACCATATAATTGTGCACCTGCATAAACATAATTAAAATTAAAAATAAGTTTAATATAATTTAAAATTAACGTGAAATGTAATTTTACTGAAATGTAAAGTACCATAAAATAATTTTAACATTTTAAAATGAATTTATAGTATTTACTATTATTAAAACTATATCTCGAAAATTGTCAACTATAATGTTAATAACCTTACATTTTATTCATTTCACTTAATCTAACATTTGAGGGTGCTTCTCAGAGTAAATTATTCTGAATGTAAGTACAATTTCTAGCATATTCTTCTGAATAGCTTTAGGTTGCTTATGTCTCTAATTTCAGCCGGGATAGAATTCCAGGAACGTATGGTCTCCGGTACAAATGAGTTGTTATACATACTACTGTGGTGAGTGGGGATGGACAGCAGGGATCGTATTGTTGACCTTGAGGGTGTTCTAAAAGAGGGAGAACGGTAGTTGAAATCTCTTCTCAGGTAATCTGGTTTACCTGTTCGTAGTATTTTGTGCAGAAGAGAAACAGCATGCTACTTACGTCTATCACATAATCTTAACCAGGACAGCTGATGGAGGAATGGGCTAATGTGGGAATGGAGCAGAACCTTTAGAATGAATCGAATGCAGGCATTATGCGCCCGTTGAAGTTTAGAACCAAGTGAACAACTTATGTTATTATAGACTGCATCCCCCCCCCCCCCCATGGCACTACAGCCCTTGAAGGGCCTTGGCCAACCAAGCGACCGCTGCTCAGCCCGAAGGCCTGCAGATTACGAGGTGGTGTGTGGTCAGCACAACGAATCCTCTCGGCCGTCATTCTTGGCTTTCTAGACCGGGGCCGCTATCTCACCGTCAGATAGCTCCTCAATTCTAATCACGTAGGCTGAGTGGACCTCGAACCAGCCCTCAGGTACAGGTAAAAATCCCTGACCTGGCCGGGAATCGAACCCGGGGCCTCCGGGTAAGAGGCAGGCACGCTACCCCTACACCACGGGGCCGGCATAGACTGCATCAGCATAATCAAATATTGTAGTATTAGTCCTTGAACGAGCAGTTTCCTGGTTTGGAGAGGTAGAAAGTCCCTCAGTTTGTAGAGTGAGTGTAATGAACCGAATGCACGTTGACAAATTTTTGTTACGTGCTCCGACCAACTTAAATACTTATTAAAAATTATTCCAAGGGTCTTAATGGAGTCTTTCAACGCATGGCGTTCTCCCTGTTTTGTTTCTCGGATAGCGCTAAGAAACACGCAATTGAATATAGTCTTATTCACCACCTTTACGGTAATTTAAGGAGAAATTCGTATACAATGTAAAATACCGCAGCGAAGCACGGGTACATTTGCTAGTTTTTATATAATGATAGAGATTTAGGTAAAGGCGTGCCAAGTGTTAAAATATGAATGTACAATGACCTCATGCAAGAAGTGACGTAGGTGATATCTGGTCGTTTCCTCTCTTTCTCGCCGGATATGTTCCATGTATTTATGACAGTGTACAGTATCAACAATGTGGGCTGTGGCCGAGCTTTAATTCATGTTTCAGAGGTCGGCGGGAGTAGGAAGTTACTCAGTAGATAGAAGTGGTCTCATAACTATGATGTTAAACCTTTAATGCAGTGCAAACACTGCGGCCTTGTGATGTGGTTACAACTTCCAGAAGCTGTGTTAACGTGTTTATTCATTAGCTTCACTCCGCCACTGCAAATGAACATGATGAGTAGATATCACACGTTCTAAATTAACCAGCGAAACCCTACCACCTGAAAACTGTTCTGAGTTTCCTACTCAGCGTTGAGACCGAAAACAGAATTAGCCTACGTGACGGTGAAGGGGAACTTCTTCAACCCTTTCACACCTGACGTACACGATCGTTCGCTCAGTGGCTGCAGGTCTTTTTGGCAGAGAATATGTCCCTTGTATATTAGAAAGAAGTGAATGAGCAGATTTTATATTTAGGAAGATGTCATTCTTTTGCCTACAGTAGACTTTCCGTTTGAGAATGTTCTAAAATCTCACTATTTCCAGTCTTAATGGATTCGGTTACATGTCCTTGGGTGTCTTCGGGCGTATCCAACCACACGGGATAAACGGGAGCAGTCGACGCACTCGCTTGCGGCTTGCGGCGCTCGACTTTCTATCTTGTGTGTAACGTCTCTTATCGTCAGACTCAGACTTGTTTCGACTTGTGGTAGGTAATAATATTATGTTATTGTTTTTACGTCCCACCAACTACTTTTATGGTTCTCGGAGATGCCGAGGTGCCGGAATTTTGTCCCGCAGGATTTCTTTTATATGTCGGTAAATCTGCCGACGCGAGGTTGGGTTGTTTGAGCACCTTCAGATACGACCGGAATGAGCAAGGGTAGAACATGCCAACTTGGAGTCAGAAGGCCAGCGCTCTATCGTCTGAGCAACTCAGCCCGGCATTTGTGGTAGGCTTGGACCTTCTTTGAATTAAGACATTAAAATATTTCGAAAACTTTCACAAAGTTAACAAATTTTCCGCATGTATAATAAAAGCTTCTTTCCAAATATTATTAGAGATATCGATGGATCTCGTGTTGATAAAACGAATGACAGATCTCTATACGTACTATCAGACCTCGGTCACGGTTATTTTACAGCACGTTCTGAGCCCCGACTTCATCACAAAATGGTGGATGAGAGTGCCGTTCTTTATCGCTCCTTCTGACCTTGAGAGCTATGAGGACGATTTTTATTTTCAACATCTGATTCCACTACTAAGTGACCAGACAAGCAGGAAAGGGGCGGATCTGCGCATTACGTTACCATGCAGCTACCCCGCTGCCACTGCCGAGTTCAACTCATCAGTTCGAGCTGAGCTGTAGGCAGTTAAACATGGCCGGGATCATTGATTCCCCCGCCAAGTGCGAGTTACGCAGCATCATTCGATTTCTACAGGCAGAAGGGAATAGCACAACAGAAATTCATTGCAGAATGAGTCACGTTTATGGTTAAAACCACACACTGCTGCAGTAACCCAACAGCTACTTGCTCTGTTCCATTGAGAATTGTTCGATCACCTGGCATACAGCGTAGACCTGGGCCGATGACCTAGATGTTAGGCCACTTCAAAAACAACAACAACAACAACAACAATCATCACAGTGTAGACCTAGTGCCGAGTGACTCTCGCCTTTTCCGACTGCTGAAGAAAGCTCTGGGAGGATAGCGCTTCCACACCAAGGAAGAGGTTCATGACGCTGTGCAGACCTATCTCAGTAAGCTGATAGCAACCTTCTATGAAGAGGGCATTGAAAAACTCGTCCACCGGTAGAACCGTCACGGTGACGACGTTGAGAAGTAACTTAGATTGTACTTAGAGTAGGTAATAAAACGATTTTGTGATTCGCGCTTGTCTTTTATTTCATGCGCCATGGGAAGTTGAGAATATATCCCTCGTATTTGGGTACGATATTTAGATTTCTCTCTTTTCAAGTCAGTTTCTTAAATATTTTGGTAGCTTTTATAGTTTTGAAATTATTGAAGGAAGTATGGTGTCCACTTTCTTGGGATACATGGATTTTTACCTAGGGACCCTGAACTGGAACGGAACAGTAGACTCATTTACATAAAAACATGTAGCGCACTAGAGAGTGGCTTTTGTCGCATTGAACTGGATTGCAATGATTATCTGGATGCTTTTATTTCTTGTATTGCTGTGGTTGGTCAGCAGTTGCTATGCCTAAAATTTCTCGATTCAAAGGTACGTAGAACCAAAACTCACTGAGTCAAGAGTGATGTCCTGCCTGTACTTCTCTGAGAAAAGCAACTCTTTTAAAACGTTCTACATTGCTCAGAAATGACCTGCTAGAAAGAAATAAATTTGAACATCTGACGATTCTTCTGTTTTTCAAATAAATTGTTCCAGTTATGTTAAAAATGATCAAGAGTTAAATTTGTTATCATTATTTGCGATCCTCATCTCCCTAAGAACGAGTTCTTTTGAAAATCAATTGTTCTTCCCTCAATTCTTTGCCAATTTGTCTTTAAATCTTTATGCGTGAGAGACAAGGTTAATGGTGTGAGAGGCTTCGTACTTGTCGGTTCCTATTATTTTAAGTATTAGTTGTTCTATACAATTGATCTTGGGTTATTTGTGTTACTAAGTTTATTTATATCCTCTCCTACCGACGTGAATACGGACTGAACAACATCGAGGTGATAAGCCTCACGATCGGTGCAAAAAAGAAAAACAATTCCTAAGTTCCTTGAAAAATTTCGCTCAAGATTAAAACTACCAGAACCGTTAACCAAAAAATGTGGTCCTCAAAGGCTTGAAATATCACTATAAAAACTGAGAAATCATTTATATAGTCATTGCTGTACATAGTTCTGGATTATCTGGATCTCCCCGAGGGTGCTTCTATTACTTGTAGTGCTGTGGTCGGTCAGCAGTTGCTATGCCTAAAATTTCTCGATTTCAATGTAAACAGAACCAAAACTCACTGAGGCAAGAGTGATGTCCTGCCTGTCCTCGTGGGTAACCTCCTTAGGTAGGAAGTGTTTATTCTCTGAATGTATTACGGGTCATGTTTTTAATTAAGTGCTGTTTTGATATTTAAAAATGTAATGCAATTTTTTAAACAATTCCTTTTTTGCATGTAAGTCTGTACCTTGAACTACTTATCAACGTAAGTTCCAAGCATATTCAGGCACTTGTCATATCTTGAAACCAGTTTGTGAATTCCATCCTCATAGACATCTGCCGCCTTATGTACCAGCCACTGCAGCCCGATCGCTTTTAGGTCATCATCATTGTCGTGGCTCTGACCTATTAAATGCTTTTTCAAGTGCAGGAACAAGTGGTAGGGGCTAGGTGCTAGATCAAGGAGGATGATCAAATTGTTCCCAACCAAATGAATTGATGAGGTCTCGGGTTCGATTAGCTGTGTGAGATCGGACATTGTCAAGAAGCGAAAGAATCACCATTGTGAGTATGCCACGCTGTTTGTTTTGGATTGAACGACGAAGTTTACGTAAATTCTCACGATAAGTCTTTGCATTTATTGTGTCACCCCGGTACAAAAAATCCACAGCCTATCCCAAAACGCAGTGCACATGAGTTTGAGTTTGCGAGCTGAAATTGTTTGCTTGCACTTCACTTTCTTGAGTGTCTCCATTCAATGGATTGCTGTTTTGATTCCACAGTAACAAGAGCCACCCATGTTTCATCGCTGATGACAGTTCGGCTTAGGAGCGCATCACCTTCATTACTGTACCGCTCAAGGAAAGTCAAAGCACTGCCTACACGCTTGCTTTCGTGCACCACTGTCAACTTCCCTGATACCCAGCGTGAATAAAACTTCCGATAATCTAAACATTTTGACACAGTTTCATAAAGAAAACTCCTTGAAATTTCAGGTAGCTCATAACTTAATGACGAAATCGGAAAGCGTCTATTTTCTCGAACTTTCACATCAACGTTTTACACCAAGACTTCAGTAAAGACAGACGATCGCCCACCACGCTTCTAGTCGTAGACTTTAGTACGGCCGTCTTTAAATGCTCTAACCCATTTTCTTACCATTCCTTCGCTCAAAGTGTGTTCTTCATACACTTCAGTAATCTGCCGATGAATTTCAGCAGCTTTCACGTCTTTTGCATTTAGAATCCGAATCACAGCGCGTACTTCACACTCGGCGGGGCCGTTAATTGTCAGAGGCATTTTGAATACGCAAAAGCAAATGTAAATATGCGTGAATGTTTCCGTAATGGCGTTTGTGGCTCGCATAAAGTTCTATGTACTGAGGGGGCATGCATGCTCTGAATGTTCTGAACCGGAGAGTCTCCATGGCTCCGGCGGCAGCGCGCTGGCATTTCATCACTCGGTTCCATGGTTCAAATCCCGATCACTCCATGTGAGATTTGTGCTGGACAAAGCGAAGTCGGGACACGTTTTTCTCCGGGTACTTCGGTTTTCGCTGTCTTCTTTCACTCCAGCAACATTCTAAAATATCATTTCATTTCATCTGTCAGTCATGAATCATTGCCCCAGAGGAGTACGACAGACTTCGGCAGGTGGGACGGTTCCCATCCTCACCGTTAGATGGGGGTTTCATTCATTCCAATCCCGACCCGGCTGAAAGTGGAAAAAGACTGAGGATTTTCATTTTCATAGCCAGAACCTAACATCTTATTACTTTCGTGCTTTGACAGTGCGTGTCATTCTGCGAAACATTGTGTTTCCCAACTTCATATCAGAACATTCTCAACAGATTAGAATAAAAATGGGAAAATAAAGAGTTCTTTTTCGTTGTAATTATTATACCGCTGATTTTTAAATAGACGCAATTATTTTCATACATTTACGAGGTCTTGGAGTGATAGCTCAGTGCTACTCAATTGGAAATATAATACGATTTTTATTGATATGTATTATAACTTAATTTCACTTCAGATATTTACTTTGAAAAATGAGGCAACGTTCAAACACAGGGCTCGGAAGAGGCGTTCTTCATCTCCAAGATTATAAGGCAATTACAAATAACGAGAAGTTCTCAGGCTATCGATCGTAACTTCCTGAAGCTGTGACAATTAACTTTCGTATAATTGTGATGGTAAAGTAGAGATAAAACCTCCGAGGAATCCCCAGGAGGTTGCTAAAATGGAATCACGCGTCGGCATTCCATCACGACCGGCTTCCACCTGTCCCTGTGGCAGATGAAGTAAGCCAATCAGTGCACAGAACAAAGAGGCGAGCAGCAAACTTCGTCTTTCCGTGACTAGAAAACGATATACGTTCCCCCAATTTCTTCTTCGTAGTGTCATTGATGATGCTGTGAATTAAAATATAGAAAGTGCAGAAAAAGAACCACTTAAGTAGTACAGAAGTACAGAGCCTGATGAGACATGTGAATTGGGAAGCTGTGCTACAAAATAAAGAACGTAGATACGAGATATTTACAAAGTATACGCGAAAGTAATTTCTATTTTTGACCGTTTACTCAAAGAAATTGGAATTCAGGAGTCAAAATTGGGTAAATACTCATTTATAGGACGAGGAATAAGGTACTGCTTGGCTGAATGGTCACGGTTGAGACTTTCTATTCAGAGGGTTCTGGGTTCGATTCCAGAATGGGTCGAGGATTTTAATTGCGTCTGATTAATTGTCGCCGCTTGGGGATTGGATATTTATGTTTATCCTATTACTCTTCTTTTCACTATACTACCAACCACTACAGAAAAACGTAATAGTGATTACATTCTTTTAGAAAGTGTTGGCGTCAGGAAGGGTTTCCGGACGTAATACAGGGCCAAACACACATGTGCTCCACATGTACCACACATGTGATAAAAATGGTAGTAGAAGAAGAAAGATGAGGAATAACGGATTTGAATAACTTATCCGGGAAATGTTCGATTAATTTCCAATCTTTGAAAACAAGGAATCTTCCACCTAGGCGACAGTTCAGATGAATGATTGAACCGAAATGTATTTATTTCTTACTCCCGTTTCTTGATACGAGGTCGGGGGTGAGGTGAGGTGAATTTAAATGGCATGTTATTTATGACCGGATGCCATTCCCGACACCAACCTCAGTTGAGAAGCTAATGTGGTTGAAAGTTAAGATGGTGAATTAAAATGGGTAAGGAGTTGGAAGGAATCGGCTGTGGCCTATGAACTGGAACTGTCCCGGCCATTTGGCTGGAAGTGAAAATGAGAAACCACAGACAACCATTCTCAGGACAGCCGACAGCGGGGTTTGAACGCACGTGTCTCCAGAATGCAGAGCTTGGTTCCATAGCTGTAGCGCTTGAACACGTGCGGCCATTCCGCTCGGTGATTGAACCGCAACTTACATTTAGACATCATTCATGCTAATAAAATACAAGCATTGAAAGATAACTTTTCAGCCAACCTATTGCCACTCAGTGTTAATTCACAGTTTTAGAGAAATAAATGAGACCCCATACGGACACATTGAATGTGGGAAACCACGGAAGAACACTTCGAGGATGGCTGAGGAGGGAACTGAACCCCCTTCTACTCAGTTGACTTTCTGATGCTACGTGGACCCCATTCCAGTCCTCGTAATTTCGTAGCAGAGCCGAGAATTGAACCCGGGCCTGGCAGCTAATCACACTGACCAATAAGCCACAGAGGCGAACATGTTACGTTTATTAAAATAATTTCCCAAGTCCGTTCTAGCGTCCTTTACGTCGATGTAGAAGACTCCCCTTTACAAAGTTTTATAGTATCAGCACCAATAATTGAAAATATTATGAAAAGTAATAGATACGCACAAATGAACCTACGTGATAGTAATTCAATGAATAGTTTCAGCAACCTGGGCAGCCGCAGAAAGTTCACAGTCTGCGTCATTTCCGGTAAAGAAGCCAACCCCCCCCCCCCCACACACACACACACAAACACACACACACGCACACGTTGTCATTCAAGTGGCACACTTGGGAATGAGCCTAAATTTCACTTTATATTTCGTAACCAAATTTATACTACATGATATAACGTATTAATATACCGCATACCTGTAGGCACGACTGTCGTTTGATTGGCGACTTTACCCCTCTGTTTTCGATGCATAGATAGCAAGGCTCTCAGCGGCGTACCCTCATCCGCTACTTTGTACAGAGCCCGATGAGACGTGTGAATTGGGAAACTGTGCCACTAAGAGAATAAAGAACGTACGTACCCATTATAAAATACTTTACATAAGTTTATTATTTTATGGGCCTATATTTACTACATATTTCACAAGAATGTGTATCTGCATATTATAACATATTAATACTATACGCGAACCTATTCTTGAGCCCTGAGCTCTCTAGTGCTGAATCGGTAGATCTCGGTTATCTTCGACATCCATATTGGCAACCTTTGAAACACAAACTATGCATCGCTGTGCGGCATCTGGCGTACACTTTACGAACTAGTACTGATGTTGTTTACACAGCAAAGCCAAACTATATAATTCATGCTAGGAACAAGATTCGCATCGAGAAATGTTATATAATGTTAAATAATGTATGTGTGGCAGAGTTGTTGGCGTAAGATAATAAATGTTTAGAAAATTCATATCAATCGATCATATTATCGATTCAATTCAGATTTCATTTACATCCAGTTGGCAGTATAACCGGAACCGTCAGCGCTCCCTCCTTACCCCTCACCCCGTAAAAATCGGGCTCAAGAAAAAGTTCGCGTATAGTACACTGTACTGCATACCTGAAGGTGTAGAAAAAAGACTTGGTGTACTGGACTACAGTAGGAACAGCAGCCAGAGTTCGTTTCATGAAAGATTTTTTTTATTAATTGGCTCTACGTCTTACCGTCAGAGATAGGTTTAATGGTGACGATGGGATAGGAAAGGGCTAGGAATGGCTACGCCACACCGTCATAGATATGTTTAATGGTGACGATGGGATAGGAAAGGGCTAGGAATGGGAAGGAAGCAGTCGTGGCCTTAATTAAGGTACAGCCCCAGCATTTGTCTGGTGTGAAAATGGGAAACCACGGAAAGCCACCTTCAGGACTGCCGAACGTGGAGTTAGAACCTACTATCTCTCGAATACTGGATAGTGACGGCACTTAAGGGACTGCTGCTATCGAGCTCGGTCTTAACATTAGACATCGGTCACCTATTATATTTAGATATATTTAAAAATTGTCGATAGAACAAAATATTCTTTCCCTCATTCTACTTCATTACCTGTCTATGCCGTATATACGCTTTGTCAAGCGGCATCGCAGGCAAGATGGTCATCGTCAGTGCCGCTGCCCTAAGCACAGAAATGTTATTAAAATCATTCAAATAATAATTTAAAAAGCATAGGCTAAGGACATATATAAACTCGGTTAAGCAAATATATACAGGTTGGTCGGAAGCAACGTGAAGCGGATATATGATCGTTAGAGGGTTGTCATACAGATAAATAATTGAAAAGCCGGGCTGAGTGGCTCAGACTGTTGAGGCGCTGGCCTTCTGACCCCAACTTGGCAGGTTCGATGCTGGCTCAGTCCGGTGGTATTTGAAGGTGCTCAAATACGTCAGCCTCGTGTCGGTAGATTTACTGGCACGTAAAAGAACTCCTGCAGGACAACATTCCGGCACCTCGGCATCTCCGAAAACCGTAATAGAGTAGTTAGTGGGACGTAAAGTAAATAACATTATTATTATTATTAATAATTGAAAAAGTAATTACATACCTCATGCCATTGTTATTTTATCAGCTGCAGGAATTATCCAATCAGATCGCTTCGCGGGGGACTTCAGACGGGCTTTGCAAGGCAGTGTTGCTAAATCTGTACGTAGCTTATGACCGGCTTGGGAGCGCCGATAGGAGAAATAAACTTCCCATGTGAGGGACTTGAACAAGGTCCTCCCTGCTAATAGGCCCGTCCCATACCAAGCATGCTATGGTGGCATCGGCTGAAACCCACGGTGTGTTAGTGTTTGATGCTCATTTTTCGCCATGGCTCTCAAGCCCAAACAAGCCACCTGCAGATTTATTAACACCTCGTAAAGCTCATTTGAATTCGCCCGTGAAGCGATCTGATTGGCTAACTTCAGCAGGTGATAAAATTACAACGGGGCGAGATATCGACGTAAATTTTCATATTACCCATCAGTATGACCAACGCTCTAACGCTCGTACACAATCTGATCACGTTGTTTCCGACCACCCTGTATATATACAGTGTGTTAGTGGTATACGTGCAGATATTTTGCTAGTCGGTAAAGAAAAGTACATCTCACAACACATGCTCTGTACGTTTTACCTTGTTTTATTAGTTTTCCTATAAAAGAGCCAAATATTTCAGGACGTAATGTGTTTTGAATTGCCATAGTAGGAAACACCGGTTATGTCACACTGTCCTAGTGCCGCTGAGTCACGTGTTCAACTGTAGTAGTAGAGCATAGGTGTTGTTGAACTTGTTTGCTATCGAAGGCCAACTCATGTTGCTATGCTCTTCCCCTAGTCGGTGGGGAAGAGGGGAGGAATAGCACGTGCGAGACGAGGCCTTGCTGTACTCGTAAACCGCTCTAGCTTTCGTAATAATAATAATAGTAATAATAATAATTATTATTATTGTTATGTTATTATGTTTCACGTCCCATTAAGTAATTTCACGGTTTTGGACACGCCGAGATACCAGAATGTTGTCCCACACGAGTTATTTTATATGCTACTAAATTTACCGATGCGAGGCTAACGTATTTGAGCACCTTCAAATATCACCTGACTGAGCAGGATCGAACCTGTCAAGTTGTGATCAGAAGGCCAGCGTCCACTGTCCAGCTTATCAACCCGGCATTAGATCAACTGTTTCACTATAGTTAGGACATTATACACCTTTTGAGATCCATAGTTAAAAACGTTGTTAAGTGTTTCTAGGCAGAGCATTAATTACGAGCAGTAAATTCTACTTCCTATAATTATTACTGCATATGACTTCGCTCCAGTAATTCGTTCCGAAATGTATCCTTGTTTTTATGTTAAATGTCTACTTTTAATCTCAACACTCTGTTAACTCTACGTTTACCAATCAGATGAGGAAACGATCTGACGCAGCTGTTATGCAAGCAATCCGAGTGACGTTACACACAGTGGTGATGCGCAAACAAGTGCATGCGGCACTGGCTGTAGGCTCCAAGCTACCTGCCCCACTGTCATTGCTGGCAAGTTGTTGCTGCCTGTCCCGCACTCTAGCTAATTGATTATATAATGGAAATATTTACGTGTGCCGAATTAGCTGATATTCACCTCGTTCACGAAGCAGCTGGAGAAACTGCACATGCAGTGAGGAAGCTGTATAGACAACGATTTTTAAACCGCCGTATTTCCAACAGCAGAACGTTCGTCGCTGTGTACCGAAGGCTCCGGGACTCAGGATCGCGTCATCCTCGGATCAAGTGCCGTTAACCGCATGGCGATCCCTCGGAGCTTCGGCGGGAAGAAAGATTTTTTTTTAAACTTGTCGAAGAGAGATCGATTATAAGCACAAGGAGCTCGGCAAGACAAGACTGTTCATAGTACATTGCGTGAACAGCTATTGTAACCACAGAGTTCAGCATCTCACCGAGCAAGTAGCCTCATGGTTTGAGTCACGTAGCTATCAGCTTGCATTCGGGAGCGGAAGTGGCTCATGCACGATGGGGCACCTCCTCACGCCAGTGTGTATGTTCGTTGATCGCTAGAACGCCGTTTCCCTAATCGGTGGGTTGGTCAGCATAGTCCCGTCAGCTGGCAATCGAGGTCCTCTGAATTGAATCCATCATCATCATTGTCTAAAGGCAATGCCTTGTCTATGCAACCAATCTTTCCTGTCCTCAGCTACTCGTTTCATTTCACAATAAGAACCATAGTGGAGAATGGAGACTCTGTGCTAAGTCTTGAAGAAATTTTTTCCTCGGTCGTCCTCGGCCTTTCTTTCCCGTGATTTTTCCGTCCAGCAGATTGGTAAGAAAGGTGTTGTGTCGCAAGATGTGGCCAGTGAATTTATCTCTTCTTATTTGTATCGTTAAAATCAGTTCCCTCTTCCCTTGAATTTTTTCCAGAACGCTTTTGTTTGTTCCCTTTTCAATCCATTTAGTCCTGAGCATTCGTCTCCAGACTCACATCCCAAACGCTTCCAGTCGTTTCCAGTTCTGATCTATGATTGTCCAAAATTCACAGCCATACAATAGCTTTTTTAATTTTTTTTATTTATGGAGCATCTCAAAGACTTGGTGTTCCAAGTGGAAATTACCGATGAAATAACTCTAAGACAACGTATTTGGGATGCCGTCGCAACTGTCAGAACTGATGTGGAGATGTGGAGGCGGATGAGGGCTGTATGTTCTCATCACATGGAAGTGTCGTCGAGTTAACGGATGACATTTCAAGTATATCCTGTGAAGGAACAGAACAGTAACTTCGGACGTTGAAGTGCATTTTCCAGTAACTGGGGAGTCATGTTCAGAGTAATGATTAATAATTCGGAGTTGGTGACAATTCACTATTTTATTTTTCGTGTATTCCGACAAATTAAGAGGTATAAAGTTTGAGTGTGATCGTTAACTTTTATTTAGTCAAACTAACTTCTTTTTGCGGTTTTTGGAGACTCCGAGGTGCCGGAAGCTTTTCCGGAGACCCCCGAGAATCCTGAATTTCGTCTCACATTTATTCTTTAACGTGCCAGTAAGTCTACTGATAGGAAGCTGACGTATTTGACCAGCTTCAAATACCATCAGGCTGAGCCAGGATTAAGCCTGCCAGGTAAGGACCAGGAAGCCAGTGGTTTAACCGTCTGAGCCACTCAACCCTTAAACTTTTTATTTTGGTACGGTTAATAAGCACTGCAGCGGGTGAGTTGGCCGTGCAGTTAGGGGCGCGCAGCTGTGATTCTGCATCTGGGAGATAGTGGGTTCGAAGCCCACTATGGGCAGCCCTGAAGATGATTTTCCGTGATTTCCCATTTTCACACCAGGCAAATCCTGGGGCTGGACCTTAATTAAGACCACGGCCACTTCCTTCCCATTCAAAAGCCATTCCTTTCTCATCCTCGCCATAAAACCTATCTGTGTCGGTGCGACGTAAAGTAAATTCCAAAAATAAGCACTGCACGCATTACTTCCTTGACGAAAGGAACTTTGTTTACGTATACGTCAGCATGATTTTGCCTTGTTCATTCTCCCTTTATGCAATGGAATACGGGGATGGCAGCATACTTCATGTCCTGGAGTGGCTATCCCAACCCTATGCACGCGATCTTATAGACCCCACACCGACATGGATGGTCAGGCCATTTCCACACTCACTGGAGCAAGGGGCTGATGACCACAGATATCCTAATCCCCCAAAGGACCTAACAACAACAGAAATCTTATTAACACCGGCTATCCAATACATCTCCATTAACCTAGATCGATGACCAATGGCGTCTGAAGATCTTAAAACGGAAAGAAAATGCTAACAATTTGTCGTGGGCAGGCTATCCGTAAATAAACAAAACTGGTTTGGGAAGAATGTTACGTAACATATCATGAACCAGTAGCACCAACCTTCAGCTGCTATCTTAGACAGGCTGCCCAAACACATTAACAAAACCAGTTTGGCAAGGATTGAGCGTAACTTGCCATGGCCCAGTAGCACCAGCCTACAGCTGTTATCGTGGACAGGCTGCACATATAGATAAACAAAGCAAACCTATCTATTCACATCAAAGAGGCGTATTGACTACTGTAAAAACATCATATCCCTTTGCTCACGAAAGTAACTTCCGACAATTACTTAAAAATTCATATATTGGTTCGACACATCATTCTCGGTTGCTAAAAGAACTATCTAAACGCATGCCCTTAACAACCTGTATATTACCGTACCGCGGTAATGGTTACCGATATCCGAGTTGCCACGAACCTGTTATGCACATTTCCTTCGCATTTATTCTATTTTTTTAAATATTGAAAACGCACTTGATAGAGTGGTTTGTCAGAATTCCAAGAAGTCCAAAATTATCATCAGTCCACTGCGTCTGGCTCCATGGATAAATGGTTAGCGTGCTGGCCTTTGGTCACAGGGGTCCCGGGCTCGATTCCCGGCAGGTTGGTTAATTCCTTTGGCATAGATAGGGACTGGGTGTATGTGTCGTCTTCATCATCATTTCATCCTCATCACGACGCGCAGGTAGCCTACGGGAGTCAGATCAAAATACCTGCACCTGGCGAGCCGAAGTCCTCGGACACATCCCGGCATAAAAAATCCATACACCATTATCAGTCCAGAGCGTCAAAAGTCTACTTTAAAGCTTCTATGTCATCAAGGGTATACTGTAAATCGCTACTGGTTACAATATACACATAACCAAGTGTCCTATCTCTTAATTTTCCACTTCCTTGTTTCGAATGGCCGGCGCCCGCGGTGTAGGCGCAGCGCGCCTGCCTCTTACCCGGAAGCCCCAGGTTCGATTGCCGCCAGATCAGGGAATTTTACCTGCATCTGAGGGCTGGTTCGAGGTCCACTCAGCCTACGTGATTACAATTGAAGAGCTATCCGACAGTGCGATGGCGGCCCCGGTCTAGGAAGCCAAGAATGACGGCCGAGAGGATTCGTCATGCTGATCACACGAAACCTCATCATTTGCAGGCCTTCGGGCTGAGCAGTGGTCGCTTGGTCTGCTATGGCCATTCGGGGCTGTTGCGCCATGGTTTTTCTTGCTTCGAATGATTTGCATACGTGATGTGTGTTCATTCATTGATAAAACTCTGTGATTAAGCCTATTCTCTTAGATTAAGTTTCTTCCACATTAGAGGCACTGTATCATCATGACTTAAGAACCAGAGTGACAGAAGTGCTACAAAGAGACCTGATTTCACTTGAAACGTACTTCAAGAAATGGCGACTGAATCCTAACCCTAACCAAACAGAAGTGTCATGTTTCCACCTGAATAATCGCCAAACTGGCATTAAACTTCACATACGTTTTTGTCATTGTGAACTTCGGCACAGCTGGTATCCAAAATATTTGGTCATTACACTTGATCGCACACTATCTTACAAACAATATCTCATGAATCTGTCCAAAAAGCTCAAAACACGTATTAATATCCTTCAGAAACTGTGTGGCTTAAGTTTTGGGTTCATCAGCAAAGACTTTAAGATCTTCTGCTTTGGGACTGGTTTTCTCGTGTGCTGAGTACTGTGCACCAGTTTGGCTGAATATCCCATATACAAGACTCACTGATACTCAACTGAATGCTAGCATGCGGTTAATATCTGCTACTATCCAATCCACACCCCTTTATTGGCTCTCAGTTCTGTCAGGAATAATGCCGGGTGATTTAAGAAGATCAAATGCTTTCATTCGAGAGTTCAAAAAGATAGAAATGAGCCCTCAACTGCCTGTTTTGCATGATATTCCTGTTCTCAAGATAACGAGGCTCAAGTCACGTTATCCATCTTTGCGTGATGCTGTCACATTGGCTGATGGGAATTTTCATCCTTTAGAAGAATGAAGAAGTTGCTGGAAAGTTGCCACAGACAGTTCCTTACACATCTTTTCTGGTGAACATCTTCCTGGTGGACACCATCTACCGCGTAAGATTTGGATCACTCTGAATCGGGTTAGAACAAATCATGGACAATGCAGGGATGCCCTTTATAAGTGGAAATATATTTCATCACCAGAGTGCGACTGTGGTGCATCTCGGCAGACGATCCCCCATATTGTAAGTGAATGTACACGACGTTCCTACGCAGGTAGCCCGAGTGACCTCTTGGAACCAACAGAGAAAGCCATGCAGTGGATCACCCAATTGAACATTCTGCTATAAAATATGTTTCTTGTCTGTGCATATTTGTAAATATTATATACTTGTATATATGTATCTAGCTTGTTGCCATACGCCAATAATAATAACTGTAGAGGGTGGATTTCTATGACCTAAAAATGTATGTAATATGTATGCATTTATGACCTAAAATCATAAAAATATGACCTATAAAATTCAAAATATGACTTAATGAATAGCATCTACGTTACATAGAAACACTTTTATTACGATTGCTACAGGCTGCAATTAATTTTGAGTTTAAAAAGTTTTTATTCTTCGAAATCTTTAACCCAAAATCAACTAAAATGTTGAATATTTCATGGACTCGTTAAGGTTACAATCCATACTCCTAGGCAAGGACGGACTCTGTGGAAGACATAAACACTACAGTTACTTTCACTGTTCAATATTCAATCAGTCTTAATTTATACACAAAACATATGTTATTTGAATGAAACTTTCATACCTGATCTAGTCTCCATTATCAGAATTGTTGCTATTTATGACCACATGCATATTAGGATTGTTGAATGAGAATCCCGTCCTGTTGTCGCTGAGTATCGTCTTGTAGCGAGAAAAACTTCTTTCGACATCGCATGATGTAACGGGAGCGTACTTGAATACAGTTAAATCACTTGAAGAAAATTCCTGAAAATCTGCAGATGAAGGGTTTCCACAAAGAATGTCACTTATTCCACGCAGGTACACAAGTCCGCTATTTTTTCCAGTACATTTTCTAATTTTCTACACACTCTAGATGCTATTGTTCCTTTCGCATGCTTTAATTCCTGTTCAATGCACTTTACAACATCCAGTCATCGCTTAGTTCTGCACCTGAAACTTCCAGTTGCGTTATTGTTCCAGAGAAAGAATTAAAATTGGACTTTATGCAAGCCAGGTCCGCTTTTAATGTAGTGCTTGAAAATAAATCTTGAGTGGTTTTTATGGAGGACGATTCTGCAGGATCAAAAGACTTCACGATCTTCTCCACGACATCTAAGTTGTTGCAATAGTACACTGCGGCATCAAGCCAAGTCCCCCATCGCCTTATAACTGGCTGAGGAGGTAGGGGTAGTAAAGGTGCTCCTTGAGATTTCTGAACGCGAAACGGAGCTTTGACAAACACTTTCTTACAGTTCGATATTAATTTATCAACTTCAGGGTAGCTAATTCTAACTTCTTCAGATGCCCTATGCAAGGTATGTGCAAGACATGTCACATGTATCACTTCGGGTATAGCATTTTAAGTCCCTTGGCTGCCTTCACCATATACCGAGCAGCGTCAGTTACAAATAGAAAAATGTGCTCTCTCGTTGGCCCGTTTGGCCACAACAGATTCATTGAATTGTCGAAGAGAACTGCAATGCTGGAATGGTTTGTCTTCTCTAGCACTTCACATGTCAGGAGGAACGTATCTCCAGGCCGGTCTTCCTTCAGCGTGCCAACGGTCACATTTGCTACATATCTTCCTTCCACATCTGTGGTCTCGTCTATTGAAACCCATATCTTACTGTCTCCCACGCCACGCCTTATTATATCCAACGTCTCCTCATAACAAGGGGTCAGATAGTCCTTCCTGAGAGTAGATTCGTTGGGAACAAGATGCTTTGTATATTTTTCAAGAAACTGTCTGAAGCTTCGGCTGTTACGTTTCTTAAAGGAATATTAGAAGAAACCATCATCTTGCAGAGATCTTGTGAAAATTGTGAACATTGTGAACTTGATGTTGGGGTTTCGAATAGCAGACGTTGCCTATTTTCGAGTGCAGATGTTTTACAGTATTACAGTGTTGTTGCACAGAGAAGCGTTTTTCGGCAGTAACTTTTACCTCACACAATTTACAGAATAATATCACTCCATCCGTACTGAATATGTTTTCACCGAACGAGCGAGCAAAACTTCGCAACTTCCCACAAATTGAGACTATCGTTTTAGGCATATTGAAAGGAACTAAATGACTGAAGCTCCCTAATGACCAAGGTCATTCAGTGTGTTGAAGGTGGAAGAGGGAAGGGCGGAGGAGTGATATAAGAACAATGACAAATAACTGCAGAATTACCTCTGCTTCCATGTAAACAATAGCCCGGTTTCCAGGAATTGACCCAGCTAGCAAACAATAGCTCCTACCTGCATACAGTACTTTAGAATGGTTCTTAAGTAGTATATTCCAGTCTACCCTGAAAAGTAATTTCTGAAGCTTATTCTGATTTTTATAAAACGAAATTCAAGTGAAAATTACCAAAATATGCAGTTATAACGATATTTTGTTGAAAATATGCCATAAAACTTAAGAAAGCCTAAATATGCATTTATATTCCCAATAAAACCTGTTTAATTTTGATTATCATACTTGGATACTTGGAAATGTGTTGAAAATACAAGACTATAAGATATAATGTTAAGGGAAAAAATATGACTTGTCATAGAAATCCGCCCCCTAATAATAACCAGAGTGATCACTTCAGGCTTCTTCTGGAAACCTACCTCCTTGTCTTTGGAGAAACAAAGAACACCTCACATTTTGAGGAAGGAACAAGAGTGAATATATTCAGGAAATTTCACTCGTTCCCTCCCTCAGTGGATCAGTGACAGATCTTTTATAATTTTGATAGCTGGAAGTCATTTTATGGTGTTCATGTGCTTTTTGCTGAGAAACTGCCCCACGGTCATTTAACTTCCATTTAAATACCACGCGACCCACGAGAGCCACGCTTCATTTCTCAATCTACTCCTTCAGACCTGAGAACTGCAGTATTTTCTGATTTCTGGATTAGTTGTTCCATTTTCTGTTGGGGATTTGTGCGTTCTAAGGGAGTTTTTTTTTGTCTTGGTCAGCCCAATAAATACAGGGCCTCTCATATAAACTCAGACCAAACGCACGGTATTTGTATTCTGCGCTACGGCAACTGCCTCAGCCGAACTACTGTCGGGCGCGGCCACCCTGTATTAAGCGAGTATCAGTCATATATGGAATCTTACCTTATAAAAGATGCTGGAAGTGTCGTCCTTCCTGGGTTATACAGCCATTGTATCTGGTAACCATACTCTGGCTGACTCAAGTCAGTTCTGCCACTGCAATGTTTCTGATTTCATTCGTAATGTTTTCTTTCAGTTCCTCCGATGTGTGAGGATTTGTTCGATACACTTTTTTTTTCGGTTTATCCCACAAGTATAATTTACTCACTGTTGAAATGAAAATCCACAGCCTGTTTCCAGTCATTCGACCGGGTCAGGAATGGAATGAATGAAGCCCCATCTAACGGCGAGGATGAGAATTGTGCCGGTTGCCGAAGTCTGTCGCACTCCTCTGTGGCAATGGTTAATGAATGACAGATGAAATGAAATTATAATGGAGAGTGTTGCTGGAATGAAATGAAAAAAACCTACAACCTGTTTTCCAGTCATTGACGGGGTCAGGGATGGAATGAATGAACCATATAGGCTATTAGTACGATGGGGTCGCCACTCCCAAAGTGTTAATGACTGATAGATACTATGAAATGAGAATGGAGAGTGTTGCTGGAATGAAATATGACAGGGAAAACCGGAGTACCCGGAGGAAAACCTGTCCCGCCTCCGCTTTGTCCAGCACAAATCTCACATGGAGTGACCGGGATTTGAACCACGGTATCCAGCGGTGAGAGGCCGACGCGCTGCCGTCTGAGTCACAGAGGCTACTAAATTACACACTGTTACATCTTGAAAATTAGGGGTACATAGACCCACACCTAATCACTCTTTATGCAAACACTTCCGAGATTTTAAGAGGGGAATATTTTGCTTAATGAGCAGGGGCTGAATCCTGTTGAAACCATCCACGCGATTTATCTTCTACCGTTCACTGATGGAAGAACGGTGTCAAAATGTCATCTTGGTACCTTACTTCCCTCTCGAAAAATATAGGCCCAATTATTCGTCTTGCACTAACATCACACCAAACACCAATCTTCCTATTATAATGAGGGACTTCATGAACACAATTAGGATTTTCTGCACATCAATAGCGAGAGTTACGACTGTTCACAGGACCATAAAGATGAAAGAAGAACTTTTACATTCAAAAATACGGTGTTGCAATGATAAGTGTCTCACCATGTTAACAGCTGAGATTCAGACTGGCGACTGATGCTTGCCAGGTCGAACACGTGCAGGCCATTTGCAAGGTCAAGAACTACGAGCGCGCCTCACAAACTGCAGCTGCGGCAGCCCAGAGTATAAACATCATGGGTTTATACGTACATTCTGTTATTTGTTTGCCGGTCAAAGTTTGTTTTTATCTTCGCTGTTGTGTGATTTGTATGTAACGCAATATTATGTCCAGACAAACAAGAAAAGAAAAGTTCCAACAAGGGTATTTGCGAGATGTTAGATACTGACTCTAGGTGTCAACGATGCAGTACCGGCATTCAATGAGGGAAATGTGTGGTGTGTTCAAGAGCTGCAGTAGTTAGGTAGCTAATCTCTAAGGAATACCCTGAACATTTTTCAAGATCTCGACAGGATGCGGGTTGCTAAATCTGATTTAGACGAAGAAAAACTGGCAAAGAAGGCCAGAAAGCTGCTCAGGTCTAGGATGTGAGCAAGAGATGACAAGCAGAACAGTGAAAATCCAGAATATGGGAGTGGCATTCTTTAAAGATACTGTCAATTTAAAATCAATGTTTCTCAAAATGATGTGATGGTAAGGTAAGGGTTATTCTGCCCGAAGGCAGGTCCGAACCTCCGCAGAGGTGTTCCTGAGCCGGAGTTTACGTGCGGTAGGGTGGCCAGTTTCTTTCCGCTCCTCCATTCCCTTACCCCCCCCCCACACCAACAGCGCGTGGCAACCCATCCAACTCCTGACCACGCCCAATGTTGCTTAACTTCGGAGATCTTTCAACACGGCTCCGGCCGTTGGCTGATGTGATGGAACCGTATTAAATATTTTCCGGGCGTTATTTACCTAGATGACTGAAATTGTGTACGGTTGTTCCATACTTAGCTGTGTTGTTATTAACTTTTTAATTTTAATAATAATAATGTTGGCTTTACTTGGCTAACTACTTTTACGGTTTTCGGAGACGCTGAGGGGCCAGAATGTAGTCCCGCAGCAGTTCTTTTACGTGCCAGTAAATCTACCAGCACGAGGCTGGCACCGGACTGAGCCAGGTTGGGCTTAGCAGGCCAGCCCCTCAAAAGTCTCAGCCACTCAGCCCGGCAATGTTTTATTTTTACTTTTTCATTGTGGTTTATAATTTATTCGGACCGAGCTCGATAGCTGCAGTCGCTTAAGTGCGGCCAGTATCCAGTAATCGGGAGATCGTGGGTTCGAGCCCCACTGTCGGCAGCCCTGAAGATGGTTTTCCGTGGTTTCCCATTTTCACACCAGGCAAATGCCGGGGCTGTACCTTAATTAAGGCCACGGCCGCTTCCTTCCAATTCCTAGCCCTTCCCTCTCCCATCGTCGCCGTAAGACATATCTGTGTCGGTGCGACGTAAAGCAAATAGCAAAAAAAAAAAAAAAAAAATATTCGGAGATACCAAACACTTTTATGGGAAAATTCCTTCTTTCTTCTTAATCCGTTTACCCTCTAGGGTTGGTTATTTCCCTCGGACTCAGCGAAGGATAACCGCCTTAAGGGCAGTGTCCTGGAGCGTGATAATTTGGGTTGGGTGGATACAACAGGGGAGGAAGACCAGTACCTTGCCAAGGCGGCTTCATCTGCTATGCTGAACAAGCCTTGTGGGGGATGGGAAGACTGGAAGAGATGGACAAGGAAGAGGGAAGGAAGCGGCCGTGGCCTTAATTTAGGTACCATCCCGGCATTCTCCCGGAGGACAATTGGGAATCCATGGAAAACCACTTCGAGGATGGCTGAGGTGGAAATTGAACCTCTCTCTACTCAGTTGACCTCCCGAGGCTGAGTGGACCCGGTTCCAGCCGTCGTACCACTTTTCAAATTTCGTTGCAGAGCCGGGAATCGAACCCGGGTTTCTGGGGATGGCAGCTAATCACACGAACCACTAGAACAGAAAGGCCTCTTATGGGAAAGTATGCGAAAAATGTAGTCTACGATTGAAAAATAAAGTTTTCAATCGACGTTAAAACAAAAAATCAGTCTACTGGCAAAGCATGTATCGAAAACTGAATAAAAGTTCACCTCATAGGAGTAAAAGTTTGTGAGAAAGCAGTTATAGTTCGTCAATTTGACATTGTTCGTATAGGACTTTCAACCTCCCCTTAAAGTCCCATACATGGCCGGGAATTGAAAGTTGAACTCAAAGACTCGACAGCCAAAACAGAGGCCAATCACCCATGGAGCCGGACTGTAAGGTGGCTAATCTCACATTTCCCAGCCTCGCAATATATTACTTTGAATGTAATCATAGAGCTGGAGTGAGTACTACGCCCTCTTATCGGATTGTGGTGATGGTAACAAACTTTGATGTCACGGAGGAAGTCTGAAATGAAGTTTCTGATGGTGGAAACTTTGTTGTATAGAACGGTAATGATCGAGAAACCTCGAGCAAGGTCCATCTCTAACCTCATCGATTCCATCTCAACTTTCTTGACGATATCCTGCCTCGACTTCTCTCTCTTAACCTCAGGGCATTTCTACGGCGACAATGTAATCACCATCTCGCAATGTCTGTCTATAAAACATTACTTGAAATAGAGTGATGGTGCTTGTAAGCGAACTAGCGAGAAAGGTCACTGGAGATATAAGGTTATTATTACAAGAGAAAGCACTTTGTTTCACAGTAACATAATTATGCCTTCCTTCATTATTCAATGGATATTTTCATTCGGTAACTGAGAGATAAAAAGGAAGAATATATCCGAGGAAGAAATAAAGGAAAATATATATACTAGCAGTTACCCACGGCTTCGCTTGCGTGGATTTCGTAAGTTGATAAAAGTAATCGTTCCTCGGCACTGTACTAAGATATTATCTGAAAATCCCTAAAGTATAAAAACTCGCCGATAAATTGAGTATCGTTTACCCCAGAAAATCTTGTAAACCACGTCTGTGGAATTGTATTTTGGGGCTAAGACGGCCATGCGACATAGAAGTGTACATGTGAGAAACAGTCTTGTCTCAAGTCGAAAAAAAATAATACATTTTTCTTTATTCTTAAAGGAGATTCCAAATACCAATTTCAACGTTTGTAACATTTTCATTTTTTGAGATAAAGTTTCCTCATAAAAATAATTCAACTGATTTTTCACTATCTTTTAACCCCATTAAGTGCCTTTTCCGAACAAAAAAAGGTACATGTTCCTGATTTTTAAAGGAAATCCCAAGTACCTTGTCTGTAACATGTTAAATTCTTGACATGTACAGTAGATATACCAGTACCAATTTTAAAAATTCACCCGTTTTTTTTCAATTCTTTTCAGCCCCTTATGTGAATTTTCTGAAAACAAAAACACGTGTTTCATTATTTTTAAAAGTTTCCAAATACCAGTTTTCACGTCTGCATGCCTATAAAACCTTCAGTTTTTGAGATATAAGTATTCTCATAAAAATTCAACTTCTTCACATCTCAACCCCTCTCCCCCTTAACTTTCACGTCTGTAACATCTTTATTGTTTGAGATATAAGTGTCCCATAAAAAGAATTCAACTCGTTTTGCACCTCAAAAACCCGTCCGTTAAGTTGATTCCCCCCAATAAAAATAGTGCATGTCTCTTTATTTTTAAAGGAGATTCCAAATACCAGTTTTCACGTCTGTAACCCTCATTTTTTGAGATATAAGTTTTTCCATAAAAATAATTCAATTTTTTCACTTCCATTAGTTATGGCTTGGCGATGATGAATCAGTCAGTCAGTCAGTCAGTCAGTCAGTCAGTCAGTCAGTCAGTCAGTCAGTCAGTCAGTCAGTCAGTCAGTCAGTCAGTCAGTCAGTCAGTCAGGGCAATCATGTTATTTTTATATATCATATTAATGAGTGTCTGGTAAGTATTTCAGCAATCCGCTGAAGTGCCCGATGCTATACGACGTGTCTTATTATCAAGATATAAACCCTGAGGAGTTGAAGTTCGATCCTGATTCACAATGAATTTTCGTGAATATATTATCGTTAATAGTACTAAGAATAGTAATACTAATGCGTGGCTACTTGGCTGAATTGTCAGCGTAGCTGCCTCCGGTTCACAGGGTCCCACGTTCTACTTCCGGCCTGGATGGGAATTGAAAGGGCGCCTCTTCTTTCAAGTGCCGCATATTTTGAAAGACATCACACAGTACCTTACAAAAGTGTAATACCACCAGCGAAAATCAGTTAATGAACTCCTGGTAATACATTTACTATACGAATTGGTCTGCAAATAATTTTTGGCTTAGTCGTGTTGATATACAACTTATGAAAAATAACCTTTGAAATATCGAATGAAGTTTATATATTTCTTGAAACATTTCGAGAACGTATAAAAGTACCCCACATTTGAGTGTAAAGGCCTCCTTGTTATAGAGCAGGTGTTATGGTTATGGCTACTTTTTTTTTCTAAAAGCCAATTCAATTGAGTGTATATTTCCGTAAAAGCTGAATGATTAAATTATCACATGCTCACATTTTTCTGCATTTTTCACAACACTTATCTCCCAGTTCGGATGGTATCTGCAATCTCAAAGATAAGGCACCAGTCAGCGATAATTCTCCCTCAATCTGTATCGTTGTCTTGGTCTCCCTCTACTCATCTTACCTTCCATAACAGAGTCCATTAATCTTCTTGGTAACCTATCATCCTCCATTCACCTCACATGACCCCACCACCGAAGCCGGGTTTTCCGTACAGCTTCATCTATCGAGTTAATTCCTAATTTAGCCCTTTTATCTCCTCATTCCGAGTAGCTCCGGTCATTGTTCCCACCTGTTTGTACCACCATTCATGTCTGAGATCTGTTGAGCAAAGCTTGTATTACGTGAGGAGGGCAATTCGGTGACGATAGCTCATTCCAAAGATTTTTCAAGCATTTCTAATTACGGTGTTAGTTTATAATATTTAAATGCGAAATTTCAAAAAGATTATCTCCAGAAAAAGACGACCTTATGATGCCTTCATCTTTAGGCTTTTGTGCCAATGTACAATCTACTGGAGAGCTATTTAGGAAAAAATAAAGTAGCTATATGCCTTTTGTAATTACAGGATGGTTTTTTCACCCCAAAGTGGGTTTTTTACATACATACATACATACATACATACATACATACATACATACATACATCATCATTGTAGACCGTTATGTCTCTCAGCGTTCAGTCTGCAAGTCTCTGAATTTACTAAACGTCTCCACAATCCTCTATTTACAACTAGTTCTGTGGCCTCATTTAGTTCTTTAGTTCTTAAATCGTTAGAAACTGAGTCTAACCATCGTTGTCTTGGTCTCCCTCTACTTATCTTACATTCCATATCAGAGTCCATTAACCTTCTTGGTAATCTATCATCTTCCACTTACCTTACTTGACCCCACCACCGAGGCCGGTTTTATCCGTACATCTTCATCCATCGAGTTCATTCCTAACTTAGCCTTTATCTCCTCATTTCGAGTACCTCCGGCCAATTTCCCACCTGTTTGTACCACCATTCATTCTCACTACTTTAATGTCTGTCACTTTTAACTTGTCCACCCAGCTTTCACTCTCGTAAAGCAAAGTTGGTCCGAAAACGGACCAGTGTAGATAATTTAGTCCTGGAGCTGACTTCCTTCTTACAGAATACTATTGGTCACAACTGCGAGCTCACTGAATTAGCATTACTGCATCTTGATTCGATCTCACTCACTATAGCCTACTACATTCCTGGTAGAATACGCATCTAAATACTTGAAATAATTACCTACCTCTTCCAGCTTTGTATTACCGACCTGACAATCAATTATCTTGGATTTCTTACCCACTGACATCGATTTAGTCTTGGAAAGGCTAATTTTCATACCATACTCATTGCAGTTATTTTTGAGTTCCAAGATATTAGACTGCAGACTTTCAGCATTCTTATAGGTCCTCAAAATTGTTTGAAAAATTATAACTCTTACACTTCATTTGATATTTCAACGCTTGTTTTTTCAGAATGTGTGTATCAACACGAATAAGCCACAACATATTTTGTTGACCAATTCGTAGGCTACAGTTAATTTATGATCAGGAGTACATTAACCGATTTTCGCTGGTGGTCTTAAACTTTTGTTAGTTACTGCAGTTCTCAATTTTGCCCTGAAAATCTCCGTCATGCAACAGCTCATTCGTGTCTTGGTCTGCCAAGGCGACTTCTGCCCAACCAAATTGCCGGCACTCGTGGTCAGCGTAAAGATATCCTTTGTCATACTTCTCTGGTTTCTTGGCCGAATGCGCAGCTTATAGTATCGGACATTCCTCAGTTCCTCTCATGAAACAGAGCAAAGCCCCTTCCAGCCCTCAGTCTAGAATCAAAATACCTGGACAGGTCAGGAACCGATCACAAGATTTGCGGGTAAGATGCTGGGCCGCTGCTCGTATACCACGGGACTGTTTGTCCTGAAAAAGTGATTCTCTAATAGTCTACCGACCGATTCTTCCCCTCTTTAGGACTCTCAAATGTCACCTACCTATACCACTGTTCGATCCCGCCTTGTACACGGAAGCGGGAACTTCAATCTGTTACGTTACGAAGCCGGTATCTATATCTCATTAATGTATTAGCTGGCACTGTGCATCAGAGGTAGAGTGTCCTATTCATGATGCTAAGTTCGCGGGTTTGATGCCGACTGAGGTATTGCTGAAGGACGGTCAAAAATCTTGGCACTCCATGTCATCGTTGTTGGTATGTTAAAGCACGGCCGACTGGTTTCCTCTCTGCGCTCCTTATACCGGCCTTGACAATTGCTTGTGAAGCCCAGCATAAAACTGGCATTGGAAAGTTTCACCATAATACCGCTGGAGCGCTGGCTCTTAAGTCATTGGCAGGAAGCTCTATACCGCAAATTACCGCATTTTCAGTTTAATTTATATTGTTTTGCTGTTGTAAGTGTTGCTAATGTGTTCGCAATGAGGTGTCTGTTGCCTTGTTATTGAGAGTTGATAGTTATGCGCCAATTAGTTTATTTTTTTATTGTGTAGAGTGGTCATTTGATTTTTTAAATTGTGTTTACGAATCTTCGAATATTTGATATTGTTGTGCGTCTTTTTGTACTTTGAACAGTAATTTTCTGCAAACAAGTACAAATGTAATGAGTGTCTCAAAGGGATTTCTCGCTGTAACTTCGTCCTAAATAAGAATTCTAATTTATGCGCTAATTCTTTTTTATTTTAATTGTGTGCGTACGGGTTTGTTTCTGTTTAACTGTGTTAGAAAATACTGGAACATGTATTGCTGTGTGTCTTTTCGTACTTCGAACAGGAAAAAGAGCAAAGGGACTCTATCATTTCACGAATTCCCTGTAGAACAGGGCAAAACTACTTCTTCTGTTGTCTGTAGCCTTCGTTTCAGGAAATCATTTCAAAGTTTTGTGTTTTTCAGAAATCATTTATTGCTTCCCACTACAACCAAGAATTTGACACAAAGCTGAGAACACTACGTTGAAAACTATAAAAAAATAATGTGATGAATTCTGATATTGTTGAGATTTACTTACAAATTCATTTTCAAATGTCAGTTTCGTTGTAGAACAACTAACATAAAGTGGAGATATGCCTGAAGCAGAAATGAGATTACAAGCACAAGGATAACTGAAACACCTATGTTTCTATTATAGCTCCCTACATCCACCCTTGAATGAGCACTTTCATCTTAGTTTTACGTCTCTATTTTCGGGTATTTATTACCCATACATTTTCTTTCATTCAATAATCCTTTAGGTGGACATGACAGCAACACAACGCATTTTTTTTCAAGTTAATCCGAACTTTAACATTTAAACACTGACAAGTAGGAACCCCTACTGTTATGACAGTAAGGTCAACGTATGATGCTAAGTGTAACCAGTTTACCAAGTGAAAATGAAAATTCACAGTCTGTTTCTAGTCATTTGACCGGGCGAGAAATGGAATGAATGAAGTCCCCATCTAGCGGCGAGGATAGAAAATGTGCCGGCTGTCGAAGCCTGTCGCACTCCTTTGGAGTTCACCAAGTATTTACTAAAAATACTTTTCTCTCATTTAATTGTTATTTAAAATTCTAGTACAAGGTATGAATGAAATGTAATCTGACACTATACATATATTGAAATTAAAATTTAAACATGTTTGAGCCAAAATATTTACGTTATCCATACACCAAATATTTAAGTAGAAAAAATGATACTTTAATGTTTTGACTACTCCCCCTTCCTGACAGCAGCACTTGAAGGATTTTAAAACTCTAATTAAACAGCGACTCTTAATCTCAAGATTAACATCAGAAGACGAAAGTATTGTGGTAAGGTGTATCTGAATGATATGAACAAAGAAAGTAATTACGTAATTACTTTTATTCATCACAATTAAGGAATGTCAGTTGGACTATTGTCCGGCTCCATGGCTAAATGTTTACCGTGCTGGCCTTTGGTCACAGGGGTCCTGGGTTCGATTCCCGGCAGGGTCGGGAATTTTAACCATCATTGATTAATTTTGCTGGCACGGGGGCTGGGTGTGTGTGTCGTCTTCATCATCATTTCATACTCATCACGAAGCGCAGGACGCCTACGGGAGTCAAATCTGAAGACCAGCACATGGCGAGCCGAACATGTCCTCGGACATTGCCGACACTAAAAGCCATACGCCATTTCAATTGGACTACTCTACCTCTCAACAGTTTCATTTCACGACGCTATTTCGGCAAATAGAGACGAAGGCACCCTTCAGGATTAATCATTTTAACAGCAGTACTCATTCCTCTAAAGTGAGATAAATCAGCAATCAAAGTCAATATCTGAACATCCGCTAAACTTACACTACCTCTCCGCAGTTTCATTTCACAACATTATTTTGGCAAATATCATCGAAAGTAGTCTTTAGGATTAATTATTTTAACAGTATTAACCTATGTAAAATTCTCCATACCTCAAAACTACGATAAATCGGTAATCAAAGTTAATATATTTTCCAGAGAGGAGTAGGCATTTCTACCTCAAAAACTTAGGCCGCCAACGCCACGTGTCGAGCTATGAAACTACTCCTATTACAGTGCGTGAACACGATTTTCAAGGCTGGTAAGGAGCTAGCTAGAGAGACGCATCAAGCTGGCCGTCGTTAAACACCTCTGATGGTGCTCTTGGTGTCAGCTAGAAAATTAAAACTCAGACCACGGCCGACTGCATCCCTCACTGCGCTAGCCAACTGGAGCGACGCATCAAGTCAGACGCACTATACATTATAGTAGAATGCCTCTTTATTTCCTATGTAGCAGCAGAATCGGAATATCGAAACTGGTAGACAGACCTCCTAGATGACAGCGCTTCGAAAGTTCTGCACCATGGTAGATGAGGCAATACAATTGTTATTGTCATTATTAATATACGAGTATTTAAAAGATATATATCTGAAACAGCGGCGAATAGAATGGTGAATTTAAGTCCTTATTCATTATTGTACGTCGGAGCATCAGAGTACGGAGTCTGAAACTGAGCAATCCTGCTTTGAGTGGAATAAATTGTGATAAACAGGGCCAAGATTCTGATGAACTAAAAATGTGTAAAAAGTAATCTATAAAATGACATAAAAAATTCAGTTAAATGATCCGAAAACTTAAAAGAAATCATAAATTGAATGAATTTTTACAATCAATTTACGAATCGAATAGGTATAAGCTATATTTATGTTATAAACATTATAGTAAGCTTTTGGGCTTTTGCCATGTCAGAAAAAGAAAAACGCAAGGTGAAATTCTTAACGTTTCGCAGAGAACTTTGCTCAGTGTCTTCTTCTTCTTCTTCTTCTTCTTCTTCTTCTTAATCTGTTTATCCTCCAGGGTCGGTGTTTCCCTCGGACTCAGCGAGGGATTCCACCTTTATCGCCTCAAGGGCAGTGTCCTGGAGCTTCAGACTCTGGGTCGGGGATACAACTGGGGAGGATGACCAGTACCTCGCCCAGGCGGCCTCACCTGCTATGCTGAACAGGGGCCTTGCGCGGGTATGGGAAAATGGGAAGGGATAGACAGGAAAGTGGGAAGGAAGCGGCCGTGGCCTTAAGTTAGGTACCATCCCGACATTTTCCTGGAGGAGAAGTGGGAAACGACGGAAAACCACTTCGAGGATGGCTGAGGTGGGAATCGAATTCACCTCTACTCAGTTGACCTCCCAAGGCTGAGTGGATCCCGTTCCAGCCCTCGTACCACTTTTCAAATTTCGTGGCAGAGCCGGGAATCGAACCCGGGCTTCCGGGCGAGGCAGCTAATCACACTAACCACTACACCACAGAGGAGGACAGCGCCGTGTCTTCAGAAGAAAATATCAACTGCTCACAAGGAAGACTTCCCCAATTGGAGGTTTGTCTCGCGGAATGTGAACATTTCCAAGAAGTAAGTGGTGAGCAAAGTTTCTTTAGTCCCCAGTTGATAAAGCGTTGTGAATATTCTCACGTTACCGTATCCATCCTCAGGTGTGGTAATACCCAATATCACACCCGTAAATGCTTCAAAATGACTCGAAAAGTTATAAAATAGTCTGATGAATTCCATAAAATGACCAAATAATGAGGTATAAGTGTAAATGAATTCCCTTGGAGGGGTGGAAGGTAACCTCGGCACTTGATGGGGTAGAGAGGTTAGCTCTACGCCCGGCCGTCTTTGCTCCCAGGCATTAACCTGGTACTCATTTTTGGTGAAGGCTAAGTGAACCTCAGGGCCTTGGTCTACCCCTACCGTTCATACCACCTACACTTTCTTCAAAAACCAACTGAACAAGTCCTGGATGTCTTAATATGTGTCCTATCATTCTATCTCTTCTTCTCGTCAAATTTAGCCGAATCGATCTCCTCTCGCCAATTCGATTCAGTGTCTCTTCATTTGTGATTCGATCTATCCATCTCACCTTCAGCATTCTTCTGTTACACCACATTTCAAAAGCTTCTATTCTCTTTCTTTCTGAGCTAGTTATCGTCCATGTTTCACTTCCATACAATGCCACGCTCCACACGAAAGTCTTCAAAAACATCTTTCGAATTCCTATATCAATGTTTGAAGTGAGCAAATTTCTTTTCTTAAGAAAGGTCTTCCTTGCTTGTGTTTATCTGCATTTTATGTCCTCCTTACTTCTGCCATCTTTAGTTATTTTACTACCCAAGTAACAATATTAATTTACTTCCCTTAAGACTTCATTTCCTAATTTAATATTTCCTACATCACCTGCCTTCGTTCGAATGCACTCCATTACTTTCGTTTTGGACTTATTTATTTTCATCCTGTACTCCTTACCCAAGACTTCGTCCATACTATTCAGCAGCTTCTAGTGATCTTCTGCAGTCTCAGATAAAATAACCATATCATCGGCAAATCACAAGGTTTTGATTTCCTCTCCTTGGATTTCGATTCCCTTTCCAAATTCCTCTTTGATTTCCTTTAATGCCTGTTCTACGTACGCATTGAAAAGGAGGGAGTACAAACTGCAGCCTTGCCTCACTCCTTTCTGGATTTCTGCTTCTTTTTCAAAGCCTTCGATTCATATCACTGCAGACTGATTTTTATACAGATTGTAGATAATTCTTCGTTCTCGGTATCTGATCCCAATCACCTTCAGAATATTAAGTAGCTTGGTCCAATAAACATTATCTAATGCCTTTTCTAGATCTCCAAATGCCATGTGCCATGTACGTGGGTTTGTCCTCCTTGATTCGATCCTCTAAGATCAGACGTAAAGTCAGGATTGCTTCGCGTGTTCCTACATTTCTTCTGAAGCCAAATTGATCGTCTCCCAATTCAGCTTCAACTTATTTTACCATTCTTCTGTAAACAATACGTGTTAAAATTTTGCAGGCATGAGATACTAAACTAATGGTGCGATAGTTTTCACACCCGTCAGCACCGGATTTCTTGGGAACAGGTATAATAACATTCTGCCGAAAATCGGATGGGACTTCTCCTGTCTCATACATCTTACACACTAAATGGAATAACCTTGCCATGCTGCCTTCTACTAAGGCAGTCAGTAATTCAGAAGGAATGTCATCAATTACAGGTGCCTTGTTCCTATTTAGGTCGGTCACAGCTCTGTCAAACTCTGACCTCAAAATTGGGTCTCCCATTTCATCAGCATCAACAGCCTCTTCTTGTTCCAGAACCAATTTATCTACATCTTCACCTTGATACAACTGTTGGATATGTTCCTGCCATCGGACTTGTCTTCTTTCCCTAGAAGTGGCTTTCTATCTGAGCTCTTAATATTCATACACTTAGATTTCCTTTCTACAAAGGTTTGCTTGATATTCCTGTATGCAGCATCTACCTTTCCTAGGACCATACAACCTTCGACATCTTTGCACTTCTACTTCAGTCAGTCTTCCTTAGCTGCCTTGCATTTTCTATTTCATTCTTTAATCGCCTGTATTCTTTTCTGTCCACTTCATTTCTAGCATTCTTGTATTTTCGTCGTTCATCGACAAGGCCTAGTATCATCTGAGTTATCCACTGATTCTTAGTTGATCTTTTCTTCCTTCATAACATTTCTTCAGCAGCCCTGCAGACTTCATTTTTTATGACTATCCACCATTCCTCTATTGTGCTTCCTTCAGCCTTTTCATTTAGTCCTTTTGCATCATGTTCCGTAAAACAATCCCTCACACTCTTTTCTTTTAACTTGTCTAGAGCCCATCTTTTTGTATTCTTTCCTTTCATTAATTTCTTCAGCTTCAGATGGCATTTCATGACCAACAAGTTGTGGTCAGAGTCCACGTCTACTCCTGGGAAAGTTTTGCAATCCAACACCTGGTTTCTGAATATCTGCCTAGTCATAATTAAGTCTATTTGATACCTTCCAGTGTCTCCAGGTCTCGTCCACGTATAAAGCCGTCGTTGGTGTTTGAACCAAGTATTGGCAAGGACTAAATTATGATCAGTGCAGAATTCAACCAGCCGACTTCCTCTTTCGTTTCTTTGTCCCAATCTGAATTCTCCTACTGTATTTTCTTCTCATCCTTGGCCTACCACTGCATTCCAGTCTCCCATCACAATTAGATTCTCGTCACCTTTTACACCTTGTATTAAATCTTCTATCTCTTCATCTGTTCTTTCGATTTCATCATCATCCGCTGAGCTAGTAGGCATATAGACCTGCACTATTCTGGTGGGCATTGGTTTGGTGTCTATTTTGACGACAATAATTCTTTCAGTATGCTGGTCGTAGTAGCTTACCCGCTACGCTATTTTCTTATTCATTATTAAACCAACTCCTGCATTTCCTCTGAATGATTTTGTGTTGATAATTCGGTAGACGCCTGACCAAATATCCTGTTCTTCCTGCCAACGTACTTCACTTATACCATCTACATCTAACTTTAGTCTATCCATCTCCATTTTCAGATTCTCTAATCTACCACAACGATTCAAACTTCTAACATTCCACGCTCCGACTCGCAGAATGTCAGTATCCATCTTCCTGATGATCGCCCCCTCTCGTGTAGTCCCCACCCGGAGATCTGAATTGGGGACTAGTTTACCTCAGGAATATTTTACCCGGGAGGAAGCCATCATCAGTACATCATTCATACAGAGAGAGCTGCATGTCCTCGGGAGTTGGTTACGGCTGTAGTTTCTCGTTGCTTTCATCCGTGTAGCAGTATCAACACAGCTAAGCCATGTTGAGTATTATTACAAGACCACATCAGTCAATCATCCAGACTGCCGTCCTTGCAACTTCGGAAATGCTGCTACCCCCCCCCCCCCTCCCCTTCGATGAACCGTTCCTTAGTCTGGTCTCTCAACAGATACCCATCCGATATAGTTGCACCTGCAGCTCGGCTATTTGCTTCATTGGGACACGCAAGGCTCCCCACCGCAGCAAGGTCACATGGTTCGCAGGTGAGACTAAATTTGATATGGCTGAATAAAGCATTCCTACTGAAGTCGTCGTACCAAATCTCAATCAGATAGGAAACTTACAGTTGGAAGGGTTTCCATGTCAGTTGTATAAGGTTGTGAACATTAAAGAGGAAGGACATAGCAAGTAAATTAACCGTGGAAATTACCTTTGATAAAATTCCTGATGATGTTCAATCTTCTAAAGACATTTCAGATAGAGATTGCATACATCTTCTCACCATGAAAAATGTGTTCAGCATCGAACAACAACATAATTTAAAGTATGAGGCAGTATGGCACCGAAATGAATGCACGAATGCCGAAGCCTTGATCCGTGAGGTGGATACGCTTGGAGATGTAGTGCGTTTCTACAAGGCATAAAGCATTCCTTTCTCGAATCCTCAGTTAAACACATAGGTTTCGTATTGATTCCTATGAACGAATCACAAAAAAAAAAATTGGTTCAAACTGTATTTGCCTTGATAACACGTACGGATTGAATTCATATGGACTTGAACTGACTACACTGCTAGCTCTCGATGAAAAGTGCCGAGGATTTCCGTGTGCTTTCGTGGTAAGTAACAGGTCTGACACGACAGTGATAGAAATATTCATGTCGATTTTGAAGGAAGCTATGTCTAAAAATCTTGAGCCTAAAGTGTTCATGTCGAAACATTACACTATGCGTGGATGAAAGTAATGCGTCCTCCTAAGTTTCGACTTTTTATTCCTGGCATGTTGACCGCGCATGGAGAAAAAAATGCTTGCTAAATTAAACGAAAACCAGGCTGAAACTTACAAAATATTAAGAATTCCGCTGGAAGAAAAAGATTGAGATGCATTTTCCGGGATGATAAATCAGGCATTAACTAATTTGAAAAAAAGCTATCGGGACACTTTAGAATTTTCCTATATGCCTTATAAACACTGTGTTTCTAGTTGAACTTACTGCCATCGTCTCCATGCTGGCCTCAATACCAACATGTTTTAGAGCAAATGCATGGAGTTATCAAACATATATATATGTGGGCTGGAAGAATCCGAAAAGACTGAACATAACCATCGATGTCCTGATACGGTTCATAAGAGAGAAGCTTTTGACCGTCTCATTTACTTACAGAGAGGTAAAGTAAGTAAAGTAACAGGTAAACTGTCTGCGATAAAACGCGAACACACTAAAGCATTGTCTCCTTCATCAGAAAATGTTACCTGCTATGGTGACTTGTGGAGAGTTCCATCTGCCAATAGACATGAAATATACTGAATGAGGAAAACACTGTAATTTTACATACAGTGAATGAAAAGTGCACTCTTGCCAATATTTGTAGTTATCATGAGTCAGTTATCAAATTTAACATGTGTGAGCACATCCGTCTCATATCAAAGTAGTCTGCAGAAGAAAAATCATAGAAACTTTTAGCATAGAAAATGACCTTGTTATTCAGGAACACCCATCTAAAGAGAATGAAGAAAAACTCATGAATGAGCTTCGCAATCCCATGAAGTGAAATTTAGATAACGATGATCAACAAAGAAGGAGAAAACTTCGAGAAAGATTATTGCAGAAGGTGAGGGTATTGAAGGTTCTGAAACAGCTGAGAAACAATTTCAACCTATAATGCCTACAACACGGGCCTGGAAGTCAATGACAACATTTCACTGACCTACATACATGCTATCTTCTTCTACCTAAAAGAACAAATTTTAAACCGCAGACAAGTCTGTTCTCCACAAAAAGGGCCTTATCAAAGAACATCCTTATCCTTGTCCAAGACCTACTGTAAACGAGCAAGAAGAAATTTGTGAAAATGTATTACTCCGCTAAACTATATACCACAGCCAAGTAATAAATATGTGTAGTTGTACCCTTCCCCATTCCATAATATTTTGCTACTAGATAATATAACCCCTCAGCCTGTTTGAAGTCTTTCGACCGGGTCAGGAATTGAATGAATGAAGCCTCCATCTAGCGGCGAAGATAGGAAATGCGCCGGCTGCCGAAGCCTATCGCACTCCTCTGGTGCAATTATTAATAACTGACAGATGAAATTAAATAATATTGGAGAGTGTTGCTGGGATGAAAGATGTCAGGGAAAACCTGAGTACCTAGAGAAAATTCTGTCTCTCCTCCTCTTTGAACAGCACAAATCTCACACATGGAGTGAACGAGGTTTGAACTGCGAAACTCAGGGGTGAGAGGCCGGTGCGCTGCCGCCTGAGCTACGGAGGCCTTTTCTACTAGACATGTTCCTCATATCGTATTTCAGATTGTCTTTGTTTGTCATTTATTAGTTAACATTTTGAGCCTGAACGATAAGTTATTAAGTTATCCTGTGCAAAATATATCAAGTTAAACTAAAATCTTAACTATAACTGCTGAAACGTTGGACACAGTTGTTCGACAGGAACAATAAAATATGTTTCAAAAACTCTATACTCGGCGCTTCTGGAGATGCAGAACTAATTTGGTAAGTCTACTTGTAAGATAAATAATTTTCCAGTATAAATAATACAGTTGTAGGAGGGAAATGGATAACCTAGCAAAGAAAAGTTAAAATTAAATACACAATGTTTTAATATTATATTTTATCAGCTCGTTCCCCTTACAATATTACATGGGACTCTATTGTAACGAAATCATAATATGAATATTTGTATGTAGATGTAACTTATGTCTTTCATAATAATATTAGCCACTTATTTCCTCTTAAGATGTTAGAAATATGGAAAAATAAAAATATGAAGTAGCATTAGAATCGAGTATACACGAAATAGCATTGTGAGCGTCGAATTATATCACTGAGCCTGTAATTTTGTTCACAATAGTGTTAGCTCGAGGAAAGTGAAAATCCTTAGTTTTGAAAAGCTCAGGTAGAGGGACGGTGTGGATAAATATCTTTACATGACGACTCTGCACGAACTTAGCCGATGACGGCTCTTGAGTGCCAGGCATCAGAACAAATTCTGGCGGCTGTCTTAAGAACAGTTTTTCGTGGTTTTCCATTCTCCAGCACTTGTACAGTTCCGAGTATAGGCTACGGTCGCCATCCCTCTCACCTTCCCGCACATCTCCATCCCCACTACAAATCTCGTGGCCACTGGTCTGTCAACGAATTGATAGAAGTAGTGAATCTTGACAAGGTTAAGGGAGTGAGGCAGAAAGCTAGAGGCTATTTTGAAATGTCTCCTGTCAGAATATTTCTACTGTCAAAAATTTAAGATTGACAGTAGCGCTGGTATATGATATATGCAGTCCACCTCCACCACCAACGATGTTGATAAATGTATCTGCTAACACGCCAACGGTATATGGATGCATAATTTGTAAGATTTGAATAAAACTAATTCGAAACAATAGGAATTCTACCAAAAAACGAAGAAAAACGATTAGATCGTCCTGAGAGACGACATCACTGTCTAAGAAGCCCGCCTGCCTCTTCAGGTGAGGAATGAAAACAATTTAGTTGCAGTAACCATTTTAATAATTTCCTAAGATGACCAGAAGTTCGGCTCCGTAGTCAGTGGAACGGTTAGCGCTACTAGCTGTTGTCCTTTGGGTTAACAGTCGATTTACAAATATCTTACAGTAGAAGATGGAGAGTGTGAGGTACATTACCAAATCCCTGATACAGTTCAAAGTTCACAGGGGCAAAAGCAGGCGGTTGACTTGTTCGTTGTGGTGAAACTTTTTCGCCCAATTTCATACGACACTAAGATCGAAATAATTCATGTTCACTACTCTCCTCATCAAGATTATAGACCTCAGGTTGAATATCAGCATCGCTACCACTACCGGGGTATCTTAATAAGGTGATTACTTAGATGGTACGGAAGTGATTTCAGGTAACAAGTTCTCTTCAATTTTTCGTTGGTCATGAATTAGTTTTAGATATAATAAGTCTTGAATTCAGTTAAGATAATGTAGTATCCTACCTTGAATCCTTTTCGATTGACTTAGGGAAGGATCCCTATTTTCCAAACATTAAACAACTGATGAAATCTTGGCAATATCGGTTGACAGAATGTACAGAGACTTACCAACAGCCTTGTCGTCTAACATACGAATCATCACAGGTTGATTTAGAGTCGCCTTGAGAAGGGGAACATTGGCATTTACAGTTCTAGCCGAGTTGATTTTACTGATGACTATTTGAGAGGAAGGACAGGAGACGTCTCGATCAGACAGGATGAAGAGAGAAAAAAATATAAAGTGTTAGAATTATAAAAGTTGGAAAAACGAAAATGTTGGTAATGCACTGGTTATACCAGACCATCTAAACCACGCTTTGCTACCGCTGTAACAGCAAAGGGAAGGTTTAAGGAAATGCCAGGGCCTCAGGGCTGAACGAGGTTCTTGTGAGAAGAGAAAACCTCAGTGTTTAAAAACGCATTTTTATGAATCTTAATTCCTTCTCTATTTTTAATATTAACTATATGTAAATAAGGTAACAGAAAGTGAGATGAAGAACGAAGCTGACAACAGTAAGTCAATGACAAATTAGAGAAAAACTATCAATTGAAATTTGGACCTAACGGAACAATAATACGAGTAATAATATAACTAGGAGAACTCTAATGTATTCATAAAAGGAGGGGAGAGTAAACGGAGTGGAATTTCGCGGCTCAGATTTCACAGTCAAAATTTCAGTCTGGAGCGTTTACTTACCGTTGAGGAGATTCGAACATCATACTCCCAGTTACTTCTACCAAGGAACCACGGAACAATTTCCAGCAAATAAATTTCAACTGGAAATTCCACCCTCACATGGCCCATGGGAAAATTTAACTCCAAAATGCTTTCAAAAGAAGGCTAGGGATTCCAAAAATCACAACAAATCCCATGAAAGAAATACATCAGAGAACAAGTGTCAAACTTAGTCGGGGGTTAAGCCGAAATTACGCTGCAATTAGAAGAGGAAAGCCACTATAAATCCAAAATGGCCAGGAGATTTTAAAAACATTTGCCGTACTAAAGGAAAGGTGAGGAGGATACCGAGGGTAACACACTGGAAGATCATTGTGTTCTAAACAATTTACATTAAATGCTTTCGTTAACACTACATGACGGAATTGCATAAGGCAAACATAAACTTACCCAACAATTCTTTAAATGGCACAGATATTCCCAGCGCACCTTAATAGGAAAGAAACGCGAAGGCCCTACTCTAACAGTTACATAATTTCAGTAGTACAATTTAAGATTTATAAAATATTTCCTTCAACCGGGAGAAGATTCACCAAGAGCTGAAGGTAGTGGTTTTGAAGATTGTCCTTACCTTGTCACCAGCCAACACACTCGACGTTTATTAGTTCAGTACCATATGCAGGGAAGCAACTCACTGAGGAAATAAATTCCTGCTTATAGGCAACTAACTGGCCACTGATGGGACATGGGTAGTTCAACCTATACAATCCAAGAAGAGAGTAACAGTCCCGCCAATAAAACTAAAGTATCACGGCTACACGAATTTCTGAGAGTTACGGTTAAATAGTGCGCAGTAGAGGTGTAAGAAGGGTAGTCTAATTACAGGAGAGGCCGTATTTCTTGGCACAATCTGTTTCAAGATCATGCTACCGAGGACGTTGACAGTTATACTTCGTTCAGTCAGTATCCTGGCGACGAACTTTGCTATGCCACATGACTTCGAACAGTAAGTCGTGAACTTTCCATTTATTTAATGGGATGTCGTTATTATTATCTATTATTATTATTTGCTTTACGCCGCACCGACACAGATACTGCAGGTCTCATGGCGACGACGGGATAGGAAAGAGCTAGGAGTAGGAAATAAGCGGCATTTGCCTGGTGCGAAAATAGGAAATATCTCCCTTTTCTCCTGGTCACCCGTCTTTGAACGGTCTATTTTCGTCACAAACCGTACCGTTAGATTGAAGAGTGATTCTGGCTGATTGCAATAAGATAGAGGATTTTATAAAGTTATTTATTCTTGGCGAAGATAAAAGAAAGGAAGCGAAGAACACTATCGCTTTTAAGGATTTTCATACAATAGCGAATGTACGTTACAGAAAGCATTCAATATTTCTAGCTGAGCTGAGTAGCTCAGGTGGTAAACCACCGGCCTCCTGAGCTCAATATGGCCGGTTCGATCCCGGCCCAAATCGGTGGTATTTGAAGGTGCCCAAATACGTCACCCTCGTGTCGGTGAATTTATTGGTACGTAAAATAAGTCCCGTGGGACAAAATTCTGGCATGTCGGTGTCTCCGAAAACAGTACAAAAGTAGGTCCTGGGACGTTAAACCAATAACAGTATTATATTGTCAATAACTCTACAACTATTACAGGGATTTTCTCGAAATTTACTAGGAATGTGTACTACTATGAAGCGTATCGTACAGTGCCAAGAAATTATTTTGTCTGATGCTAATGGTTAACTTACATCTTTTCCAATTTCTTCATTATTTTTGTTTTTACGTTTATTATTTTACAAAATCACAACATCGAAAAATGTAAAGTAAAGCGAGAAATTAGTTTATGTCTCTTGAAAGAAGTGGTTTCCTTCTAGAGCAGCAGTTCTCAGAGGTCGTAACGTGAGAAGAAAAATATCAGGGTAATATAAATGTACAGTATGTGTATTATTTAATTAGGCCTACTCTTACTTTTCAACCGCAAAAAACATGAGAATAGTTTTTACACAAAATTGTGAAGTCTTATTTGTCTAATAAGCAACCCAAGAGTCTGGGATGTGTAGGGTGAATAAATTCAAGTTACATAAGAAATCTCCTCCAGTTATTACTTAAATGTTGGTCAATGCCAAAATACTTTCGAAATCTATGGGAAATAATCCTATATTATATCTTTTTTCAAATTCATTCTATAAAAAGTCTGAAGTGATTAAACATTCGCTCTTTATTCATTAGGTCCATAAAATTCGAAGGCAAACCAGTCTTCGCTGTTCACTTTCAATGAGATCGCCCGTATGCGGATTTTCATCAAAGCGCAGCTTGTATATTCTTCCTCGGATGGATTTTACAGCAGCTGTCAACTCAGCTTCTCTCTCAGTCTTGTATCTCGTCTATCGACAGAGCTCGCTCTGAAAGTTCGTGTACGGACCACTGGAGCGTTAGTGACATCGTAAAAGTGTTGTCTGTGGCGACTGAGACGCATTCTATGGGCAAACTGATGAACGTTGAGAATCTCGCTTGAAAATTTGAGAGAGAACAAAATCTACAGCGCCAACAGCTGACAGAGGAATGAGTTGTTTGATTGCAGCATCATTGCAGTACGTATTTGTAATTAACTGGGGCTAATATTTAAGAGGAGTGATCCTATCCTATTTGTTTCGAATATTTCTTCCGCTTAAATAATATGAACAACTGGTAGGATGGCTGATAATTTCATTTGAATAAATTTCCTCTCCTCTTGAGGATGAATACTTTCCTTTCCAGCTCTCATGTGAGGATTGTATAAATTGTAGTCCTGTGTTTAAACGTTAATTATAAAGTCATTTAACAAAAAACGTTAAAGTGAGGAAGTATCTTAAACAGCCTATTTAAAGCACTAAATACAGATCGGTAATGATTGAGATAGTTACCAAACACTGGGTGTCAGAATTAATGTTCTGTATACTATTGAGCCCTTAATAAGTGGTATGTTCCGAGCTGTCAGCGGAGAGATGGCGTGGAATGACATTAGTAGACGAATAAGTTTGAGTGGCGTTCATAAGAGTAGGAAAGATCACAATATGAAGATAAAGTTGGAATTCAAGAGGACAAACTGGGGAAAATATTCATTTATAGGAAGGGGAGTTAGGGATTGGAATAACTTACCAAGGGAGACGTTCAATAAATTTCCAATTTCTTTGAAATCATTTAGGAAAAGGCTAGGAAAACAACAGATAGGGAATCTGCCACCTGAGCGACTGCCCTAAATGCAGATCAGTATTGATTGATAAGAAAACTGATGCCCTTCTACGTACCTATTCATTTGTATTCATTGCGTTTTCTCTTTTGAACATATTATAGCCTAGTGATTGGAACTAGAACTGTCAGTGCGCCATTTGTTTAAACGTATATTTTTCATTTCATTTCTAAATAAGTACATGATGAGTCAGGAAATTATGACAATGGAATTCATAAGACATTCTCGTTTCCTAAAGTAGGATTTTTACAACAGTAGATCGGTACGGAGATTTGTCATGGTAAATATCAAGTCCATCTATTGAAAGGACATATCTTCCCTCAGTACTGTATACCAAAATCAAGTCTAGTTCTTCAGATGAGTGGTCAGCGTCTTGGCCATGGGCCTTCGGGGCTCCGGGTTCGATTCCCGGCTGATTCCAGGATTTTAATCTTAAATGTTCGATTCCCTTGTCTTGGGGCTGGGGTTTGTTATCTCCTTAACAATCTCGCAGCCCACGCACCACTTATAACACTACTCCCCACCGTACTAACAAGCAGTTTCCCATACATGTCAGATACTACCCACACTCACCGGAAGGTCTGCATTACAGGAGCTCCACTAGGCTAGAAAAAGCTACACGAAATTATTATTATCAACAAGAAGAATATGGAATAGGATTCTTCATAAATATGTCAGATTTTCTCTCTCTTTTA
Source organism: Anabrus simplex (assembly GCF_040414725.1). Taxonomy (NCBI): domain Eukaryota; kingdom Metazoa; phylum Arthropoda; class Insecta; order Orthoptera; family Tettigoniidae; genus Anabrus; species Anabrus simplex. Next base: position 315,101,030 of record NC_090269.1, on the reverse strand, counting down.
CCTTACCACTGGTATTGTCTTCTTTTTAAAGTCAGTGTGGTTTCGATAAATACAGTTGGAAATTTAAGGCATTTTACAGTTCATATCTCTTGTTTTTGATTCATTTTACCGATCACAATCGCCGTTGATAAAGAAACGTAATGTATTTGAAAACAATTTGATACCCTGGGATATTGCAGTGGTATTGTAACTGCTCTTTTGACTCTCTAAGCATCAGTCAGTTCCTCACAGCGTTAACCTTGGGCAAGATTTCTTAAACATAACCGAGTCTAAGAAATGGAACCATGTTCTTTTCCTGCTTATTTCCTTTAGGTTTCCTCCTTACTTAACTCACCTGATAAGGTATAGATAAGTGACCCAAAATATGTACAAATAAATTTGAAATAATTTGTCAATCTTGGTATTAGTCAAGGTAGGTAGTCATTCTTCTGGCGATGCTTTTAGTAAATTTGTAGTAATCTACTATTTGATATTTATTTCCTATCTCCCTTACTGTAGTCAGTTTTTGTCTTCCAACCTGCGAGATATTAGAAATGCACCGCTCAGTATACTTTTCATTTCCATATTCCCTCCCTTAACATAACATATTGTCTTATTTTGGGTATATGATAGTCATATGAGTAATTTTTTGCTTTTATTTTTGTTAGTTTCTTCACGTCATACTGACACAGATAGGTCGTATGGCGACGATGGGATAGGAAAGGCCTAGGAGTTGGAAGGAAGCGGCCGTGACCTTAATTAACGTACAGCCCCAACATTTGCCTGGTGTGAAAATGGGAAACCACGGAAAACCATCTTCAGGGCTTCCGACAGTGGGATTCGAACCCACTATCTCGCGGATGCAAGCTCACAGCCGCGTGCCGCTGACCGCACGGCCAACTCGCCCGGTATGAGAAATTTAGGTGCAACGATGGGTATATAACCAAATGACCAATAATAAGTTACGAGGGCTTTTCCTTAGTAATTGTTCAGCTCTATTTCAAGTGGTAACGTGTACTTCCTTCAAAAATTGGTCAGTGATGTGATAAAAGAGTTATTTAAGCTATAACTGAGGTCAAAGTTTGTACTAATCGAGAACAAGCTAACAAACGAGTTCGAAGCTAATAAAATCTACTTACGAATTGCCTCTCTCACTCACTCTCACATTCTAGTAAATACACTGACTGAGCAAATGTCATGGGATAGCGGAGCACTGATGCGCAGGTTTGTTGTCTGCGCACCACACGCCCCCTGTGCCAGCGGCAGTTGCATAGGAGACCTTGTGAGCAGTGGCTGTGCATGTGACAGGTGTAACATGGAACGTCGTCGTGAGATGACACCGTTCGAATGGGGTATGGTGGTCGGTGCCCGACGGATGGGAAGTGCGATTTCGGAAGTGGTGCGGAAATTCGGCTTCACACGATCAACCGTGTCCAGGGTGTATCATGAATGTTTGAATGCGGGTGTCACCGTCCACAACAGACGAACGACCGGCCGTCCAGCCACCCTCGATGGCCGTGACCGGCGACATCTGAGACGGATTGTCAATAGTGACAGACGGGCAACCGTGCAACAAATCACAGCTCAATTCAACACAGGCCGTGCTAGACACGTCCCCCAGTGGACAATCCGTAGGAACATGGGTTCTATGGGGTATGGGAGCCGGCGCCGCACACGGGTGCCACTGTTAACCCAACGTCATCGGGCACAACGGCGCGCATTTGTCGCCAGTCACCAGGGATGGACACTGGAACAATGGCGTAACGTGATATGGTCGAACGAATCACAATTTCAACTGCACCATGCCCATGGAAGGTACCGAGTATGGCGCAGACCACATGAAGCGATGGATTTATTTTTAACTACGACAAAAACAGCTTCATGATCACTAATACCGTCTATTACTTCGATTTCTCTGTAGAGCTCATCAGATTTTACCAGCACGACATCCAGGATATTTTCCCCACTAATTGGTTTAGAACTGTCTACAAAACAGAGTATAGAGAAACATTTCTTTACTAAAATAACAGGAAAATAATGTTTGAAACTAAAAAATGAATTCTCGTAAAAAACATTAGTTAAATAATAGGCATAAATAAACAAAAATTAGAAATAAATGTTATATTAAACTGGTTTGCTGGTAACTGCATATGATTAAAACAGTATTATTTAATATGCACATTTCAAAATCATTTTTAAGAACATTCTTTTAAACATTTTCTCCTAATATCCGAAAATGGAGCCACCTGATCCCGTCATCCAAATCCTTCGATTCCTTTACAGCTGGAAAATAAAATATATTAATTCCATAAAAGTATTGCAGGATGCTCCTACAAACAGGAAGAAAAAACACCGCCCTTTTTTTACATGCAGTGAAGGTCCTGGAAAGACCTATGCAATGAATGGGATAGAATGGTTAGCTACATGCCCGATCGCCTTTGCTCCCCAGGAATCAACCTCGTCCACATATTTGGTGTAGTCTAAACGAACCTCGGGGCCATGTGCCCCTGCAGAAGTTTAAAAACCGGGCGAGTTTGCCGTGCGCGTAGAGGCGTGCGGCTGTGAGCTTGCATCCGGGAGATAGTAGGTTCGAATCCCACTATCGGCAGCCCTGAAAATGGTTTTCCGTGGTTTCCAATTTTCACACCAGGCAAATGCTGGGGCTGTACCTTAATTAAGGCCACGGCCGCTTCCTTCCAACTCCTAAGCCTTCCCTATCCCATCGTCGCCATAAGACCTATCTGTGTCGGTGCGACGTAAAGCCCCTAGCAAAAAAAAAAAAAAAAAGAAGTTTAAAACTCGTTTAAAATGAGGGTCGTTGTTCGTAACCTCGCCATTGAGCTAAATGGACAAATTGGCTTTATATTGAACCCGACAGGGGCATGATCCAAGGACCTTGGGTTGATATCGATCTCAGTAATTACGCACGCAATGCTATTAAAGGGAAAGAACGCTGAAAATGATTAATATTCATATCATTAATAGGGGTCATACCGAAACTAATTAATATTCATACCATTGAGATAGATAAATTGTGTATTTTAAAATTATTTTATGAGATTTCTTTGTCTGCGACTTATTGCGCAGTATTATCCTTTGTGTAGCGGGGGCCCCGCAGATGAAGCCAAGCCAACTTAGACCCGGGAGGGGTTACGAATGGGGATTCCCTATGACATTACTCGAGAGAAGACATCCCTCCTCAAGGCTCACAGAATGAGGGGAAACTAACTTTTTCGAAACGGAATATAGGAGCCATCTTGGAATCGGACTGGCCAACTTAATTACCGACGAGGTAGAAAATTAATAAAACTCGAATTAGGGGCTCATCTCCCGATTTAAAAGGGATGAATGCTACTGGGACATTTATTTAGAGTGTTTAATGTCCTCTTCCGTGATAACTTTCAGCAGGAGAAAGAATACTGTGTTGTTTCTGCGTGGAAAAGTACTGGGGCCATCTGGTTAGTGTCATGACAGCTCCTCGAGACCGGGACTTCACCCCGTGTGGTGGGGGAACCAGAACATATTTTAATTAATTTAAAGAGATTCACCGAAGGATAATTGAGTGGTTATGTCTCAATCGCACCAACTAGATACTGGTCACCGACCATCCGCACTATTTTACCTCGAGTACGCCGGGAATAGGCGCTACACAAATTAGTGGAAGGGGTATCGCTCCCTAGTAAAAACTACTGCAGAAAGGAAGAAGCGTCAGTCGGGATTTGTGGCTTACGGGCGGCGAAGCTACGTGTTGTCGAGCTTCCAGTGATCTTTTGTTTGAGTGAATTTCAATTTAATTTACAAGTGAAATCGCGTACTGTGCGTAAATATTGCAGAGATTGGATAGACGTGATGCTAGGGTCTAAACTTTAAAGATCAGAGACGTGTCGCGAACATTAAATATAATTTGTAATAATATTATTATTATTATTACTACGGCGCTACTGTGTCGAGTAGTGACAAAGGTACGCGGAATCCGATACTGAATCGCGGATTGCGGAGTGAGGTCCGGTATCGTGGCTGGACGTTCACACCGAATGTAACTAAATAAATCTTGGAATAAATAGTGACGTGTTGTGTGCCTCAGGAATATTGCCAGCGGTTTCGTCAACCTAGAACAATGGACTCCCAGTTGGAAAGAAGAATGGTGCCTCCAGTAACTGCTTTGGTGCCTATGGATCAGCACTAAACCAGCCATGGACTCCCTGAGCTGACAACGGGTCATCGAGATGGAGATGAGTATAAATCATAATTAATATGACGTAATCAGATTGGGCGGGGAACAGTTATCATTACCTGACGCTATAATGTTAAAGATTGTAACTTCAGTAATGTAGATGTGCTACCATGATACACGTAGCTTCTATTTACTTTATTTAATTAGTAACACGTCTGAGCAATCAATTGTAAATAAAGGGGTAACACGATAAGTTTGCATGCAGTAGTAGATTGACTTAATCATTTTATTTGGGAAAACTTGTAATTATTGATGCGTCAGGAGACAAATTTTTAGTAATTCAGAGTAATTCAAGTTAGGTTGTAGTTAGTCCAGCGATGATATTGCATGGCTGGTAAATAGTGTAATTTTATTCCGTGAGCACCCAGAGCTACGAGATATGACTTCGGAACTGACATCCCAGGCCTCCACTGATATATATTTAGATAGGAAATGTACAATTTTAATTGGCAGGCTTATCACCATTTAAGTGCAAATTGAGGAATATTTAATTCATAATTGTATTACCGTGTGACGATTTTATCAGAAATCACAATTTAGATATGGATTAATTACACCGTCATTACGAGGAAGTTAATTATGATCACGCAGTATGGTCTAATTTCCAGGTAAGTCGTGTAGGGAGATGGTGTAATGATGAACCCAATAATAATAATAATAATAATAATAATAATAATAATAATAATAATAATAATAATAATAAATTGTAGTTATGGTAATCAAACAAGTATTGGTATCATAGGAACCGATGTCGCGTCGCGGGATCATGATATTGTAAATGAATGTGTGTGTTGAATTGAAGTGAAGTATCGAGAGCCGATGTAATTTTGTTTAAGGAACGATGAGGCTCAGTTTATTAGTGAACGATCCCCGAGATGGGGTGTTTTGTTAAGAAAGGGCGTTATGCCTGTGAAGGCCGAGGCCAATGACCACCCGCCGTGTGGGGGCTGTGGGCAGTTGACCTACTGAGGAGAAGTGTCGGTTTTTTGTGTATTCTCGTCCGCTCGTGTAAGAGGGAGCCTTGAGTTGAAGTGAATGAGGGCGAAAGAATCGCTTAATAATGAAATATTCAACACGCCAGACTGATGTAGTCGCTAATAAATGACACGGCGATTGTTACCAGTACTTGTTAGTTTACTGCCATTACACACTTGAGTATAACGTAGTTTAGGGTTTTCAGAGTCCCACTTCCATCCCAACGGGTGTCAGTTCAGTTCCCGACAGCGGCATTGGTACCCCAATGCTCAACCGAAGGCTGGATGTCTCACGTGTTTACTGTATATAATTTGTGTTCTTTAAGGGTTTATGTATCTTGTTGTGATTATAATTGAGTTACCGATGGTGTTGACCATCGGGGTGGTGAATTTTTTACAAGTGAGGGTCGGTTCAAACCCGGGCGTTTGTTCCACATTTTTATGAGTTCCTTCGTGGTACTTCGTTGGGGAATAGCTGTGTGTTTAGTATAGGGATTGCTCAGATTCGTTGCATGCATGTTAATCCTATTGGTCAATGATATCACATAGCCTCAGTGTCTATGATAAGTGTTTTCCCGTTCGAATCTCGTCATAATGGATCGCTCTGCGATAGATAATACTCGGATCCATCACAAACGACTGAAAGTCGATAACAAACAACAACAATTGATAATAATCCATGTAATTCATTTGTATATAAATGCGTCATTACCATTATCATCATTAAGGCCTAATAAACCACGTGTATTAATCTAATCTTTAACCCGAATGTGTTCTCATTGTAATTAGGTATGACCCGTCTCCTACCCTGTATGCCCTTAAGCTTAGTCGAGTTAAGCGCCCATTTGTTTTATTCCAACCCGTTAACGCCCTGTAGACATCATGCCGGAGCCATTAGGTGTAGGGACGGGCACATACTTAAGATGGCGCATCCAAAGTGGGGCGAGATAAAAGGGCGTAAGTGAACTGTGGGGGCTCGATATGTCCGTAAATAAGGGCTACCCAGATTTAGGAAATTTAGCGCCATATAGAATGACATCCAATGTCTGGATATATAAATACGGCCCAAGGTGGGACATATTCTACGGTTTAGTAGGCGTATTTTGATGTTTAATAGGCGCATAATTATCCCACCTATTGCATACCATTAATGCAAAGATAGGGGCGTGTTGTGTTGTGTATTAGGCAAGGCATACTTGTGCGGCTTCCAGGAGTGGGCACGATTATTTTGGTAACCCATGTCTGCTTCTGACATTTCCACGCGAGGCCCAGTTCATTATAGTTGAATAAGTGATACCTTGATGTCAATATTAAATCGTTTTATGAATGAGAACACAGTCATGGTCCAATGATATGGGCAGAGCCATGACATTCGCGTAAGCAGGGGCGTATCCAAAATTTAAGGGGATTAGTTCGAATCCCGGGAAACAATGAAATGAATTTCCCATAAGTGAGGTTTGAAGTGAATAGTGGCTTTCTCTTGGTGCATATCTATTCACGGATATTAGCCAGTGGTGCGTGTTTCGTCACCAAACAACCTGCTATTAGGAAATATATTTTACGTCAGTATAACCGAGGATGAGAAGAGGTAACCTCACGCCTACTTTTCTTTTTCGAGTGGCAGTAGGTTGATTTCATGGGTTCAGTTTGAGATTCTGATGACTTTGTGTGTTTGAAGGACCTCAATGCTGAGGGCATGGGTTGATTTACTGGCACTATACCACATGTGTTGGTATTTAAAATCGAGCCCAATTTTAAAATCACAGGTCAACCGGCAACTTTATTAACTGAATTTGAGGGCTAATGTTATAATCATTTTCGGAAATTTCCCGTTGCCTTCTTATATGGATTTCATGAACCTTAATGATGTTAGGCGGTTAGGCAGCTTCAATGATAGCCGTTTTTGAGGCTTAATTTGCAATGATGATTAAAGTAAAAATTATTTGAAGCTGGAAGAACGTAAAGTTGGATAGAGGAATCCTTTCTTTTAAAATAAATAATAATTATATATTGTTGTGGTTTGTTGACGCCGACGTTAGCGAGGGGGGGTCCTGTCATCTCAAAGGATAGCGACATGGATAGTGAAGCCATGCGGGCTTTGATGGACGCCTTTAAGGCACTTGAAAATAAGATGGAAGAGAGCAGGAAGGCGATGGAAAATAAGATGGAAGATAACAGTGCGCAGATTAGGGAGATGAAGGACGCTGTGAAGGACGAATTAAAGGCGCATCGGGAGGAAATGAAGGACGATTTTAAGAAGTTCCGTGCCGAGATGAAGGAGATAATGGAAGAGAACCGGGTGCAGCTTAGGAACAGTCTGACGGGGGTAATGGAGCGACGGTTTGCAGATATGAGGGAAGCAAGTAGTGGGATAAGAAGGCTCACAGAGGAACTGAGACAGGACAGGTTAAAAGGGTTCGGAGTTAAATCGAAAGTGCAAATAGATCAGAATAGTCCAGAGAGTAGTGAAGTGATGAACAGTACAAATGACTCTGAGGATAAGATTACAAATCTTGAGGATAAGGCAGAAGGAAAACGAACAGAGATAGAGGCAGTGAATGAAAGGAAAGTCGAGGGAATAGTTGAGCGGCATGATCAGGTTGAGACCAGTATCACGCGAGACAATGTCCACGTAAATGACGGAATCAGGAGCGTCAAGGGAAAAATGGAGAATATGCAAGACGAGATGAAAGCCGAGGACGGAGCAGAAAGGAAGAGATCATCTGGTCGATACAAGAGACGACAACGCAACAAGCAGCGCCGAATTATGTATGGATGGCTTACCAGTGAAAGAGGGACATGTTTAAGAAGAAGACGTCGTGATACCAGAGGTTCGAAGCTACAGCATGTGAACTGGAGAGACGAAATGAGAGATGAACGAGTTCTGAAACCCAAACGCTACGTAGAGCAATTGAAACGTAAGCGAGGAAGCAAGAAGGGCCAGCCCTTGGCAATATTACAAGTAACAAGAAGAAGTGGAAGTCTTGAGTTCGTAGCACGTGGGGACTCAAGCCGGAAGAACCTGAAGGTTACTGACGAGAGTACAGAGGATCCAGGAGGATGTTCTGACGACCGAAGGCAGATCTAACCTATCGGCGGTCATCTTATGTATGTAAATATTTGTAAATATTATCATCCAGGCGCAGCAGATGAATTACATTAATTACCCGAACGTGACAAGAACTTAGAAGACGTGGACAACGCTGAAGAACTTGGGGCAACGGAAGAAGAAGACGATGAGGATGACGGAGAAGAAGATCGACGTGACGTGTCAGATGAAGAGTCGGGACCAAATGAGGAAGCCGAAGAAGTCAATTATTTGGAGAATTTGTTTTCACAGAGAGATCTTGGGGATGAAGAATGTCCAGAATGTCAGTACCTGGAGAACTACAGAGAAGCATTGCGTCAGATAGCATATTATTTGGAAAGAGAGAACCAGGAACTTCGCCAGAAAGCAAAGGTTTGGAAACAGTTATGAATCGATATTGCCCATTTGAATATTTAGCGACGAAATGTGTCCAGTGCCTGTACCCATTTCTTCTCGGGGAGAGGGGAATATGAACCCGACAGGGGCATGATCCAAGGACCTTGGGTTGATATCGATCTCAGTAATTACGCACGCAATGCTATTAAAGGGAAAGAACGCTGAAAATGATTAATATTCATATCATTAATAGGGGTCATACCGAAACTAATTAATATTCATACCATTGAGATAGATAAATTGTGTATTTTAAAATTATTTTATGAGATTTCTTTGTCTGCGACTTATTGCGCAGTATTATCCTTTGTGTAGCGGGGGCCCCGCAGATGAAGCCAAGCCAACTTAGACCCGGGAGGGGTTACGAATGGGGATTCCCTATGACATTACTCGAGAGAAGACATCCCTCCTCAAGGCTCACAGAATGAGGGGAAACTAACTTTTTCGAAACGGAATATAGGAGCCATCTTGGAATCGGACTGGCCAACTTAATTACCGACGAGGTAGAAAATTAATAAAACTCGAATTAGGGGCTCATCTCCCGATTTAAAAGGGATGAATGCTACTGGGACATTTATTTAGAGTGTTTAATGTCCTCTTCCGTGATAACTTTCAGCAGGAGAAAGAATACTGTGTTGTTTCTGCGTGGAAAAGTACTGGGGCCATCTGGTTAGTGTCATGACAGCTCCTCGAGACCGGGACTTCACCCCGTGTGGTGGGGGAACCAGAACATATTTTAATTAATTTAAAGAGATTCACCGAAGGATAATTGAGTGGTTATGTCTCAATCGCACCAACTAGATACTGGTCACCGACCATCCGCACTATTTTACCTCGAGTACGCCGGGAATAGGCGCTACACAAATTAGTGGAAGGGGTATCGCTCCCTAGTAAAAACTACTGCAGAAAGGAAGAAGCGTCAGTCGGGATTTGTGGCTTACGGGCGGCGAAGCTACGTGTTGTCGAGCTTCCAGTGATCTTTTGTTTGAGTGAATTTCAATTTAATTTACAAGTGAAATCGCGTACTGTGCGTAAATATTGCAGAGATTGGATAGACGTGATGCTAGGGTCTAAACTTTAAAGATCAGAGACGTGTCGCGAACATTAAATATAATTTGTAATAATATTATTATTATTATTACTACGGCGCTACTGTGTCGAGTAGTGACAAAGGTACGCGGAATCCGATACTGAATCGCGGATTGCGGAGTGAGGTCCGGTATCGTGGCTGGACGTTCACACCGAATGTAACTAAATAAATCTTGGAATAAATAGTGACGTGTTGTGTGCCTCAGGAATATTGCCAGCGGTTTCGTCAACCTAGAACAATGGACTCCCAGTTGGAAAGAAGAATGGTGCCTCCAGTAACTGCTTTGGTGCCTATGGATCAGCACTAAACCAGCCATGGACTCCCTGAGCTGACAACGGGTCATCGAGATGGAGATGAGTATAAATCATAATTAATATGACGTAATCAGATTGGGCGGGGAACAGTTATCATTACCTGACGCTATAATGTTAAAGATTGTAACTTCAGTAATGTAGATGTGCTACCATGATACACGTAGCTTCTATTTACTTTATTTAATTAGTAACACGTCTGAGCAATCAATTGTAAATAAAGGGGTAACACGATAAGTTTGCATGCAGTAGTAGATTGACTTAATCATTTTATTTGGGAAAACTTGTAATTATTGATGCGTCAGGAGACAAATTTTTAGTAATTCAGAGTAATTCAAGTTAGGTTGTAGTTAGTCCAGCGATGATATTGCATGGCTGGTAAATAGTGTAATTTTATTCCGTGAGCACCCAGAGCTACGAGATATGACTTCGGAACTGACATCCCAGGCCTCCACTGATATATATTTAGATAGGAAATGTACAATTTTAATTGGCAGGCTTATCACCATTTAAGTGCAAATTGAGGAATATTTAATTCATAATTGTATTACCGTGTGACGATTTTATCAGAAATCACAATTTAGATATGGATTAATTACACCGTCATTACGAGGAAGTTAATTATGATCACGCAGTATGGTCTAATTTCCAGGTAAGTCGTGTAGGGAGATGGTGTAATGATGAACCCAATAATAATAATAATAATAATAATAATAATAATAATAATAATAATAATAATAATAAATTGTAGTTATGGTAATCAAACAAGTATTGGTATCATAGGAACCGATGTCGCGTCGCGGGATCATGATATTGTAAATGAATGTGTGTGTTGAATTGAAGTGAAGTATCGAGAGCCGATGTAATTTTGTTTAAGGAACGATGAGGCTCAGTTTATTAGTGAACGATCCCCGAGATGGGGTGTTTTGTTAAGAAAGGGCGTTATGCCTGTGAAGGCCGAGGCCAATGACCACCCGCCGTGTGGGGGCTGTGGGCAGTTGACCTACTGAGGAGAAGTGTCGGTTTTTTGTGTATTCTCGTCCGCTCGTGTAAGAGGGAGCCTTGAGTTGAAGTGAATGAGGGCGAAAGAATCGCTTAATAATGAAATATTCAACACGCCAGACTGATGTAGTCGCTAATAAATGACACGGCGATTGTTACCAGTACTTGTTAGTTTACTGCCATTACACACTTGAGTATAACGTAGTTTAGGGTTTTCAGAGTCCCACTTCCATCCCAACGGGTGTCAGTTCAGTTCCCGACAGCGGCATTGGTACCCCAATGCTCAACCGAAGGCTGGATGTCTCACGTGTTTACTGTATATAATTTGTGTTCTTTAAGGGTTTATGTATCTTGTTGTGATTATAATTGAGTTACCGATGGTGTTGACCATCGGGGTGGTGAATTTTTTACAAGTGAGGGTCGGTTCAAACCCGGGCGTTTGTTCCACATTTTTATGAGTTCCTTCGTGGTACTTCGTTGGGGAATAGCTGTGTGTTTAGTATAGGGATTGCTCAGATTCGTTGCATGCATGTTAATCCTATTGGTCAATGATATCACATAGCCTCAGTGTCTATGATAAGTGTTTTCCCGTTCGAATCTCGTCATAATGGATCGCTCTGCGATAGATAATACTCGGATCCATCACAAACGACTGAAAGTCGATAACAAACAACAACAATTGATAATAATCCATGTAATTCATTTGTATATAAATGCGTCATTACCATTATCATCATTAAGGCCTAATAAACCACGTGTATTAATCTAATCTTTAACCCGAATGTGTTCTCATTGTAATTAGGTATGACCCGTCTCCTACCCTGTATGCCCTTAAGCTTAGTCGAGTTAAGCGCCCATTTGTTTTATTCCAACCCGTTAACGCCCTGTAGACATCATGCCGGAGCCATTAGGTGTAGGGACGGGCACAATATCAAGCTAGCATTCTCTTCAAGAAATTAATGTATTATTCGTTCTTGATGAAGACTGGGCAAATTCGATGACTATCTGACTGTCTAAAAATGGAAGATTTCCTTTTTAATTCGTCGATTATCTGACAGAGAATCAAGCCCATGTCCTCACGGGGAAGCATACGTGCTTTCGTGAACGTCTTAGGACCTATATAAATTAAAAGCTTTACAGCCTGTGCATTTTTACAGGTACTTATAAGTATTCCAAGCGTTATGTTCGTGTTCGACAGACTGAAAAGATTATAACTTATAGTAACTGAATCGACTCTGAAAAATAATGGCTTCGTACTTAACAAAAGAGAAGAAAAATTCGTTAACGCACCCTCAGCACTGAAGAGAGTAACAATTAGTATTGATAGTGATATTAACCTCCCCTGATCCATGTGACCTTGTCGCGGAGGGCAGGCTTGCATGTCCCAGTGAAGCAGGTGGCCGAGCCGTAGGTACAATCATATCGGATGGGTATTTGTCGAGAGACCAGTCTAACGAATGGTTCATCGAAAGGGGGGTAGCAGCCTTTCGGAAACTGCAAGGGCGGCAGTCGAGATGGTTGACTGATATGGTCATGTAATATTACTTAACATGGCTTAGCTATGTTGATACTGCTAAACGGATGAAAACAACGGGAAACTACAGCCGTAACTAACTCCGGAGTACATGCAGCCCTCTCTGTATGAATGATGTACTGATGGCTTTCTCCCGGGTAAAATATTCCGGAGGTAAAATAGTCCCCCATTCGGATCTCCGGAATGGGGACTACACGAGAGGGAGCGATCAGGAAGATGGGCACTAGCTTTCTGTGGGTCGGAGCGTGAAATGTTAGAAGTTTGAATCGTTGTGGTAAGTTAGAGAATATTAAAAGCGAGATGGATAGACTAAATTTAGATGTTAGATGTAGTTGGTATGAATGAAGTACGATGGTAGAAAGAGCAGGATTTTTCGCCAGGTGACTACACACTTATCAACACAAAATCAAACAGGAAAAATGCAGCAGTTTTAATAATGAAGAAGAAAATAGGGCAGCGGGTAAGCTACTACGACCAGCATAGCGAAAGGATTATTGTTGTCAAGATGGACACCAAGCCAATGCCCACCACAATAGTTCAGGTCTATATACCTACTAGTTCAGCGGATGGTGAAGGAATCGAAAGAATTATTATTATTAAAGCGAATTTATTGTGGTGAAGTTAGGGACCCCGGTCCTTTCCTACACTTAACCACTTGACGTATATAAATTAGTATTAATTTATTATATTATTTGTACAGTTTTGCAATGTAAGAGTTTCAACAATTTCTATTTTAATGAAATGAAATGGCGTATGGCTTTTAGTGCTGGGAGTGTCCGAGGACATGTTCGGCTCGCCAGGTGCAGGTCCTTTGATTTGATGCCCGTAGGCGACCGGCACGTCATGATGAGGATGAAATGTTGATGAAGACAACACATACACGCAGCCCCTGTGCCAGCGAAATTAATCAACGATGGGTAAAATTCCCGACCATGTCGGGAATCAAACCCGGGAACCCTGTGACCAAAGGCCGGCACGCTAACCATTTAGCTATGGAGCCGGATACCATTTTAATATAATAACATTATTAAAACTCAAATGACTTATTTTTAACATATTAAACCTTTACAACCTAAAGTATAAACTAAACTAAATAAATTTTTATTAACTAAACTATCTAAAGGGGCTGCCTGGCCGAGGCGGTAAAGGCGTTCTCGGTTCGCCCGGAAGGACGTGGGTTCGAATCTCCGTCAGGAAGTCGTAAACTTTAAGAAAAGAGATTTCCACTTCCGGAGGTGCATATGGCCCTGAGGTTCACTCAGCCTACACCAAAGATGAGTACCAGGTTCATTCCTGGGGGCAAAGGCGGCCGGGCGTAGAGCTAACCACTCCACCCCATCACGTGCCGTGGTTAACAATGGTGGAAGCCTTTACCTTCCACTCCTCCAAGGGCCTTCATGGCCTGTACGGAGGTGCCTTTGTCTTTTTTTTTTGTTTTTTTTTTTTTGTTAACCATCTAAAGTGAGTAAAGTATAACTAAAGTATGAACTGATACACATTACAATAAACAACTATATTCACTCTCATTCACACTCAAAGACTGGAAGTGTCTATAGGATGACTCTGGCAAAGGATTTTAAATTTGTCTTAGATTTAGCTTCCCTGATGTCATTGGCGAGTTCATGCCACCAGCTCGTGGCGGTGATCGTGAACGATCTGTTGTAGGTTGCGGTTCGATGTGCAGGAATTTCAAGCATACAGCCTGACCGGGTATTGAACAGGTGTAGTGAACTAAGGTAGCGAAATCTGGTGGATAGGTAAGGAGGAGTGTTTCCAGAAAGCACTTGATACACCAAAGTAGTTGCATGGAGAGTACGTCTTTCATTCAGTCGTAACCAAGATAAATGTCTATAGTGCATTTTGGGCACTTTGCAGTCTCATTCCTTGCTCATTGTTGATATCAATAAAAACTGTTCCGGGGTATCCGTGGAAAGCAGAGGTGAAAGAAGGTGCTGGAGTGAATGTGTCTAACTACGATGTCATGAATAGATTTAAAACTTTAACAAAGGTTATATTTCTTTTAGAACTTCAAACTTAACAATCTTTCATAACAATATTACAGGTACAAATAGCAATCATTAAACGAGATTGGGAAAATTCCACGATTCAGAAGCTTAACACTTTGGGCTTTGAGCCCCTAGTTTTACAATTTTACAAGAGGAAGAGATATTATTTAATGAGGGGCAGAAGTCCGTTTCTTTCAGTCTCCTCGAGACAATCTCAAAAATCTTACACTCTATGGCCTTCCATAGGCCAACTTACAATTTTAAACATGGGTATCTCGTACCCAACCTATAGGGCCTTTACGGAAAAGAACAGGTTAAGTAAACGGCCCGAAACACAAACTGAATTGAGGCGAACTGCGCTTCGAGATAATGAACACCTAAAAATAACCTAAAGGGCTCTAGGCCGATGAAACACGGGCTATTCCCAAACTACTGAGGTGACTCGTATAAGGTTAAATTAATTCATTACGAAAAGGAAGAAAAACAGTTACAAAACGTAGTCACCTCAAATCAAGATGAAGGGGAGCTCTAGAGGGTAATTCACTCTCTATCCCCGATTTTATTAAGTTTTTACATTAGCCTTCAGACAGTTACATTTTTAGAAAAGTAGGTTACATAGCTAACGATTCGGAACTTTCGCTCGGGTTAAACTGCGGAGTTAGCAAGAAACAAAGATTTATGTGGCCATTACCTTAAAGATGTACTAGCCGCCGACGAAAGAGGCCGCCCGCCTCCTGCTAAGCGCACACACACTCAGATTGACGTTGATCAATTGGCCAAGAAACGAGAAAAGCCGCAGTTTATAAACCCTCAGGGAAGGTTCGAGATCATTCACGATTAATCAAGACACACCCTCTGAATTTTATTGGTAGGTTTCAAAAGTAACGCTCAGAATCGGAAAAGAAGCCTGTGATAGGTGGAAAATTAATTACAGAAATTAGTGATTGGTTGGATTCAAAACTGGCGGAAAGAAAAAGTAAAATATTGCCAACCCAAAAATAAATGAACATCAATTAGTTAAAAAAACCTAGAAATACAAAACTTCTTTAAATTATAGGTTCTTTCACTTCGCACCAGGGTGCATGATCATAGTTTTTAGTGGTGTCATCTGTGGAAGAATGTCCCAACTTCTTGATGAATTTAAACAAAACAAGTAGAAATTCACTCAGGTTAGGAAACTGCACAATAACAAAATTACTCAATATTTAGGTGGTGACATCTTCTGATTAAAGTTCCAAGTTGGTGTAGATTCAGTTTCACTGTTTCACCAATAGAGGAGTTCATTTAGGCGCTAGCTTTGAATGCGCGGCGTTGAGGTGTACCTCCCGGTACACAAACTATCACAGTATTCGAGAATTGGAAACAAAAGTGACTAAATGAGCTTTATTTTCAGGGGCCAAGGAAATATACTTTTAAACCGACTCAGGGAATGGAGGCTTTGATATCTCTTTTGGCACACTTTCGTCACATGTTGCGACCAGTTCAATGTTTCGCTTTTAGCCACATCAAGATTCATAACTGTTTCACAATATGGAATAATGGTATTGTTTAGTGCTACAGGAGGAATTTCGTATTGTTTTAAGACGTGTACATTTTTCGAAGTGTCCATGTTATTGCTTGCGTTTTAGGAGGATTAATTTTGAGATTGTTACTCAATGCAGAATTACTTATGAGATTTAAATCTGCGTTAACTTGTCGTACAGCAATTTGAATTTTACCAGTTCTTGAGTGGTAGTAGGTCTGCAGATCATCAGCATAAAGATGATACTTGCAGTGTATAATCGATTTGGTAACATCGTGTATATAAATTGAAAGCAGTAATGGTCCAAGTACAGACCCTTGTGGGACACCGAGGGGTTTGTTAAGCCACTCAGATCTGTTATTATTTACTGTGAAACACTGACGGCGATTTTTGAGGTACGAACTAAAAACGTTGATTGGCGTCTTGCTGAAATTTAATGAATCCAATGTTGAAAGCAGCAGTTGAGGAACAACCGTATCAAAAGCACTAGAAAAATCGAGTAGAACCAGTACAGTCATTTGTCGAGTGTCCATTGCGTGTCGGATATCATCAGTTAATTTCAGTAAGGCAGTCCTTGTGCTGTGTCCTTTCTTGAAACCAGATTGGTAAGGGTCAAGCAGTGAATAGTTAATCAAGTAAGTACTTGTTCGTGTACCAAACGTTCTAGAAATTTGGAAAGGGATGGGATAATGGATATAGGGCGATAATCTGATGGCAAACTAGAAGAATTTTTCTTAGGAATGGGAATGACAATACCATACTTCCACACAGTTGGGAATACTCCCTGTACGAGGCAATGATTAAATATATGCGTCAGAATAGGTAATATTGCACCAATAATATGTTTTATGAACGATAATGGTATATCGTCATTAACCGGAGCATCTGACTTGAAGGAGTAAATTGCACGCTTCGCATCGTTCGCACTAACGTTTTTGAATGTGATTCTTACCTGACTTACTCGGGAATGAGTATTTATGGCCTTAATATTATGCAATTCCACTATTGCAGAAAAAAAATTATCTATTCGCAATTACTGACAACGAAATTAAATGTAATGAATGACATTATAAAATGTCATGGAAGTTCAGAGTAACGCAATGCCGAAAAGATCGTAATGGCAGTGAAAGACAAAGTAAGAATTCGAATTGTTAAAAAGAACCAACGCTGAACAAATGACACAAATAAAAAAGCAAGCTTAGGAAGCAGACGTATTGCGACTGAGAAGCAAACTTAATCATATCAGGAAAGAAGATAATTTATGAAAACATTATTATCTTCGATAGAATAACAAAGTAACGCAAAACAAAGAATAATATTCCCCGGTCTCGAAAGCCCGGAATAACGACCGAGAGGATGTGTCGTGCTGACCAAACGGCCCTTCGTAATCTGCGTGCCATCGGGCTGAGCATCGGTCGCTGGACAGGCTAAAGCCCTTTCAAGGGCGTTAAATGCCGTGGGGAAAAAGAGAAGAATATTCATATAAAACGCGTTATACGTATTTAAGATATATGACAAGACTTGATTATCAGCCATACTATAGACGGAAAGAAAAACGCTTTGACCAGATAAACAAGCAGATAATATGACTCAATATCACCATTGTGATATTCATAAAGCAATTTTAAACGACACATAAATTGAGATCATTGCAGACATCTTGGAGGTCTGATAGATACTAGAATTCTTAAACCAAAACGAATTGTTATAGTATGTTAGAAGGCTTTGACATCATTCATATGCTACAGCTGATTTCATCAATGTGTTTTATCTTTGTAATTGAGCAATTCAAGATCCATATGGCTGTCATGAGACGGGCTACCTGGATAAACCTGAGATGGACCAACACCGCACATGATACCTAGATGATCAGCCACGCAAGATGAACGTCACCCACGATTGCGGAGGATGAACGAGAATGATTTCATTCCGGAAGCGAAGGAAAAAGCGAGAAGTTTCTTAAATAAAATGGATATAGATTGGTAGATAATAAGAATTGATGAGTTTTAGTCAAAGTTTGATATGTTTTACTGTTATTGCCTTCAAAATAACCTAAACCGTGTTAAATTCTCGCGAGTGATTCGTTTATATTATCGACATAAAAGGAATAGAACAGACACATAACCCAAGTTAGGAAGTGTGATATAGTAATATGATAATAGTATTTCAGTGAAAGCAAAGAATCCAAACATACTGTATTATGTCATATTATATTTGAATTTCTTATGAGGATAATATGTTTAGATTTTAATAGTATAACAAGTGATATGATAATGTTTATATAGGTGATATGATATCATAATGAGTTAGAATCGCACTAGATATGGAAATGACATCAGACAGAAGAGATGTTGACATTATTTAAGAAGTTAGTGATCCAATGAATAGAATGAAATGGCGTATGGCTTTTAGTGCTCGGAGTGTCCGAGGACAAGTAAGGCTCGCCAGATGCAGGTCTTTCGGTTTGACGCTCGTAGGCGAAATGCGCGTCGTGATGAAGAGGAAATGATGATGGGGACGACACATACAAACAGCCCCCGAGCCATCGGAATTAACCAATTATGGTTAAAATTCCCGACCCTATCGGGAATTGAACCCGGGACCCCTGCGACCAAAGGTCAGCACGATAGCCATTTTGCCGGACATAGTCATCCAACGATATGAATATACAAGGATAAGGTTATTTGTGAGTCAAGAAAGGTAAATACGTGAAATATGTGGAATAATAATAATAAGAGATATGATTTGAAATGAGTAATAAAGAAGACATAATGTTATTATACCGGCCCCACGGTGTAGGGGGCAACGCTTTCGCCTGTCACCCGGCGGCGCCGGGTTCGATTCCCGGCCGGGTCAGGGGTTTTTAAGTGTAAATGATTAATATCCCTGGCCTTGGGACTGGTGTTTGTGTCGTCCTTAACGTTCGTTTCCCCACATTCAAAACTTTACACTTCCGCCATCTACAGTACATAATACACGCAGGTTCCTCATATATTGTGCAAGTAGCGGCAAAAGATCTTCATAGCTCGACGCCCCGAACAAGTAGTACTTTAGGGAGGCTTCTGTTGATATAAGATTTTTTTGTGTTAGTTATTAATGGAATATTGAAGAAATGAAAGATGAATTGAAGGAATATGTGTTGCTACGATGAAATAATAGATGGAATATTTGAAGAGAGAGATGAGATCATTGACGCAAATTGGGATCACATATGTTCATGATTTAATCACATTATACTTCGTCGAAAATCCGGATATTATGATAACAATGTCGTGGTTTGATTTTCATTGAATATTACGATAGGGTAAAATCATCAGAAACATTCCTATAAGATTGAGTATTCGTTCAGTTGGACATTTTTTTTAAGTTAGAATTTCCACTGAAAATCGCATTCTCTTAACTTAATTAATGCATACTTAGATTAATATGGATCATTATTGCTACTTCGTACTGAGGTGGAACTGAATTGATATCGCACAATGTCTTCGAAAATAATGTTCCCTACATATTTTATTTGATTCGCACGAGGTCATATATTGATATTTAAGCACATTTAAAGATCTGAATACCTTGTAATACTCAATGATAAATTTATGTTGTAAAGGGAAGTTAATATAATTCTTTAGGTTATAAGTTTATATATTTTTTTTGTTATTATCCACTCTCTATTTATCCTATAATTTTTCATCAGTAGTGACCTTAATTAATTGTATTATTGTAATTCCTTATCTGACATACATATCTCAATAACAGTAATTTATTACAATGATACTTTAGATTAATACTGTAAAAATAAAAAAAATTGTATGTGGTTAAGTGTAAGAGAGGGCCAAGAGCCCTAACTTCGCCACTTAATAAATAAATAAATAAATAAATAAATAAATAAATAAATAAATAAATAAATAAATAAATAAATAAATAAATAAATATAAGACATAAATTTGGATCATATAGTAGCTTTAATTGAACAGAAGCAAACCTTTGCTAGTAAATAAGACACTTATCGCTTTAACGGATGCTTATAATGGGATATTCCAACGATATCTGGAGATAATCCAACCAGAGCTCAATAGATCTTATTTTAATAGATTGTCCTAAGAACAGCTAAGAATGTCAACAGTTACAGAAACTGGTATATATATATATATATATATATAAACTAGCAATTACCCGCGGCTTCTCTCACGTGGATTTCGTAATTTGTTCAAAGTATTCGTTCCTCGGCATTGTACTAAGACATTACCTGAGAATTCTTAAAGTATAAAAACTCACCTAAAAATTGAGTTCCATTTACCCCAGAAAGTCTTTGTAAACCATGCTTGTGGTATTACCTTTCGGGGCTTAGACGATCATGCGACATAGAACTGTACATGTGAGAAACAGTCCCTTCTCAAGTCGAAAAAATACATGCATGTTTCTTTATTTTTAAAGGAAATTCCAAATCCCTATTTCTACATCTGTAACATCTTCAGTTTTTGAGATATACATATCCGATAAAAATAATTCAAACCCTTATTAGTCCTTCCCCCACCCCAACCCCATTTATATGTATTTTTCGAAAACAAAAATACATGTTTCTTTATTTTTAAAGGCGATTCCAAATACCAATTTTCTCATCTGTAACATCTCCAGTTTTAAAGATAATTCAATAATTCAACTACCTATCACTTCTTTTTAACACCTCCCCCCCCCCAGTTAAGTGACTTCTCCGAAAACAAAAAGGTGCATGTTCCTGCATTTTTAAGGACTTTCCAAATACCAAGTTTCTTGCCTCTAACATGCTAAGTTTTTGACATATAACGTAGATAAACCGGTACTCATTTTAAAAAATTCACCCGCTTTTTCAATTCCTTCAGTCCCTTAAATGGATTTTTCCGAAACCATAAAATACGTGTTTCATTATTTTTAAAGGAGATTCCAAGTACCAGTTTTCATGTTTGTACGTCTGTAACACCTTCAGTGTTTTAGATAAATGTATACTCATAAACATAATTCAACTTCTTCTTCACTTCTTTCCAATCCTCTCCCGCCTTTAGTGGACTTTACAAAAACAAAAAATACGTGTTCCTTTATTTTGAAAGGAAACTCAAAATACCAACTTCCACGTCTGTAACAGCTTCAGTGTTTAAGATAAAGTATCCTCAAACATATTTCAACTCCCTATTTACTTATTTTCAACCCCACGCCCCTTACGTCGATTTTCCGAAATATACAAATGCGCGTTTCTTAATGTTTAAAGGAGATTCCAAATACTAATTTTCACGTCTGTAACAACATTTTTTGAGATAAGTATCCTCATAAACGTAATTCATCTCTTTTTCACTCACCCCCTTCCTACCGTTAAGCTGATTACCCTCCCCCCCTCCCAGTGCGTGTTTATTTTTAAAGGAGATTCCAAATGCCAATTTTTACGTCTTTAAAATCTTTAGTTTTTGAGATATAAGTATCCTCATACAAAGAATTCAACTATATTTTCAATTCATTCACCCCCCCCCCATTAAGTGGATTTTCCGAAGACAAAAGAGCACGTGTTTCTTTACTTTGAAAGAAGATTCCAATAACAAATATTAATGCCTCTAACATCTTCAGTTTTTGAAATATAAGTAACCTCATAAAAAGAATTCAAATCATTTTTATCCCAGCCCGTTAAGTTGATCCCCTCCAAAAATGCGTGTTTCTTAATTTTTAAAGGAGATTCCAAATTCTATTTTTCACGTCCGTAACATCTTTAGTTTTTGAGATATATGTATCCTCATACAATGAATTCAATTATGTTTTCAATAATTCACCCCCCCCTAAGTGGATTTTCCAAAGACAAAAGATTGTGTGTTTTTTAATTTGAGAGAAAATTCCAAATACAAATTTTCATGTGTCTAACATGTTCAGTTTTGGAGATGTAAGTATCCTCATGAAAATAATTCAACTCCTTTTTCATTCCACACCCGTCCGTTAAGTTGGTTTCTCCTTCCCAAAAAATGCGTGTTTTTTTTATTTTTCAAGATTACAAATACCAATTTCCGCGTCTGTAACCTTCAGTTTTGAGATATAAGTTTTTCGAAAAAAGAATTCAAAGTTTTCACTTTCTTTCACACTCCCCACTTGAGTTTCCTTAAAAGAGCTTACAAATACGAATATAACGACTGTAACATTTTCAGTTTTAGAGATACATGTATCCTCGTAAAAGGAATTCATCTCCGTTTTCATCCCCCCTACCAATTTGATTCCCTCCCAAAAATGCGTGGTTTTTAATATTTAAAGGAGATTCCAAATACCAGTTTTCACGTTTGTAACATCTTTAGATTTGTTGGTGTATATATGTATATACTCATCCAAATAATTCAACTAATTTTTCAAGTTTTTTACCCCCCCCCCTCCCGGTTAGGTTTATTCCGAAAACCAACCTTATTTTAAAAGGAGATTCCAAATACCAATTTTAACGCCTGTAACATGTTCAGTTTTTTAGATATACTGTAGATACGCTAATTTTAAAAATTCACCCCCTTTTTCAGTTCCCCTTAAGTGGAGTTTCCGAAAAAATATTTGTGTCTTTACTTTTACAGGAAATTCCAAATGCCAGTTTTTAAATCTGTAATATTTTACCTGTCTGAGGTAATTTTCAGATATAATCTTTTTTAAAATTCACCCCGTTTGTCACTCCAGTTCACCCCCTATTCATCGGATTATCCAAAAACACAAGAATATTTGTTTCTTTATTTTCAAAGGAGATTCCAAGTACCAATTTTCATATCTGCAACATCTTCACCTTTTGAGATATAAGTCTCCTCATAAAAAGTGTTCGACAATTTTCCCCTATTTTTCAGCCCCCTTAATGGGATTTTCCAAAAACAAAAAATACGTTGTTCTTTATTTTTAAAGGAGATTCTAAATACCAATTTTTAAGTCTGTAAATGTTTACGTTCTTGAGATACAGATAACTTCATTTTAAAAATTCACTCCCCTTTTTACGCCTTAGCGCCCGAATATCAAAAAATCCTCCCTTAGTGAGCACCTACACCCTACGTAAATGTATCCCCAAAATTTCATTTCTTTATGTCCAGTAGTTTTGGCTCGGCGATGATGAATCAGTCAGTCAGTCAGTCAGTCAGTCAGTCAGTCAGTCAGTCAGTCAGTCAGTCAGGACATGTTATTTTATATATATACTAGCTGTAGTACCCGGCGTTGCCCGGATAGTTTCTGAATATTTACCTTTAAGATTTGCATTACCAGTTAGTTCTGTGTGATGTGAATTTTTATAGAATTCCTTTTTGACTTGCAGATTGATATGTTATGATCTATTATGTAGTTTTAAAATTATTTATATGTGTTTGAATTCATGTTTTAGATTATTTAATTTTTGAGTAAAACTTCGTCCTTATGGAAGCTCGAATCGACTGGGAAGTATTTGATCCTGTCAAAAATTAATAAGTGATAACTATATGTTTTTTACAGTAGATACGATGTACAAGATTTCAACCGTCAATGAGACTGCCCCCCTCCCGCCCTCCACCACTAAGAGATATACAATCTGGATTGTCATCATTAATCTCAGTGACCCAGAAAACTGTAGATTCGACACTGTTTCGATTATTTTTATATCTCACTCCCCCTCACCCACACCCCAAAGGGGGCTGAACATGAATTTTAAAAAATTCGGAGTGTCACTAATTATTTCAGCTACCACGAAAACTATGGATTCGATAATATTCTAGATTATTTTTATACCACCCCCCTCGCCTCCTGCCCATAAGGGTGCATGGGGTGTCTTACCCTCACGCGGCTTGTCTCCTGATACTAATTGATAAGTGTACCAAGTTTGGTGAAATTGCTGCAGTGGTTTAGGAGGAGATTTGTCATTTACACACCCACACCCACACACCCACGCACACACATACATCAATTTTTATATATAGCAAGAAGAAGAAGATAATATTTTTATATGTAGTTTTCCGATTAATTTCATATCTCACCCCCTTCGCTCCCCACTTGGACTTGCAAAAAATCCGGAGTAATAGTATTCATCTCAGAAACCCTGAAATCTCTGGATTCGAAACTGTTTTAAATTATTTCTATATTTCACCCTCCCCCCTTTGCTCCCCACCTAAAAGGGGGCTGGACTTAAAAAATTCTAGAGTATTACTTTTCAACTCAGCAACCCCGAAAACTATAAATTCGACACTATTCTAGATTATTATTGTAACTACCCCCCCGCTGAACCTCTCCCTTAAGGGCGCTAGGGATGGCTTACCCCCCACAGTACTCGTCCCCCGATAGTAAGTAATACGTGTACCAAGTTTGGTTGAAATTGCTCCAGTGGTTTAGGAGGAGATGTGTCATTTACACACACACTTCCATTTCTATATATAGTAAGATTTTTATACTCGTACTGAACCCTTGAACTTACCATTCCATCGTTGGTCGGCCACGGCTGCTACAGTAGAACAATTTAGAACTCTTAAATCATGGGTCGTTGCGGGAATAAATTCGGTCACGATCTTAACCAAACGATGGGGTTCAGAAGAAAGCCTAACTACTTGAAATGAGGAGCAAAAATGTGCTTACTAACTTTTATTAACTTGAAATAGCACGATAACATAATTAATTTGATATGCATTCTTGCAGAAAAAAATATAAATTATTGGTTTTGAATGTTCCAAACACAGTCACATTACATAAAGTCACTTCGTTTCTTCCAATGCCGAGGATTTACTTCAGAGAAGCTAATATGACAGTGGACAGCGAAACTGAAAAACTGAAAAAGGGAAGACCTGAAAACCGGGCACCTATTATTCCAAACGAGAACTGAGAGTTAATCCACACGATCCGTGGAAAATCTGACTTTCAACAAGTAGAACGCCTGATTTCCTCTCAATTAAGGTTATCCACCAGTCAAATACCCTTCACGGATACGGAACATCCGCCGAATGGACCCTTAATCGAACCAAACTGACTATCAGTTGCTTTGGATAGGTTGCGAAATATTATGGGAAAGCATGGTGTTCACTACAAGTTAACAGCATCATTCACTATTGAAATAAAATTCCACCATGTATTTGTCATTCATGACACCCTTAAGTGATAAGATAGTCCCGATGCTAACTGTGCATCACCCCAAACAGCTGTTCGGAAGGAACCAACAACAACAGGATCCGGGAGGATCTTACGTTAGATCGTTCTAAAGGAACAAAACTGCGAAATGCAGGAAACAATTACTAATCATGCATTTAGAAGAAATGCCAAACACTGAAGTTAATCAAAAAGTGAAAAGTCACTTGAAATTATTATTATTGAACCGATTTTCAGGTTAGAAATGGGTTTGTTATGCTTAATAAAATTACCAGTCCACGCTAAAATTTACTACAATTTTAAGGAATTCTTTCCCTTGAACAATGCTACCAGTACAGATCTCTCTATTTACTGTCTGTCCCAACACACTACTATAAAGTGATTGCTTACTTACTTACTATGAATAAAAATGAAAGTATGACAAGATTGGAAATAAAATAAAATACTGGCTGACGAATCGAAACCGCATTCGCGACCCAAGTCTCACTCTAATACACTAAGTGTCAAATATGCACACTATCAAACGAGAACGGACGTCAATACGAGAAAACAATAAAGTCCGTAAAAATAAATTAACATCTCGAAGTCATTAACGCTTAACACGCACGAAGAATTACAGTAAAAACATTTAATCTATGTCGAGCCGATATCCAACACTTGGACAGCCCTCATTTGTCAACAGCAGTCCCGTTATCTCAAGGAGAGCTTCGCACAGACCCTCTACAATAAATCATATCGTATTGTAAATGCTACCTTTCCCCAGGCCGCTTCAAGAAACAAAACAAAGAAATATCTAAACTGAGGCTTGAGTGTGTACAGCTACCATCCCAGACCTATCGTCGGGCTCACTTGAAATCTGTACACCCTAACCCTAATCATTATATACACGATGCCTTCCAAATTCTGTCGTCGGGCGTGACCTAGGACGTCTCATCATCAGTGACTCTAAGAATAACACGTGACGTCCTAAATCTATCGTCGGGCGTCAAAGTGGGTCGTACTACACCTCTCTTAACTTATCAGGCGAACAGCAATTTCAAACAAACTCTGATGTTCAACACTAAATTTTGTCAGACAAATACCACACGACGGAACCAACGTCTCTATTATCAAAGGAATGCGGGTCGAAATACAGTAAATATCTACCTCTCGAAAAATACAGTAAGTGTCTACCTCATTATAATATGTGAACTCAAAAAAATAAATAGACGTGACGAACGATTCTCCACCTCGAACACAATCTCAGCCTGTGCACTGAAGTGTTAGGGAAGCAAATAAAAATTCCCAACACATGTTTACCCTTTTAGTGGATGCCTTCAAAATAATAATCATCACCACCGCATTCGAAATTCTCAAATCGCCTATCATCAATTCCAACCATCTTATCAATGACTTATCCAGTGAACAAATTCAATATAACCCAACCGTGTGTCCAAAATGCTCGTTAATCCTTGAGGCCGCTCATTATCTTATCAAAAATCACTGGATGTTAACTACCCAGACTTTAACATTTACTAGAGTCGTTTTCACTTGGAATCGTTCTATAAATTTACAAGGCTTCACACCATAGTCGTCTCAAATTCGGATTGATTGCGGAAAACCATACAGCCTGTCTCAACACAGCCTGTTTCCTAAATACTTCCTCTACAAAATACAGCTTACCTCAACACACTTTCTCATCGCTTTATTCCAGCGGTACCACTTCTCTCTCATCTCCACGTACATATAAATCCATCGCTCTCAATCCCTTTTCCTTCATGACCCTTTTTCATACTTCGATCCCCTGGTGAAAACGACAACCATTATTAAACACATCTCTTACTTTACCATTATTACAACTTTCGAACCTCAAGAGTCCAAGAGCACACATCGACCTTTCGCAACACTGGTATACACGATGTTTCAAAATTTTCTTCCCATTAACAACTGTGACTCTAACAAATTTTATTGACATTATCTAAATATGCTTACGATCCTTGTAAATATAACTGGTTAAATGCAATTTAACAGAGAAGAATTTCCTTATCCCGCGGTAAACATTATTATTATTATTATTATTATTATTATTATTAACAAACATTTACGAATGCAACTGACACCTGAGATTACGATATTCGCCACGACAAATTTACACTTATAACGTTCACAAATCCGCACTTTGAATGATATCTCATCTCAACACAAAATTTTAAGCGTCGCATTTTACCGTTCTTGACATGAATTTTACACACTGAAATTTTCACACGCTGACCAAAATTTACAACGCCTCTCGCCTGATAATTACGAATATCAACCCGACAAGCATCTGGAAAATTTGTTTAGGACAGACAGTAACTAACTAACTACAACATAATATAAATTAGACAGACCTGCACAATGGTGACATTCTCAGCATTCTGGTCACATCCTCACCAGCAACCTCGTACTTAGCCACTCATTTTTACAGATAACATTTTCATCTTCAAAATATCACTCATCCAAACACTACCCTTCACACACACGAGGTTAAAATTACCATACAAATAATGCACTTTCTCTGTAACTTGCACCACGAACTTCCCTCGTCCTGCAGTCGACTACAACTGCCTGATGCTTTCTCAGAGTGGTTTCTCTCTCCGTTGTTTCAATAAGAACAGGTGTTCAACCCATAAAGGGAGCAGAACTCCTCTGCGTAGCTTCCCCCAGACCCTCTTCACTTACAAGAATACATGAAATGATAAAATATAAAATCTGCTGTGTATATTATCCAGCCTACACCTTCTCAGTTCGTCTGCAAACGTTCAGAACTTCTCCAATCACTTTCTCTCCTTAACCAAATATATGGACCTTAGACACGAACATGTATTTAGATATTTGTCGGTCAATCTGGCGCGAATTTCTAATGACGACGGGCACAAGCTCCCGCGGCTCCAAGTTCCAGATCGACACTGAAAAATCTACGGTGGGGGGTTTCTTTTATAATTTCCGGAAGGACGCTATCCCCTCTATGAGGCTCGGTTGTGTAATCTGCCAAATTTGCTTCTAATAAACCGATTTTGATAAGACTTGTCCCAGAACTCCGGACAGACTTGCACTTATGTTCGATGTTAATTTTATAATTTTTCCACACTCACAACACGGGGAATAAATTGTTTCTGCCCGTGCGTTTCGCGCGTTTTCTTCTGCCCATGACCTTGGCACGTGTAGCTGGCTCGCTGGTCTCACGCTAACATGCACTTGGGCTTAACTGCATTTAAAATTTTCCCTGGTGTCACTACCTTCACAGAGGGTGTATGAATAATTTTGCTTATTAATTTCTTCATTTACTATATTGTCAAAATCCCTCGTTGTGCAGAATTCCATTAATTTAGAGAATCGTCGGGCACTCGAGTCCCACCGAGGTGTCCCGGCAATCCACGAGCTTGCCTTGAGGAAGAACCTTCCCACGCTAACATCGGGGCTCGTGGGAACGCAAAATGGCTGCCCTCAAACATACAGTAGTTTCTGAATACCAAATAAATATTTGAGAAAAATAAAAATTTTCTCACCGTAGAATTATGGGTTCAGTACTTCACCCCCTTTCCATCCTCGCCCAAAGGAGTCCTATGAGTGCCTTACACAACAGTATATTTTTTCCAGATATTAAGTCTTATTTGTACCAATTTTGGTTGGCAGCTATGCCCAAACGTACATACATAATCTCACTGCTCTAGAATCCTGGAGCTGACGTTGCCATGGTTACGGCAGTTCATTTCTTTATCCGATTCCTAGAGCAGGGGTAGTGTGGTGCCAATATCTCCGTAACGGTTGGTTTTAGGGCCTTTAGACATGGTTTTCGGGCCCGTAGGGCTTATCGAGTTTTATTCTTTGCGCCAAGAGGATTAAATTGAGCTTTGTCTCGTCCTTATACGACAAATTCGATATTTTGCTTATAATAGTATAAGAGAAAAACGGTTTTCCTATAAAACTCCCGTCTTTTCAAAGTTTTTAAAATGATATGCATATCGAAACCTTCCCCGGGGTGAGTATACTCTAAATATGAAGTTTGGTTGAGACCTATCCAGCCGTTTCGACGTTCTGTGGAACAAACAAACAAACAAACAGACACGAACAACTTTATTTATAAGATATATATATATATTGTATTAACGTAACCATTGATTTCCCATGCAGATTTTTCATATTTTACCACTTTTCTTTATGATTATTGTATAAAGGTAAAACAATAGCACATTTCAATTGTGATGAAAATATGATAAATAATAATAATAAACATTAACAAATACGTTAAGCCATCAGATCAAATGTTAATTAATCATTTCGTACATTTTAATTTCGATATTTCATTTTCCTTTACCAACATTTCTATTTTTGAATAAATAATAGTAATTAAGGTTCAGATAAGGTGTCATTTAAAATTTTCTGCTATGGTGTAAACTAACTTAGAGTTAAGACTTCGAATTATCGAATATTCTTGCAATCCAATGATACGTCGGATGGTGACATCCATCAACTCAGCTGATAGATGAAATATTACTTAGCGTATCGGTTTATCTTTAATCCCACGTAAAAAAATTATATTTATGGACCCTGAGAAACTGGTCGGGATTTCTTTTACTTGACCCATCCTGGACGCGGGCTGTTAGGTCTACATCTGGACAATTGTTGTCATTTTATTATTATTATTATTATTATTATTATTATTGCAATAGTAGTATAGTTACTATTATCATAGTCATTATTATTAGTAATAACATTATTAGTGTATGCTGCTTTCGTAAAACGAAATTTAGATCATCAAGTGGTGTACTGGTGCTGAACTTTCCCTGTTTGTTATCTCCTGAATATATTTATACTTGCTGTTACGAATGAATTGCTTAACTTTATTTCGAAGAATACGGAAATTTCGAAATCACAAATGCTTCCAGCTCGCCTAAATCGCCTATACCATGCATCGCGATTTGCCATGACCGACTTAGCCAAGGAGACGAAGGGCGAGAAACTCGAATTTGCTTCTTCGGGGCGTATTTATCATATAGTCCTAGTATTAATGAGTTCAGTCTGCCAATATTATCATCAATGTCATTAGTCAGTAGATGTCATTCCACGGCAGTTGATATGTTTCATTTCGTATTACCTCAGTGTCAAAATGCTCGAAGTCCCTTCGCATTATGTACCTGGTTTTGTAAGAGAGTACCATTAATAGATAAGATCGTGGGTCGAAACACATGGCACAGCAAGCTGTCCATGTTTTACCACTTTCTGCGGATTCTTTGTTATAATAGGCCGATCAGAGAGTGAGACGTGTGGTTTATTGTGTGAACGTGGTTAATCGCGTCTAGTGTCACTATATTGTCATTCATGTCATGGAATAAGTTTTGTAAGAATGTTGATTTGTTACTTGTAACTAGGATATTACTATTTAAGTCACCAAGAATGATTTTGTTCGGCGGTGTTAACTTCAATAATGGCACTTCTAGGTCAGATATATGTCGTTTGTCCCGTGCCTTGTATACCGCTCCGATCAGTAGTTTTAGATTATTAACCAAGAGTTCAACAAACATAAATTGAGGTCGAAAGGGAATCTTAGGATGACGTCATAACTATTTTACTTTTTAAGTCGCTACGGCAATATATAGCGCAACCGCCCCTACACGATTTAAACGATTTAGTTAAATGAAATGCCGTATGGCTTTTAGTGCCGGGAAATCCCAGGACGGGTTCGGCTCGCCAGGTGCAGGTCTTTCTATTTGACTCCCGTAGGCGACCTGCGCGTCATGATGAGGATGAACTGATGGTAAAGACAACACATACACCCAGCAACCGTCCCATTGGAATTAACCAATTAAGGTTAAAATCCCCCACCCGTCCGGGAATCGAACCCGGGACCCTCTGAACCGAAGGCCAGTACCGTTCAGCTAACGAGTAACGATTTAGGTGACGTAACGTCATGTTATTCAGTTTAACCAGATCAGATTTGAGTGACTGCTGTAACCATGTCTCTGTTACACAAATACAATGCAAGTTACTGTTTCCAAATAGCGCCTTTATTTCGTTAGACAAACAAGCGACCGTGCATTGATGTGACAACACTGAAAATATTTGGTGGGGAGCTAACTAGGGAAGGGCGCGACTGAAGCCTGGAATCGAGAGCGTCGACTCCATCGACTCCGAACACCGGTCTCGGTTCGCATGAAGCCTCTCGACTCCAAGCGAACTTGATGCGCATTGCGGGGCCGCACGGTCGCTTCGTATGAAGCCTCGCGACTCCAAGCGAAATTGACTCTCATTGCGGGGCCGCTAGCGTGTCGAGGTGCGGAAAATAACATGAAATATCATACATGGTGCTGCTCATTTGCCCATTGGGTTTTTTAAGAGTATTGTAGAGTGAAGTACGGTATCGTTAACGAAGACGACGAGCGTAATGGTGTAGCTGAAATAAAATTAAACGTGTCATGTCAGAAAATATCGGCATAGCAGACCACGGGCATTTAATTTCACGTCTTTATTTGTCGTGATCAGGAAAATGATAAACAAATATCGATGGTAAATCATTATGAATTGCACATGAACGATGAAAACAAATCTAATATGGGTAAATCCTCTAACATAATTCGAACATAGATAACACCATTTAAAGCCACCGTGGCTTAGGCGGCAGCGCGTTGGCCTCTCACCGCTGGATTCCGTTGTTCAAATCCCGGCCACTCCACTTGAGATTGTTTTTCTCCGGGTACCCCGGTTTTCCCTGTCATCTTCCATTCTAGCAACACTCTCCAACATCATTTCATTTTATTTGTCAGTCATTCATCATTGCCCCAGAGGAGTGCGACAGGCCTCGGCAACCGGTAAAATTCCTATCCTCGCCGCAGGATGGGGGCTTCATTCATTCCATTCCTCACCCGGTCACTGATTGGAAAACAGGTTGTAGGTTATCATTATAATTCAAGGATCACGTTAAGTCTTGTTGCATTATTATTATTATTATTATTATTATTAGTAGTAGTAGTAGTAGTAGTAGTATACACAAAAGCCCCTTTTCGCGACAGCCCTGGTAGGCCTTGGCCTACTAAGTGACCTCTGCCCAGCTCGAAGGCCAGTAGATTACGAGGTGACGTGTGTTCAGCACGACGAATCCTCTCGACCGTTATTCTTGGCTTTCTAGACCCGGTCTCTACCTCAACGTGATCACGAAACCTTAGATACAGGTAAAAATCCCTGACCTGGACGGAATCGATCCCGGGGTCTCCCTAGACTGTGGAGGCGGCTATTATGACGCACAATGTTTGGTAAAATATTTGTTGTAAAACCATATTCTAAGCACTCGCTTCTTTTTTTTCTGTTTTATGCCCCAGACCACAGTATTAATCATTTACAATTTTAAAAAACCTAACCCGGGCGAGAATCGAACCCGGGACTGCCGCGTTACCAGCGCACGCGTTCCCCCTACACCGCGGAGCTGAACTCGGTGTAGTTAATATTGGCGAGTATGTAAACGTATACTGTCAGATTATTATTACCACTACAATTATCATCATCATTATCATCATCGTCGCTAAAATAGACCTACAACATTAACACTAACATTGATAAAATCCCGAAACAATATTTAATGTTTGCTGGCTAATAATCATCGTGTATTCATCGTATCACGAGTTACCAAGGGAGGAACGTGGAACTATAATTCGAAGCAGTTCCGACAACAGTTGATAGATGGCGTTACTGCATCAGTGGAGTCGAGAGTGTCGGTTCCAGAGGTAGCAGTCTCGACTCTTCGCGACTCCGTTCGCAGCCCATCCCTAGAGCTAACGTTTCCTAAGAATGTCTCCTGCCACAGCAGGTGAGGGGGAAGGCAGGGGTGAAGGCGGTCGACGAAGAGGAACAGGGTCAATGACATCGTGGACATGCTGTTCGGTATAAATAATTGACTCATTTACGTTAGTCAACGGAAAAAATCAAACTACTCACCCTAGTTGTTTCCTAAGCACCTCCAGAAATATTCACACAATCACTTTCACACACGCTATATTGCGCCTTCCTTGCGTCCGGGGCGGGTCGCGAAGAAATCCAGACTAGCTTGCTCAGGTTCAATTACCTATCAAAGTTTCTCTTCTTTTTGTGGATTCGTAGAAGTTGTGGTGACCTTTCTGAACCTCCTGTGGGTGGGGGAGGTAGAATAACACACACGGTATCCCTTGCCTGTCGTAAGTGGCGACTAAAAGAGCCCCCAGGGGCTCTGAACTTTGGAGCATGGGTTGGCGACTACGGGGCCTTCAGCTGAGTCCTGGCATTGCTTCCACTTACTTGTGCCAGGCTCCTCACTTTCATCTATCATATCCGACCCCCCTTGGTCAACTCTTGTTCTTTTCAGACTCCGACGGTATTATGTATGGAGCCCTAGGGAATCTTTCATTTTTCATGCCCTTCGTGGCCCTTGTCTTCCTTTGGCCTATACCTTCATTTTTCAAAATGTCAGACCCCTTCCATTTTTCCTCTCTGATTAGTGTTATATAGAGGATGGTTGCCTAGTTGTACTTCTTAAAACAATGATCACCATCACCACCACCTGACCTTCATGACATTCGGATATCTCATTTATCGCTAACGCCGATGGACGTCTCCATCGTACCGACTATCAACTATGTTAAAAATAATATCATTCCGCATATATCTTAAATTAAAAATGAATACGTACGAATATAATGCTTATGCTAGAGTATAACTATAAATACCAATATATTTTCATCATATCCATTTATTCAAATTCAGATAATATTAAGGAAAAGAAAGAAATATAGTTAAAAAGAATTACCATCTCCTTTGAAAATTCATTAATTAACTTTCATTGTAGTATCGAAGATCCTTGATTAAAATGCAATCATTATTATGAACAATAGCAAAATTAAAATGATTCTGTACAACTCAAATCATTGAAATGAAATCACATCATTGTTTCATTAATTATATGTACGAAAGAAAATGTTCCTAAACTTCTGTCAAAATTTCTCGAAATATTTACATATCTTCTTGGGAAATATTACATTTACTTCTCTTCTTGTAATTATTTATTTATTTATTTAGGATGAGGGCAATATTTTTTATTATTCTGGGATTCTGCTTTATGGATGCATCAGGAAAAAGATAAGTACTAAGTCAACCACATTATGCGCTAATTTCTTTATGAATATCTACTATCACTTATCAGCTCAAATGGTCCGACTCGTTGGCTGAATGGTCAGCGTACTGGCCTTCGGTTCAGAGGGTCCCGGGTTCGATTCCCGGCCGGGTCGGGGATTTTAATCGCTTCTGATTAATTCTTCTGGCTCGGGGACTGGGTGTTTGTGTCCGTCCCAACACTCTCCTCTTCATATTCAGACAACACACTACACTCCCAACCACCACAGAAACACGCAATAGTGATCACATCCCTCCATATAGGGTTGGCGTCAGGAAGGGCATTCGGCCGTAAAACAGGGCCAGATCCACATTTGCGACGCAGTTCGCACCCGCGACCCCACAGGTGTGGGAAAAGCGGTAGGAAAAGAAGAATAAGAAGACTTATCAGCTCAAATGGATATCATTCATCTTATAAATATTTCAAATTAGTTTAATTACATCAATATGTCTGATGAGATCTATAGTCAGATGATTAATTGAATTCCAATACCTCACTTATTGTTATTAAAATGTTAATGAAGACTCTATCAATTATTTCACCTTCTGTAATTATGTATGATAAATTCATAACACTTGTGCATAAGATTAAGTAAGTGCCATGTACTTCTTCAGCGAATATTCAACATTATGGTAGAGATATGAGTTAATTTCTAATTAATGTCCTACTCAACTTTCCCTATAATGAATTGTTTCGATGTTTTATTAGTGCCTTAACTCCTTATGAACTTCATCATACGTTTTTACACATATTGGATATGGAATACCTGTCAAAAATGACCGTACACATAATGGTATTAAGCATATTACTGACCCTAGTCTGCGTCAATATTCTTATTTTCATCTTCACAACTGATTATTCCCTTCATTGTCGAAGAAACAATGCATATCACATTTATTTGTTCTTCTTCATATTCATTCAATATTCCTGTATCACTTTCTTCATATCTCAATATAATATTTCTTCTTTCTCTTGCAAATAATCATCATCTATAGGCCTACCTTTATATAGATAATACAAATATCTGAAACGAGGGTAGACATTTTGGTAGTCTACAAGCGCTGTTAAGACTGAAGACTATATCTATCCATTTATTCTCAATCAATCTCAGTTTTACTTCATATTACTCTCATATCCTCATATAATTCAATTCTGATTGTATACGGTACTGTACAATCCCCACACTATAAGATACTAATCCTTACTCACTTATTACCTCAACTATTCTATCAATATAGATCTCATAATTCATATATACAACCTATTAATTTTCTTAATTGTCACACTTACATGTTATTCACTTCACACATATCTTACCCAAGGACTGGTTTTGTTATTCAGATGACTACCTACTATCCCTGCATTTCGACAAAAATATATCATTAATTCGCGAGGATCTAACATATCTGAGCTAATTTGAAGATCATAACGTCTAACCATATATTAATCAACAAATTAAAGATTAAAATCTGCAAGATTTATCTAAATTACTGCGCTAATAAAGAAGACTAACCTTTTTCCGTCAGCTCCACCGGAATTGCATTAGATGCTCCAGGACATCTGTGGTTCGGGCACGGCAGTTACATCCTCTCGCTGGTCATTAGGATGCCCTGGGATAGGTACGGTTACTTTGCCGTCACCTCAGGTCAGTCTCCTCCGGACATCTCGCCATCGTCTTCTTAGAACATCGTGAGAGCCATGTCTTGCGTAAATACAACAGAAATAAACACATATGAAGTCAGTTGCGTCGTGATACGGACTCCATAGCCTTCTAACATGCTAAGTTCTATGTAAAGTCTGTCATTTTAACTTCAGTCTTAACAGCGCTTGTAGACTACCAAAATGTCTACCCTCGTTTCAGATATTTGTATTAAAGTTATTATTCTATGGGTTACTTTTGCTATTTCTCGTATCCTTAAGATTTTCTTCCTTGTAACTTTGTCCTTGCCGTCTTGACGATTCAATGTAAGCCTTTCTTTCGAATTTTCTGCTTATCTCGGAGCTTTATTTACGATTTTCGTAATTCTGCGTTCTTCAATAAATATATAGACTCCGTCAACCTTTCTCCTTAAATTAATTGAATTTCTCCAAAGCTTGAAATTCAGTCCGCGATAAATAGCTCTAGATCAGTACAATCGTTGCTCAAGTTTTGCTCTTTCAATTTTCAACCTTTCAATAGTAGTTTTCTAAGAATTCTGAACTCTTACTTGCCTTAGTCACTGCCGCCTTGATCTTTTCTACCTCGATCACGCCATATAGTGTATTTCATTGATATAGATGACTGAGTTTATGCACTGCCTTTAACTTATCTTGACAATTGCGTCCATTTTAGTTCCAAAAATCTATCAATTTCAGACAGTGAAATGGCACACTATCACTTGCAATACACAAACATTACACGCTATTAAATGACTCATTGTCTTTTTCCCAGTCAATCTCGTGCTCGCTCACATAAGGCTTATAAATTGTGCCGGGCTGCTAACAAACACTTTCTGTCCATTGTCCTTGAAAACAACAATGCGGCCGTCCTTTGTCCACACTCGTCGGAGCCCGAAGTGATCACGCGCCCTGTTTAAAACAGTTTTTCTGATACCTGTCAGGGATTCTGTCAGTAGAAGGCCATTTCCTTTTAACAGCCGCTTAGCCCTCCACACTCTGTCCCGTGCGTGATAACACAAAAAATTATGAGTATAGGGCGCTTACCCGTAGCAACAACCAGAGCTGTGGTTCATTTTATCATCCCCAATCGATAGCAAAGATCTATATCAGACATTTAACTTGCCCTTCACCGTGCCGATTACTTTATAGTAAACATTCTCTGCCGCCTTCTCTGGAATACCATGCAGTTCCACCGGCTGTACTGTTCAGTTTCATCAATCAGTTCAGCCTGTTGCTCGAGGCGCTGTTCAAGATATTCAAGTTTTTTGTTATGTCTTTCAGCTCACTAGATACCCTTTCTTGGAACTGGGAGAACTCAACCTTTAGCCGCTGCAACTCTTCTGCACAGCAGGTGCAGCTTGCGACGTGTTCCAAGCGGCCTTGGAAGTCCTTTAAAACATCTTCAGTAGACGCTACACGACGAATAGCTTCTCTAACGGACATTCTGAAAGATGCTTTAGGTCAATGACAGATTAGTTACACTACGAATGTAATGAATGGCACTTGTTGGCTGTTAATCTTGCTAACCGACTGGATTTGTTGGAGAGACGTTTCACACAACAACAACAGCTGGCGCCATCTTGCCACAAATAAATACAATTAATAGATGTAATGCAATATGAAAAAGGT
The DNA here is from genome assembly GCF_040414725.1 of Anabrus simplex. Lineage (NCBI taxonomy): Eukaryota > Metazoa > Arthropoda > Insecta > Orthoptera > Tettigoniidae > Anabrus > Anabrus simplex. The sequence goes on along the minus strand of NC_090269.1, from coordinate 315,063,392 downwards.
GGCGAGAATCTAATAGTGATGGGAGACTGGAATGCAGTGGTAGACCAAAGAAGAGAAGGTAACATAGCAGGAGAATTCGGATTGGGACAAAAGAAAGAAAGAGCAAGCAGGCTGGTTGAATTCTGCACCGATCATAATTTAGTCCTTGCTAACACTTGCTGCAAACACCACATGGACGAGACCTGGAGACACTGGAAGGTATCAAATAGACTTCTTTATGATTAGGCAGAGATTCAGAAACCAGGTGATGAATTGCAAGACATTCCCAGGAGCAGCTGTGGACTCTGACCACAACCTGTTGGTCATGAAATGTCATTTGAAATTGAAGAAAGGAAGGGATGCAAGGAGATGGGTTATAGACAAGTTGAAAGGGAAGAGTGTGAGGGATTGTTTCAAGGAACATGTTGCACAAGGACTAAATGGAAAGTCTGAAGGAAACACAGTAGAAGAAGAATGTCCAGTCATGAAGAACGAGATCTGTAAGGCTGCTGAAGAAAAGTTAGGAAGAAAGGAAAGATCAACTAAGAAGCGATGGATAACTCAAGAGATCTGATAGACCTGATTGGCGAACGATGAAAGTATAAGAATGCAAAAAATGAAGAGGGCAGAAAAGAATACAGGCGAATAAAGAATGAAGTAGATAGAAAGTGCAAGACAAATAAGGAAGAATGGCTGAAAGAGAAGTGCAAAGATGTTGAAGTTTGTATGGTCCTAGGAAGGTACAGGAAAATCAAGGAAACCTTTGGAAAAATGAAAACTACCTGTATGAACATTAAAAGCTCAGATGGAAAACCACTTCTAGGGAAAGAAGGCAAGTCAGATGGCAGGAACATATCCAGCAGTTGTATCAAGGTAAAGAAGTAGATGATAGGGTTCTGGAACATGAAGAGGCTGTTGATTGTGATGACATGGGAGATCCAATTTTGAGGTCAGAATTCGACAGAGCTTTGGAAGACCTAAGTAGGAATAAGGCACCGGGAATTGGTGACATACCCTCAAAATTACTGACTGTATTAGGAGAAACCAGCACGGGGAGGTTATTCCATTCAGTGTGTAAGATGTATGATACAGGAGAAGTGCCATCTGATTTTCGGCAGAATGTTGTTATACCTATTCCCAAGAAAGCCGGTGCTGACAAGTGTGAAAACTACCGCACTATTAGTTTAGTATCTCACGCCTGCAAAATTTTAACAAATTCACTATTATTTACAGAAGAATGCAAAGCCAAGTTGAAACTGAGTTGGGACAAGATCAGTTTGGCTTTAGAAGAGATGTGGGAACACGTTAGGCAATCCTGATTTTACGTCTGATCTTAAAGGACCAAATTAAGAAAGACAAGCGCACATTCACGGTTTTTATAGATCTATAAAAGGCATTCGATAATGTTGAATGGACCAAGCTGTTTGAGATTCTGAAGGTGACCGGGATCAGGTACCGAGAAAGGAGAATTATCTACAATCTATACAAAAATCAGTCTGTAGTGATAAGAATCGATGGCTTTGAGAAATAGACAACAATCCAGAGAGGAGTGAGGCAGGGCTGCAGTTTTCCCCTCTCCTTTTCAATGTTTACATAGAACAGGCGATAAAGGAAATCAAAGACGAATTTGGAAAGGGAAACAAAGACCAAGGAGAGGAAATCAAAACCCTGATATTTGCCGATGATGTTATTTTCTTTGACTCTCCAAAATATCTGGAGAAATTGCTGAATGGTATGGACAGAGACTTGGACACGGAATACAAGATGAAAATAAATAAGTCCAAAACAAAAGTAATGGAGTACGGTTGAACAAGGTCAGGTGATGCAGGAAATATTAGATTAGGAAATGAAGTCTTAAGGGAAGTAGATGAATATTGTTACTTGGTTAGTAAAATAACTAATGATGGTAGAAGTAAGGAGGACATAAAATGCATACTAGCAAAAGCAAGGAAGGCCTTTCTTAAGAAAATAAATTTCACCTCGAACATTGATATAGGAATTAGAAAGATGTTTTTGAAGACTTTCGTCTGGAGCGTGGCAGTGCATGGATGTGAAAGAAAGAGAATAGAAGCTTTTGAAACGTGGTGTTACAGAAAAATGCTAAAGGTGAAATGAGTAGATAGAATCACGAATGAAGGGATACTAAATCGAATTGCTGAGAGCAGATCGATTGGGCTAAATTTGACCAGAGGGAGGGATAGAATGATAGGGCACATCTAGAGACAACCAGATCTTGTACAGTTGGTTTTCGAGAGAAGTGTACGTGGTAAGAACGATTGGGGTAGACCAAGATACGAATATGACAAACAGATTAGAGCAGTTGTAGGATGTTGTAGTTATGTAGAAATGAAATGGTTAGCACATGATAGGGTGACATGCAGAGCTGTATCTATAGACTGATGACTCAAACAACAATTGATATTAAAAAGAGGCGTGTATTCCAGAATACAATACTGAACCCATGACCTTTGTGCCCTAAGAACATTATGCATAATGTAACAATTAAACTAAAAGTTGGATTCTTGATAGCATGGATTTGACACGTGACGAGGGGGTGATTACCTTCGGTCCCACGCTCTGGGGTACGTGACGTCAACCACACGTGTCGACGGCGGAAGAATCTCAAGTCATTTTTATGAACTATTTCAAAGCGCGTGTACATGGCGTGACCACGCCAAGTCAAAAAAATATAGTGCCTATCAAAGGAGGTCAATCATCTCACAAATCGAACCCGTAAAAATTTTAAATATCCGTGAACACTACCGCCAGAAATGTAGCAAGCATGTAGTCACTTTCAAAACTCTTGAAATGGCAGTTTAGGTAAGTCAGAAAATTTATAGAAACTGCTATAAATATGAAGGGACGCCATGACGAACTCTCCTTCTCCGGCATTTGTGATACAAAGCGGACGAAAAATTGTTGAGCTGCTCTGCGAAATCAAACCAACGAAAGTAGACTGAGTTCAACTGCAGATTTTAGCCATTGCGGCTAAGTCTTGACTCCATGAGGAGATAGTTTTCTTGAGTGAAATAATTGTACCAGATAGGACGGTCAAAGTACTGAATAAATTCTAATGTGATTAAGTAATTCGTGTGCGTAAATAACTATAGTCCATCGTGTGCACTCAACAAACAAGTGAAGGGTATCTTCTTTTTTTAATGCTTTATTCCAGGAAACCTGAAGAAATAATAATAAATTGTGAAGCCATGAATGTAAAAATGGCTAAATAAAATGCCAGGGTCACAGGTGAGCCCTATGACGAATAATGGTGTGACGACATGAGGTAGGTGACTTTCCATCTTACTACCTCTTATATCTTGTCTCGTGATTTCTTGTATTTGAATGGGGATATACGACGCAGTGGTCACCCCCCTACTAAGTTTTGTAAATGTGAGAGTACGACTAAAAGAGTCATTTGTTTTATTTTCCACTTGGATAAAATTTTGAAGTCATGCGAGGGCCGTATAATGTTGTAAAAAGTTATTGAATAGGGTTTCGTAGTGATATCACGTCCAATGTAGATCGTCATCCGTGTGAGTGTACTGCCTGTATTTTGTGATGTCAAATTAAGATGTTCATTCGACGTAAAATTCTTCTGTCTGCAATTTGACGTTAATAATAATAATAATCCATGGTCACTCATTTTCAATCGAGTGGAAGCGCGCTGTCGGGTGAGAACCTAGGGGGATGAATTTGGTCACGGAGAGAAACGTTGTTTTTTTAATGCCCATTTTAAACTGTGTCTGACTGACAATAAAAGATCTAGTAGAATGTTTCAGTCATTTCTCGTAAAAATCAAGTTATTAAATACGATCTCATTTATGCGATGTTATTCATGATTAATGCATTGTGCGATATTAGACGTCGGGATTTCTAGTGAGGATTTTATTCCAGTTCTTTGTCGATGATAATTGTGGAGCTGGGAAACAGAGGTTAGTTTTGTGAATCAGGTTGGACCTGTCATTGAAGCCGGGACACGGAAGCCCGAGGAATGTTTTATATGAGTTGAGATGAGATGTGCGAATCAGGTTAGAGTCCTGTCATTGTAGCCGGGACATGATAGCCCGAGGAATATTTTATAATGTTGAGAATGGAAAGAAAATTCATAGAAATCCATAGCGGTAATAATTGGCGACACGTGTAATTAGTGTGGGCATCTTGAAGCATAACCTGTGCATTTTGTTGGTTAGAATATCGTATTTGTTTAATTATGTCGGCAGAGTTTAAAGGGAGCATTTTGAGAAGCCAGTCAACTGTGAATAAACCAGGTGTTTCCTGTAACTGCCAAGCGAGCTTGGGGGGATGAGAGGCCTCAGCTATGATAGCGGGAAGGAGTGGAGTTGAGATTGTACTGTAATTCTCGGCCAGGGGAAACGTTAAAATGCTGGATTTAGTTGAAATTCATAGCCGGTAATGATCTAAGTATTGTGAAATACTGTAATTAGGGACGTAATAAACATTTGAAATCACGAACTTTGAGTATAAGGAACAGAGTAACCCAAATTCAAGTTTGTCCAAAATACAGAGCGATGGTCGTGATGATCGGTTTGTCTGTGAGGGGTGTGCAAAATTCATAATGGTATGACGAGATATGACATCGTAATTATATGGCGAGTTGTTTGGTTTGTACGTAGATTATTAGGATATCCAAGTGTTAATAACGGTTAGGACTAGATTAGATTTTTAAGAGTGATATCACGAGACAGGATATATATAGCTGGACATGAATTATGTAAAATTCTTTTCCAGCCAGATAAACATCGCAATATTGAACTCACATCACAGCTGCGTAGAAATTTGTGAAGAAACCAGAGTCCGCGGAGATAAAATTTGTTGTTCGTTAATATTTCGTTAAATCATTTAAATTTATTTAATTATTAAATTCAGTGAAACCGCATTTGAAATAACTTTAATCAAGCGAATAACTTGGAGATGCATTCTGGAAATTTTAGTTTGTTTTCTGGGGAATGTTAACATGTAAAGTAACGATTAAGGGGACATATCGGAAGGAAATGGATTTTACTGCCACAAAGTTTGTGAGCATTGCTGTTGTTGTAATTATTGAACTTTGATTGATTGAGCAGTGAATGTGCTGGGGATAGTAAAGTGGAACTTTGGTCATAAACCGATGTAACTTAATTGTGTTTAGCCTTCAGCCTAGAAACTTGGATGGTCAGGGGGTCATCAACCTCAGTGACTTAGATTAGGGCCATATGCCATTGTAGCATCATTTCCTTGCGGTCATCATCCACAATGACTTTAAAGTAACTTAGAAGAGTAGATGTCGGTCCATGACATATACGCAGGTCACATCGATTCAATTAAGGGTCCATGCCGTAGAACCACTGTGTGGTACACACCGATTGGACGGCCTTAATTATTCCCAGAGTCCAGAGTTCGTGTTACGAGGGCTGGACCATAACGAATCACTATGATGGTACATGTGTTCGCACATGGAAGCCGAATTTAAGGATTTCCAGACTTTCCTTTCTTAAATGATTAATAATTGAGATAATGGTTTCTAGTAAGAATGCCCATCAGGCAGTTACGTTAAAGTCTCACACCAGTGTTCTGACGTTTATGTAAAAATGATTGTGGTGTCCAGTGGACACAATTGACTTCTATGATACCATTGACATGCTTCAGAATTTTCCTGAATAAATAGGAATCTTTTAAACATACATTTCATTCCAGTAGATAGATTAGAATTAATGAACCCTACCTTTACCTCAGCAAGTGACGAAGAACCCGAAACGACCCAAGAGGCAGATCTCATGAACTTTGCTGATAGGTAAGGAAGGTAGGTATCCCTCAATATGGACCTAAAGGGTTCAATACAATATAGCCTATACTCAGTCTGTAGATCAGTGAAATTGTGAGGTGTAAAATAAAAAGCGAGCAAGTTTTTGGTTTTACTTTATAGCTGATGTGGTAATCACGGACACGGACCTGTAGTTTTACATGGGATCTGAACCACTGTTGCGTGATTTTCATTTTAAAAACTCCATGTGTGTTGACTGAGATTTGAACCATAGCGGCCTTTGTGAGAAGCCAGTGCCAATCCCATTCGGCTATCAACGGGTGATGTATCCTTGCTGAAGGGTTCAGACATTCTCCAAACAATCTGTCCATACTTTCAAAATCGTAACTATAGGAATTTTAATTCTTTTTACTCGTTTCTCAAAGTTGTAACATTTCCGAATGTAATCACATAAAACTGTATTATGTTACATTTAATAATTTCCTTGGTAAGAAGCATTTACACTACGAGAGTAATAAAAGTTTACCTCCACTGTCAGGCACCACAGAATGGTTTTAAAGAAGCTAAACACTAAAGCTCTCTGTGTAACAGTGACCATGATATCCTTTGCTCTGTTCCGTACGTAGTGGCTGGAAGGACACTTTGATACCCTTATGCAGCTCGTCCATTAAATTATTCATGACCATTTAAGAGTTTAAACTGATATGCGGTGAATGTGTCCCTAACGGCAGGTTCGAAGAAACTTGTAATCCATACCACAGGAACAATTTCTCCCTGGTGGGATGACATCTCATTACGAGGCTAACCAAGCACAGTCTTTGTCCAGAACACACTGCTTAGTTATTTAATCTGCATTGTCCGAGTTGTCATCGGGTTTTGTGTGAATGCCGTCGCATTGGAAAATATACCTAGTTGTGCCTAGGAAAACCGTCATGTGAAATATTTCAGCTTAGAACTCTAGCCGGACAGGTTCTGTTATTTAACAAGGAAAATGTTACACGTCTGGCTCTATGGTGTAGTGGTTAGTGTGATTTGCTGCCAACCCCGGAGGCCCGGGTTCAATTCCCGGCTTTGCCACGAAATTTGAAAACTAGTACGAGGGCTGGAACGTGGTCCACTCAGCCTCGGAAGGTCAACAGTAGAGGGGTTTCGATTCCTACCGCAGCCATTCTGGAAGTGGTTTTCCGTGTTTTCTCACTTCTCCTCCAGGTAAATGCCGGGATGGTACCTAACTTAAGGACATGGGCGCTTCCTTCCCTCTTCCACTCTTCCTTGCCAATCACTTCCAATCTTCCTATCTCCCACACAAGCCCCCTGTTCAGCATAGCGGGTGAGGCCGCCTGGAAGAGGTACTGGTCTTCCTCCCCAGTTTCATTCCCCGACTCAAAGTCTCACGCTCCAGGACAATGGCCCTGAGGCGGTAGAGGCGAGGTCCCTCGCTGACTCCAAGGAGAAGTGCTTTTCCGTGGTTTCCCCACTTCTCCTCCAGGTAAATGCCGGGATGGTACCTAACTTAAGGACATGGGCGCTTCCTTCCCTCTTCCACTCTTCCTTGCCAATCACTTCCAATCTTCCTATCTCCCACACAAGCATAGCAGGTGAGGCCGCCTGGAAGAGGTACTGGTCCTCCTCGCCAGTTTTATTCCCTGACCCAAAGTCTCACGCTCCAGGACAATGGCCTTGGGGCGGTAGAGGTGGGGTCCCTCGCTGACTCCAAGGAGAAAACCAACGGATTAAGAAAGAAAGAAACCTTCGTCGAAACTTTGGTGATATAATCAATAATGGGCTGCCGGAAGACCACATTAAAAAAAACAGCTGCCTGTTTTCACTGGGAGGGCTCGAAATCGAAGATGGAATCCTACGTTAACTGACGGTGGCCCAGCTGGATATTCCTGCCTCACTGGCGAGCCCGCTCCCTGCTCCACTGCTGGCTAGCCATCAGTGAGGGTTGTACAATACTAGTGCCGCTTTCTTACATGCATAGTTCTGAGGTTTATTTCGGAGTCTTACAATGGAAACATGCTGTCAGTTACGTTGCATAAGGTCTGCTCGTAGAAAAATCGGTTATGTTAGTGAAGTTTCAAGGTAGGTTCCGCGTAGAAGGTTTCACACATTCCATATAAAATTCAGTACTGCACAAGTTCTCATTCTTAATGGATATGTATGCTTCTGTACAGTATTTCTCAGGAAACTATCTTACGAGCAGGTCTTTTCAGGCCTTTCGACGATGATTAAATCTATCATAGTGGTCCCCGTTAGCGAAATTTAGACACCGCACAACTGGTTGGCATTTAAGAATCTAGATAAATAACTTCCTTTCAAGATAAATTCTGGCACACCAACGTCTCTAAATAAGGTGTTAGTTGAAGAAACGTCAATAACACAATCAACTACTCATATCATCATAAACATTGTCTCGACAATCTATTGCGGGCCTTCGCCTTCTTCAGAAGTTTCAGCTAGTCTTTGTTGTTAAGCGCCATGCTCCTCCAGTTCTTAATTCCCAGGATGTCGATGTTCCGGCGCACATATTATTCACATTTCAGCTTTGGTCTACCAGGTTTTGGGGATCCTTCTGGCAAACATCCTATTGTCATTGGTATGTAGTACCTGTCAAGCCAAATCTAGCCTCTTGATCTCAATGACTTCAACAATGTCGGGTTCTTTAAATACCCTGCTAAGCTAAGAGTCTCATGGTTGTAAGCCTATCATTTCCTCCACACTCCATTCTCTTCTGATAGCCCAAAATGCACCATCAGAATTTTTCTGTCGAACATACTGTACCTAACTTCCTTTCATCAGATTTTGACAGAGACCACGTTCCAGAAGCATATGTTAGTACCGATCTCGCTAAGATCTTGTTGATTATTATTTTTATTTTCCCCTTCAGAAGACTAGTCTCGATATGCACTTATATATGCCATTCTACCCCCTCTCTAGCCCCATTGCTTATCTCCATTCAATAGAGACATGGACTGCCAAGGTGACTGCTGCTCTGGTCAGATGATCAACAGATAATGGAGTACCATGTGGTCAGTGTGACAACATCCTATGCGCTGAGGCAGTAGAGCCCTGGCGGGTTGAATCCCGGCTCAGTTCCGCTCTGAAGAGGGTTTTCCATAACTTCCCTTACATACAAGGAAATGCCGACGGTTTACCTTAATTGGGTCTACAATCGCTATCAGTTCTAGTTACCCCAAAGTCATCAATTTATTTATTTATTTATTTATTTATTTATTTATTTATTTATTTATTTATTTATTTATTTATATTACGTGTGATCAACATACATGGGTCTTATGGCAACGATGGGACAGGAAAGGACTAGGAGTGGAAAGGAAGCAACCGTGGCTTTGATTAAGGTACATCCCCAGCATTTTCCTGGTTTGCCTGCTGTTTGTGAAGCACTAAAATCTGTGCGAAAATGAACAGCAACTGACGGAATTATTTAAACTTCACGTTTTAATTACCTGTGCATTGTCTTTTATACTTATTTGTGGTCGGCTGATGATGACCAAGAATAATGATCGAAACCGGTGCCAATTATAATTAAGTAGGAATGTAAAACTTACATTTCTTATTTTAATAGTATTGAAAGTTTGAACCATCATATATCTTCTTTCAACTTAATAGTGAACTCACTTCAATACGGACCACTATGATATTCTTATCTCTTAAATTCATTGAAGCTGTTCCTGTCACCGATTTCTTCTGGGCTTACTTTCTCCAAACTTCTTAGGCCAGCAATAGTGACTGTGGAGAATATTATTTTAGCCCTTGAAACATTCATCTTTTCCAAATTTATAGGGTATACTACTTTCCCAGTTAATTTCCGCACAGGTTTCGCTACCAATCGTTTTCGCAGGTGATACAGCATTTTCACATGTTCTCCAGTTACCATGTTACCGTTTACTTTAAAATTCCGGCTCAAGTGTATTGATCTTACATTTTTTAATATATGGCTAGGGTCAAAACTCAAATGGGTGCTGAATTTGATGTACAAGGTGTGCCTCCTTTCCACACAAGGAGTGAAACATGGAAACATTCACTTGAGCATTGTCTGTCACAATTCGGACGACATGTAATCCAGTCATCAACAATCTGTAAAGCTCGCGTGTTAATTTGACTAGATGATCTCCTGTCAGGCTGTGTGTAAAATAATATGACACAGGAATCCCGTAATGTGTGGAAATACCTTTGAACAGAATGCAGAGCAATTTATTAGCAATCTTGTCTTCAACACCGACAGCATCTCCCTCTACATCAGTCATTCCAAGAAGCATATCCAAATTCCTGTCATATACCAGCTTTGATTTTATTGCCATCTCGTCTATGACGAGAGAAACTACCTTTTCATTATCGTGCTGTAAGGATTTATGTTCTGCAATCAGACGTGCTCGTACCAAAGAAGTAATTCCTGTCTCTCCTCTGGAATGACCCATGTACCTTTTTGGTGTGGTAGGTGCAAAATGTTGAAAGATTTTAGGAAACTGTAGCCTATGGATGACCTGTTGGACAGTAATATGCAGATCTTTATAGTATTCTCTATCAATTTACACTTCTATTTATAAAAAAGCTCGAATTTGCCCAATCAAGAAATTTGCTTTCAAATCATCTTGTTCAGCTAGTCATGTCATTTTATTTAGTCGACTGTCAAGTCCACGTTGATTTTCTCATTTTTGAGTTGATGCATCCTTTCTTCTAAAGTAGTAGTAATATTTTTCTACTTCATTATAAATACTCTTTGTTTCCTACATTTTCTGACTATTCTACTTTAGTGCAGTATAGTTTAAGGTTAATAGAACGCTGTATGCCTGTGGTTTTATATAATGGTTCACTGATAATTACAGGTCGAGGGTCATTCTCTTCATTGGCTGTAGATGTGGTTGGTTACACATGAAGTTCAATAATTTCCCACTTCTGTAGCCTTACACTTATGTAGTCTTCTTGTATGTGATTGTGTTTGTTTGTGTCCGGAAAAATCTTGAAATACGGATAGAATGACGTTCGGAATAGGATGTTTTGTGCTGTGCTTACACTATAATCTGAGTCCTTAAAATGCCTACTGCAAACAGTGGAATGTACACTAGGTTTTCACAGAGTTCCGCGTCTATTTCCTTAAAACGAGAAACTGCCAAACACCATTTAGTTTTAAGTTCCTCGTCTTTCGAAAAACTGTGAAAAGAAATACCACATCCATTTGAAGTCTTTGATTTACAACAAGGAACACTATAGTACATCATGCGTTTTAAGTTTATCCTATGTTTGCATTATACGTCATTAATTTCAGTCACTAAATTATAATCACCCGCACTATCACGAGAAAGCTCACAAAGTACAAAAATATATTTTGACACGCTCGTGAATATTTGTATTAGTACTTTGCCCGCGCAATTTTATGACTAAAAGAAGCGTGCACCCAGCGGCAAAACGATGCGTTTCTCGAGCCCTAGCGGGAACCAGTTTTACGACCAAAGAGGCCTTGTATTTCTCAACCAGGTACAATAGCGTAAGCAACGGTGTTAATGATTAACATCAACTCCGGAGATAATTCAATAGCTGAAAGATGTCGAAAAGAAGGAGGGTTCGTATATTTATGTGCATGAGACAAAAAGGAATCCACTTTTCTCTTTGCGAAAATCTAATGATCATAAATATGTTTCTCGGTCATGGTCATCCATCAACGTCTGCTGATTTCAGATGACCACCAGAGCCATAAGACATAGCCTGAATAGTTGCTTCCGTCACACATTTTGTGACCTCCAGCCATAAGACATATTTATGTAAAAAAATATACCAGTACTTTCATAGGTCGCACGACACACAAGCTAGCGAACGAACTGGTATGTGCGTAGTAAATTGAAGGTTTTTTTTTTTTTACAACTTGCTTTACGACGCACCAACACAGAAAGGTGTTATGGCGACGATGGGATAGGAAAGGGCTAAGAGTGGCAAGGGACCGGCCGTGGTCTTAAATTAATTAAGGCACAGCCCCAGCATTTTCGTGGTGTGAAAATAGGAAAATATGGACCACCATATTCAGGGCTGCTGATAGTGGGGTTCGAACCCACTGTCTCCCGGATGCAAGCTCGCAGCTGCGCGTTGAGCCATTTGCATTGGTTGTTATCATGTCGACATGATAATCAATTTAATCCAAACAAAGTAATAATCTTATTGTATTACTGTAATGGCGTCTTGCCACTTCACTTCGTAAGAGTTAAAATAATACCATGTGTGTAAGAGAGATGGTGGACATCTCTGTGTTGGTCACCGAAGGTAAAACTTCCTTCCACCTGGGAATCGTTTATCTCCTTGACTGTGTTGGTTTTGTTATTTTGGGGGACAGTAAAAAAAAAAACTTCCCTGCACATTGGAGCAACGTTTCTGATTTATCAGAATGTTTTTAAACGTTTTAAATGTATCTGCAACTACCTTATGTTTTTCTGTTTGAGTCCTTGATAGCTCCAGGTATTTGTTGGCTCTTTGAGAGCTACTATATTAGTAAGTTGTTTTATATTTAAATTTGGGTTTTCCTTATTTTCGATATGCAATGTTTACTCCGTTGTATGAATGGACTGTGTGCATGTGAGCTTGGTAGTCGATTGATATGCTTTTACGGTTATGAGACGGTCCAGCATGTACAATATTATTGTGTCTGCTTTGTCGCTTGCCATGAACCATCACATTGTGATTGCTTTTCGTGTCATCGCAAGAACAGTCTTGCCTTGTACAAATCGCGGTCGTGATGGAATACTTGGTACGCTGGATTACACGGTCTTGCTGCCGTACTCCTTGCGCATGTTCCTGTGCCCGTCTGAGTGACCCTTGGATGACCTTGGGGTCGCAATATTTGTGATGTTATATTAATGTCGGATCTGTATGCCTTGACTTATTATTTTTTGCATATCAGTGCCGAAATGTATGGCGGTGTGGGTGAGTGAATGGGTGTGTTGGAGTACATGTGCCATATCGATAACCCATTTCGACTATTTCCATTTTATCTTTGTATGCCGATTCTAGGCTTGTAGTTTTGTACCCGTGTTGGCTTCTCACTATATTATTTCTTTATATTGCCAACTCGTTTATTTTTTTGGACTCATCGTTTTGCGCACTGTTTTGACCTCAGTCATTTGTTTTGTTTTGTCACTGATGAGCGAGCTCATTTACCTTTATTTTAACTTCGTGGAGCTCTCGGAACATATATTACCATTTGCCTATTCCTTGATGCCGGGAGCGGATAAGGAAGGTGATGAATTGGTGAAATAAGATGAGATGTATGCGAGTGGATGGAATTATTTTTTTCGAGGAATAACATATCCCCAGGAAAGTGTGACCTTCGTGGCTCTGTTTTACAATTACTAAAAATTACCCCTTAGTGCGATTGTGTGAAGAATTTCAATTTACCATAGGAATTATTTTCATGTTGATGTTGTTTAATCTCACTACGTTGTGAATGAGCAAGGTACTATTCAAACACCGGCGATTGTAATACGGGTATGTATACAATTCAATTCAGTTCAGTTCAATTCAATTCAATTCAATTCAATTCAATTGACCTTCTTATATTTGTTTCTCCTCAATTGAATAAACCTAGTTATTTTCTAATTCTTATTTCATTCTAGTAGCATTTGGCTGCTGTAAGTTTAGAGCCCGATTTCCAGTTCGGGGCCTTAGTTTATCGGCCTTTCCTGGTCACGGTCCATGGATTTGTATCCGTATATTATATTTCGCCGATGTTTAGGGTTTTATTGCTTATTGGCGAGTTCCTTGCGGGTGGGGACCTTTTCAGCGTCCCTAACCGCACGGCCAACACGCCTGGTAATTTAAAAGTTAAAAGGACACAATGAGCAACTCTGTTAAGGCATACTTAAAAGTTTCTTCTCGAATGCATTAGTTGTAAATCAATACATAGCTATCTTCTCTAGAGACTATAGAGGATCCTGGAGGAATAGAAGGTAATAATCGTAAGATGTCGTATCCTCAGGAATTCACTTGGAACACAGAGCCAAACGCCTCACCAAAGGACGAAATTTCCGCATTTGCCGACAATCTAATAAGGATTGACGACTTGTTCTACGTGGTACTGACACAGATAGGTCTTACGACGATGATATGGTAGGAAAGGGCTAGGAGTGAGAAAGAAGCGGCTGTGGCCTTAATTAAGTACAGTCCCTGACGAGCAGTAGGGGTTTAGAAAGTTCAGGCAGAGGTATGGAGAGACGCTGACCGTCGGCGTCGGTGATTTCCCACGTTGTCGTACTCCTTCCCCCTCACCATCGAACTCCTCTCAGCACCATAGCACCACGTTATCCCACGGCGGTTGATGGCCCTTGAAGTTCTGTTGAGACTCGAACCCAGGACTCTAACGTCTTGTGATGTCAGCGTGCAGCGTAGAATAATTAATTTAGACTTTATTCCACTGAGATTCAATGAAGGGAGTAAAGCAGTGTTCGCACAAAATGTCAATAGGATCTGATACGACACTACACTGCACTGAAGATTATTACACGACACTGTTCGTATAATCCACAAGTTCCACAGTTAATAAGGTTCAACGCAAATAATATGTTAGTCATTCGATGCACTTATCGAAGAAATTCAAATTAATTCAGTATCACAGTATATGATGAAAAGAAAGATTAGCACAGTTCGAAAATATGAAATAATTGTCATTCGATACACTCGTCGACGAAATTTATCTCATTTAATGGGGTAACACAATTTACAAAGTCTGGAACGTTCTCTGACACTAAGGCTCAGTCTTACGAAATGCAATGAACACTGTTACCTTGGCACAGTCTAACGAAAAGAAGCAAATTATGTCGCTGAGACACAGTCTTACGTAATACTCGAAAACACGGTAAATGCTGTAACGAGAGCACAGTCTTTTGAATAAAAGTTAAACCGCAGTTTGTGAAATGAACACTGTTGCGAAGACACAGTCTTACGAAAAGGAATTAATTTCTTTCATTGAGACACAGTCTTGTGAAATATTCTACAACTCAGTCTTATAAGAAAAGTTAAGCACTGTTGGCAAATAAATTCTGTTAAGAAGGCACAGTCGCGTTAGAATAAGTTAAAGTGCTGATCATGCGGAACAGTCCCGTAAAATAATTTAATGCACAGTCTTTACGAGCTGAAATGAATTACACAAGTCATTTCGCGATTGTTTCCTTGTAGAGAGAATGACAATGATTTACGACCTTTCAGTTCGACACTGTATGAATCGAATTCTATTGCTCATATGTCACAGTTTATACAAGTCAATCACTATTAACAACTTGAAGTAATTTATCACCTACTATCTCACACTAAGTTAGAGTCCTAGGTTCGCACCTCTGACACTTAAAAATTTAAACTGGAAAACTCATACTTTGTAATAAGTCTGTCATCGGCACTCAGCCGTACAGGGCAATGACCTCGAATATAACTTTCCACAGCTAGCACCTCGCACACGCAAAGCATTATTTGCGTAACTAACAATGACAGGGCCCTCTGGCGCGACACTGCAAATTTCACAGTGAAGCAACATTGGGCATGGCTAGTACCCGGATGGGTGACCGCCGAGTCTGCTACCTGTTTTTGAAACAAATTTAGTACGAACTATTACATCAGTCATGGTACGATCCCACAAGTTCAATTGCCAAACTAATATTAATAACAGACTACTACCTACGAATGCCACTATTCACAACACATCTATTATTATTATTATTATTATTATCAACACCATATTGCTATTATTCTTAAATTTATTTTCCCAAACAGCCCAAGTGAGGATCGCTAAAGCGAAACCGGTACTGGGATTATAAGTAAATCACTGCTCAGTTTGGCCCGTACACGTGGCTGCTGGGAATACACGAAGGCTCTGATTTCCACTAGCCCAGCGTGCTTCTTTTCCTGTCTGTAGGCCGGACCATGTGGGTTCAAATTCATGAATCTTCTACCTTTAATAACTCGGCTATCCTACCGCCAATCTTTATGAAATTTGGTACATTATCATGTATGATAAGGGGCTACGCGATGACGTGGTTAGAATTTTGATAGCACATTCAATTCAAGTTCGATAATGACGTCACCTGGCCTTGGCTGGCTCTGTGCATCGAGCGGTTGCATGCCTCGCTGTCACTTCCGCTACCTCCGCGCACAGCGGTTTTTTCAAACTCTTCCAGACGGGAGTTAGAACGAGTTACGTTAGAAATACTTCGACGGAGAATGTCATAATGGCATTCCTGTTTCAATATGCAATATGAGGTTTCTATCGTTTGTGACCTGGTTTGGTTGTGTCTTGTTATGGGTACACTATTGTATGTTTCGTAGGAATGAAGATAAACTATGTGAATCCACCGTATATGCAAGGAGAATCCAGCGATAAAGAATGGTAAGTGATCATTAGACATCGGATCTGTATACAAATGTATATTTTGTTTGCAGATATGAAGACCTCCAAAACCGACAAGGAAGTGGGTTTGAAGGTGGAATTGGATGAATTATTATTAAGTTTAATAGTGCATATATATGTATGCTTGCAGAAATTTGACATTAGTGCATACATTTGCACATTCGAATGTTCAACTTTTGTTGTGCTATTTTGACATGTTTTATAAGCAGTCTTCAAGAAAATGCGAAGTAATTAATTCCGTGAACTCTTTCGGCAATGAAATGGTTCTAAGGGAACTGGCACGTATCAAGACACACTTCCAAATCATACCATGCCAGAATCAATCAATAAGGTAGAAACACGTGGGTTGCGTTTTAGTGATCCACTGGACATTATGGAGAACGTGAAGTGCGAATTGGAAGGCATCCCAGTAAAACTCGGACATGTCCTCAAAGGAAATCCGGGCTACGACATCACGGTATTGAGCCGTATCCTGCCGGCCCATAAGAAATATTCAGAGTATTATTTGACATAACATATAAATTTTTATTCATATAAATTACAGTCATAAATGGTAGAGTATTGAATCCCAAGATAGTTGAGACAGGAAGTCGATGGAGACATCAAGTCGCTGGATATTGCCTAACACTTCCTTGTGACCGTGAGAATAGCTTAGCGTAACCAAGCGTTGGGAAGGATCGGCACGTGCACAAGGTGATGACCAAGCAATATTTCGGCCAATGAGAACGTGAGGATTTGGCAAGTATGGAGTCTACATCGCGCCAAGTCTTAATTCCCAGGTTGACCAACGTGTATAGTTGCTTGAGTTAATTTCTGTCATTCATCGGTTTTCCATAGGTCTAGAAGCAAAATATTATCAGATATACGATATAATAATTAGAGGAAGAGATTTGCTATTGTTTGAACTGTGTTTCATAAATGTATTATAATTAATATTGTGTCATAATACATAGCAACCTTTCTGATTGGCGGTTTGTTTAGACAATCGGGAACCCCTGAGTTGAAACGGCGTTACCGAGGTTTCCTCAGTACACAAGCTTTGGAGAGCGTCATTCTGATCGAATAGCTTGGACAGTGTAGAAGTGTTATCGTGATCGCGGATATTGAAGTGTTATACCAGTAACAGTATATGATTTCAAAGAAGTGTTTCAGTCGTGCAGCTGGAAGATATAACTGTTCCAGAGTAAATTGCAAATTACATTATTTTATAATATAAAATCAACATAGACGGTGATAATTAGCCGCAGTGGAGCAAGTGCAGGAGAGACGTGCCATTGTCTCACATTTTCGTATCGGTCGCGTTTCGCGAGGAACTATCGTATCGTACCGCGTGCCGCTCTCAAAACTGTGTATGTACCCTTAAAGTTGAAGTTTGCATTATTAATGTGTCAGTGTGTTTGCCTCATTTTATCACCAAGGGTTGTTCGGCACGTGTAGCATTGAGCGGTGAAGAGATATTCATCCCAAGCTTTCTGTGTTCCAGTGTAAATAACTTTTCAGCAAGAAGATGGCTTCGCTAATGAAAGAAGGAGGTGCATTTCCACGTGTTGAAGCTGTGATCGACATGGAGTAGATCCCTATATATAGCAGGGATGTGAGCTGCTACCATGTATCCCGGGAGTCGCCACAATTTTAAGGTAAGACGCATGTGTTAATTATGGAATGTTATGTGAATTATGCTAAAGTACTAGGGTAGTTTAGATAGGGTTTTTATTTCATGTAAAGTAAGCCTGACGGCATCTGTTTGATTCATTTTGATATTGTTGTATATACGGATAAGAGAATAATGCATGTACTTTCCATTTTCATTCTGATTTATGACGAGATAGTTAGGATAATGAGGGATTTGTTAGGATTAGTTTGTTGTTCAGTTATGCATGTCTACTTAGTGTAGAATATTCCGAGTTTTCCTTATATATAAATGCTAGGAGGAATAGATTGACAAGTTCATCCAAGATTAAAGTTATATACTTACTACGTCATTTTATTTTGGTTATTCAGGGAGACAGGTATAGCTAATTGCATGACGCATGGTATTTCAGAAGCTGTCCGAAGGAGCTGCATAACATCATTGAAAGAATAGGATCTTCGAATTTAGGTTGAAATCTGTTTTTGCCCAATGATTTGCACAGGGAACGAACCGGATCTCATAATGTAGAAGGCCAATGTGATTCATAAGAGATATGAGAAATAAGATTGCATGCGGAATGATAAAGTGTTTATGCAGGCCAATTGCATGCCTGATATGTGAGAGAATAATGTGCAGTGAATATGTACCCGCCAATTGTCTTCTGAGAGTATATTGTTATCAGAATTGACGGAATTAATTCCAGACTAATGAGTCTGATGTGTGTTAAATGGTAAAAGCATGCTAGGAAGGAATGATTATACGTTACTTTCCGTATAGCCGACGAAAGACGTTATCTCGTTGCAAGCTGATATATTGGCCGTGTTTGTATTAGACGGCGCGAATGAGATGGTATTTCCTTGTGACAGTCTTGGGAGACAAAATCCATACTTTAGTACAGTGTTGAGTTAAACATTTCCTTTCAGCTCGCAGCCTACCCGGAAATATATGACGGATGATCGCGCTGTTGAGCGCTCAAATGCAGCAGAAGGAGGCAATGTTGCCCATTGCTATCTATATGATATTGGTGGCGATTTATATGTTTTTCCCTTTCAGGATGATGTTGTATATTGTTTCTCGTTGTTTGAATACCTTGTCTCGTTGTTTTAATAGGGAACAGCCCGAGTGCTGAATTTTATTGATGGTCAATCTAGTTTTGACTAGATCCTTTGTGGTGAACCGAGATTCACGTAGAATCTGTGTAGCACGTAAGACTTTTTCCCTTTATCCGATGTAAATAGATGTGTTTAGTGTCGCTTATTTGATTTGTTGTAAATATAGCGTAGGAAATGCCACTAGTATTTTACATAGTTCATATCACGTCCCATAGCTTCTTAGCTTTTATTTTTCATCGTAACTTTTCTTTTTATTGTAATTTTCTTTAACGTTAGAATTTTTGGTGAATCTCGATTTAAATTAAATTCATAACCGTATCGTTATGATGAGTTAGAGTGTGACTCCATGCGAAATAACTACATAGCAGTGTATGCGTATACGTATTATCATATATCCCATGAACTATGGACAAATAAGAAGAAGATCAGTTTTGAAAGTATACAAGTATTCAATGTTGTGCTTGATACTTTATTTAAATTTTGTTTCTTTAAATAATTAACGTTGTAAATGTTCAGATATTTCTTTTATTTTGAAATTTTATAATGCTATTTTATTATTTGATTTTATTAATTTCCCAGTAGAATGATTTGGGGATATTTATAAATAAATTCATCTTACCCCATATGATTGTTTCTCATTCGTGTTATACCTCCATTTTCCTGTCATTTACTTATATTTAGAGTAGAACTTCGACTTTTATCCTGACCCAACCGACAACCAACTCACTCTCTGCCCAACCCTGAGTTAGTCGGATATTCATACAGGAATGGAGGCATCGTCCTAGAGGGTATTTACCCTTGGGTACGGTACAGTAGGTATATACAAATATCTGGCTGGTACTGATATTGTGGATCTACCAGAATGTTTAAAAACTACACTCGCTCCCGAATACAAATAATATACTGTCACATCCGTAGATGTAGAGAAATCATTCTCCGCACTGAAGCTAGTTCTAACTGATAAACGCCATAGATTTATACCAGAAATCTTAGGGAGAACTGTTGTAGTGTCCTGCCGAGCAGGTTTTGAACAGGAAAAGTGGGGTGTGCAGTGTAAAATGAAAGTGAAATGTGTATTTAAGTGTGTTTCTTCACTTCCGTGCTTGTTTTATGGTTTTCTTACAACCTTAATACTTTTGATTTATAATGTGTATTAATGAACATACTTTGCCTTATCTAGGAGACGAATGCATATTGTTTTAACAGTAAACACTGATGACTATGCATAATATCACAAGATATGCAAGGATTGTTTGTACTAGTGGAACCGCCGCAGCTGTAACTAGTGTGATTTTTGTTTTCATTCAGTTGTTTTTCATGATAAAGATTTTGTGTATTGATGTGGGTGAATCGCGTGAGCCTATTAAAGAAATGTTACGTTTGCATTTCATACAAGTGTTTAAAAGTATGAAAATAAGTGCATACTTTAATGCATATTTTAGCACTTCTTTCGGCATAGTTGCACGTTTATATTAGTGATGTATTCAGGATGTATATCCGATGTCTGGTGATCATACACCACTTAAATGTTATGCCGTCCACATTCCTTTTCGTTTTGGCTCTTATGATAGTTTACTGCCTTACAGGTAGCAAAAGTTCAGAAACTTCTTTCTGTCCTCCTGTAAAGTAGGTGAAATGTCACGATAGTGTAAATGTGACGTCGAGAATTCGGGTCTTGCCAAGGAATTGTACGCCCTCTCCTTCACATCCTTACTACAACTATGAAGAAATCTGCAACCTTTATTTATAACCTCGTTAATGCGATTATCTAAATGAAGGTCTTTACTTATATCAATCAATCAATCTGCTGATCTGCATTTAGGGCAGTCGCCCAGGTGGCTGATTCCTTATCTGTTGCTTTCCTAGCTTTTTCCTAAATGATTTCAAAGAAATTGGAAATTTATTGAACATCTCCCTTGGTAAGTTATTCCAATCCCTAACTCCCCTTCCTATAAATTAATATTTGCCCCAGTTTGTCCTCTTGAATTCCAACTTTATCTTCATATTGTGATCTTTCCTACTTTTATAAACGCCATTTAAACTTATTCGTCTACTAATGTCATTCCACGCCATCTCTCCGCTGACAGCTCGGAACATACCACTTAGTCGAGCAGCTCTTCTTCTTTCTCTCAGTTCTTCCCAATCCAAACATTGCAACATTTTTGTAACGCTACTCTTTTGTCGGAAATCACTCAGAACAAATCGAGCTGCTTTTCTTTGGATTTTTTCCAGTTCTTGAATCAGGTAATCCTGGTGAGGGTCCCATACACTGGAACCATACTCTAGTTGGGGTCTTACCAGAGACTTATATGCCCTCTCCTTTACATCCTTACTACAACGCCTAAACACCCTCATAACCATGTTCAGAGATCGGTACCCTTTATTTACAATCCCATTTATGTGATTACCCCAATGAAGATCTTTCTTTATATTAACACCTAGATACTTACAATGATCCCCAAAAGGAAAGTGATTAAAAGTGAGAGGACTTTTCCTATGTGTGAAACTCACAACCTGACTTTTAACCCCGTTTATCAACATACCATTGCCTGCTGTCCATCTCACAACATTTTCGAGGTCACACTGCAGTTGCTCACAATCTTGTAACTTATTTATCACTCTATAGAGAATAACATCATCCGCAAAAAGCCTTACCTCCGATTCCACTCCTTTACTCATATCATTTATATATATAAGAAAACATAAAGTTCCGGTAACACTGCCCTGAGGAACTCCCCTCTCAACTATTACAGGGTCAGACAAAGCTTCACCCACTCTAACTCTCTGAGATCTATTTTCTAGAAATATAGCAACCCATTCAGTCACTCTTTTGTCTAGTCCAATTGCACTCATTTTTGCCAGTAGTCGCCCATGATCTACCCTATCAAATGCTTTAGACAGGTCAATTGCGATACAGTCCATTTGACCTCCAGAATCCAAGATATCTGCTATATCTTGCTGGAATCCTACAAGTTGAGCTTCAGTGGAATAACATTTCCTAAAACCGAATTTGCCCTCTATCGAACCAGTTATTAATTTAATATAATCAGAAAGAATGCCTTCCCAAAGCTTACATACAATGCATGTCAAACTTACTGGCCTGTAATTTTCAGCTTAATGTCTATCACCCTTTCCTTTATGCACAGGGACTACTATAGCAACTCTCCATTCATCTGGTATAGCTCCTCCGACCAAACAATAATCAAATAAGTACTTCAGATATGGTACTATATCCCAACCCATTGTCTTTAGTATATCCCCAGAAATCTGATCAATTCCAGCCGCTTTTCTAGTTTTCAACTTTTGTATCTTATTGTAAAAGTCATTGTTATCATATGTAAATTTTATTACTTCTTTGGCCTTAGTCTCCTCCTCTATCTCGACATTATCCTTGTAACCAACAATCTTTGCATACTGCTGACTGAATACTTCTGCCTTTTGAAGATCCTCACATACACACTCCCCTTGTTCATGGAATGTCCTTCTTGGAACCTGTTTCTGCCTTAAAATACCTATACATACCCTTCCATTTTTCACTAAAATTTGTATGACTGCCAATTATGCTTGCCATCATGTTATCCTTAGCTGCCTTCTTTGCTAGATTCAATTTTCTAGTAAGTTCTTTCAATTTCTCCTTACTTCCACAGCCATTTCTAACTCTATTTCTTTCCAGTCTGCACCTCCTTCTTAGTCTCTTTATTTCTCTATTATAATAAGGTGGGTCTTTACCATTCCTTATCACCCTTAAAGGTACAAACCTGTTTTCGCATTCCTCAACAATTTCTTTAAACCCATCCCAGAGTCTGTTTACATTTTTATTTACCGTTTTCCACCGATCATAGTTACTTTTTAGAAACTGCCTCATGCCTGCTTTATCAGCCATATGGTACTGCCTAACAGTCCTACTTTTAAGACCTTCCTTTCTATCACATTTATTTTTAACTACCACAAAAACAGCTTCATGATCACTAATACCATCTATTACTTCAGTTTTCCTATAGAGGTCATCTGGTTTTATCAGCACGACATCCAGGATATTTTTCCCTCTGGTTGGTTCCATCACTTTCTGAATCAGCTGTCCTTCCCATATTAACTTATTTGCCATTTCTTGGTCATGCTTCCTGTCGTTCGCATTTCCTTCCCAATTTACATCTGGCAAATTCAGATCTCCCGCTACAATCACATTTCTTTCCACGTCGTTTCCCACATAGCTGACTATCCTATCAAATAATTCCGAATCCGCATCAGTGCTTCCCTTTCCCGATCTGTACACTCCAAATATATCAAGTTGCCTATTATCTTTAGAAATGAGCCTTGCACCTAGAATTTCATGTGTCTCATCTTTAACTTTTTCGTAGCTTACAAATTCTTCTTTCACCAGAATGAACACTCCCCCTCCCACCATTCCTATCCTATCTCTACGATACACACTCCAGTGCTGTGAGAAAATTTCTGCATCCGTTATATCATTTCTCAGCCACGATTCAACTCCTATTACAATATCTGGTAAATATATATCTATTAAATTACTTAATTCTATTCCTTTCTTTACAATACTTCTACAGTTCAACACTAACTTGATTTCCAGTTCCCTGTTCCCTTATCACCGCTCCCTAGGCCATCCCGTTTCCCTGAATGTACCTCCCTATTACCCTTCCAAACAAATTTCGTAACTTCGTACCACTGCGGTTTAAATGAAGGCCATCCGAGCGCAGATCCCCATCTCCTACCCACCCATTAGGATCTAGAAATTTCACTCCCAGTTTCCCACATACCCACTCCATAGTCTCATTTAAATCCCCAATCACCCTCCAGTCAGTATCCCTTCTACACAGTATTCCAGTAATAACAATCTCCGCTTTCTTAAACTTCACCCGTGCTGCATTTACCAGATCCCACACATCTCCAACTATGTTGGTACTTATATCAGCTTGCCTTACGTTGTTGGTACCAACATGAAACACTACCACCTTCTCCTTCCCCTCCTCCCTCTCTTCTACTTTCCTCAACATTTGTCTCAACCTAATTCCTGGATAACATTCTACCCTAGTTCCCTTTCCTCCACACACTTTCCCCACGTGTCTAACGATGGAATCCCCCATGACCAGAGCCTCAACCCTACCCACCTCATTTGATCCCCTCCCCTCCAGGTCAGCCCTATCTTTCGTGATAGCTGCAGAAGCTACTTCCTCCTCCCTTTTCTCCTTCCCATGACCCTGTTCCACCTGTCTTTTCCTATCCTCTACTCTACATTTCCCTTTCCTATCTTTTCCCTTCCTCCTACTTCCACGCATCTCAACAACAGTTCCCTGTCCCTCATCTTCCCTCTGTTGTTCTACCTGGAGTGACTCGTACCGATTTTGCACAGACACCTGTCCTGAATTCTGATCCTGAATAGAGCCCTTAGCCTGCAATCTCCTTCCCCTTAGAACATTAGACCACCTGTCTTCTACAACTCCTCCCTTTCCTTCCCCTCCCTCTTGTACACCTACTGTAACCTGTACATTGTTTGAGGGAGTCCTATCTTCCTTCCTGTCTTCTGTGAGAATCCTAATTATCTCTCTCAAACTTTCCAACTCCTCCCTCATACCCCTCAATGCCTCATCACACTCACAGTAAGTACACTCGCGCTCCTTAGCCATTCTTTACGGGGGTAAAAAATTAAATTAAAAATAAAATAACTTATTTGCCAAAAATAAATGAACGGAGGGATGTATTGTCTGGGATAGTACACGACAATAAGGTAATTAATATACTACACTACAGTACTACTTAGTCGTGCTCTATTTTTTAATCCTACAACCCCTAACAGGATAAAAACTGCTGTTAATTACTGAATATCGAAAGTAATACACAAGAACTACACAATTCCAAACTGCAATTAAGCCTATCCTAATTACAACAACAGTATTTTAGTAAGAGTTTCTACGGATACCTCTACTACACCAGTACTACACAAATATTTTTCAATAATAAAATAAGCACACTAAATTCTAATAGGATATTACTCGTATACTACTGTACAGTACACTACAGTAATTTTTAAACTACTTTCAGACGTATCCTAATTACGATACCGGTACCGTACCGTATGTCACTACTAAGCACAACAGAAATGAAATTTGCAAGAACTACTGTACTCAAAGATTACCAACGAAGCTAAATGCTTAGACAAATTATTATTAGTATTACGGTCTAATAGATACACACGAAAGATAACACACGAATATAGCAGGCAAGATACGGCACTATCTAAATGTACTGTATCTATACTACAATGTATCTACACTACACTACACTACACTACACTACAGTGCGTTTGGTTAAATGCTTAAGTATCGAAAGGATTGCCGTACACGAAGGAAAACACGAATATAACTGGCAAGATACTATCTAATATATTATACCTTATCTTCACTACAATTCTACTGAAATGTGGTTATGTGATTATTACAGCTGGTGGATTACTATTATTTTCCCTACTCCACGGGACGGAGAATAAAAGTGTTCTTAATTAGGCCTACTGAAACATACGAGGTTGTCTACAATAAATTCTCAAATATTTCTATCAAAACTACTACTACTACTCCAGGGACTTTAACTGCAATTACCGGGATATATGAACTTTATTATTATTAGCTAACCGCTCATAAATACTGAAAGATCGAGGGAGCGAAATATAAATTACGGATACTAACTACCTACTCAGAAGTACAAATGAATGGAATACAAGGTCAGCTGATTTTTATTTATATTTACTTGACTACACTACACCCTTTGTTCACGACTGTAGCCAACCATGCAATATTTGAATATGAGGAGCGACAATAATCAATAACAATACAACAACTGTTAACTATTACCGTGTAATCTCTTTAACTTCTTTTTAAATGGAAGTTTACAGGCGTATCGTGTTTTTTAATGTAGTAAATTATTACCTTCGCGATAGTTTGAACGGATATCTATACAAAATACCGGAGAAGTTGCTACAGAAGTTACGGTACTATTCCTAATGATAATCTGCCTTTGTAAATACAACCAACGAACCTACAGATATTTACAAATATTTTTACAGTTAATATTATTACCTAAAGTATTTCCTAAACCTAAATTCGAAACAAGGTACACCTAGCTAACCTACTTAACCTAGAAAACGTAATTTACTGAAGAACGACTGAATTACTTGTTACAAAATTTAAATAAATATCACTATTCCCAATTTCTACCAACAAGCACTAAACACCACTATATAAACAGCACTATATGAATCAGATATACACAAAATTAAGCTATTTCAATAGGTTTTCACTACTTTATCACTACAATAATGCAAGAGCTCTCTCAACAGCCAACCGTTCTCAAGCGCATCCAACACCTAATTACTTACAGTATTCCCAGTGAGGTACATTCATCCCATCAACACAGTAATTAAAACTGAGAGGACGTTTCCTCTTGGAGAAACTTACAACCAGACTTGTCATATCGCTCGCCATCATACCACTGCTTGGTGTCCATCTCACAACATTGCCGACGTGGTTTTTTGCGATCGATCACAGCCTTGGAAGTTAATTATTACTCTATACAGTAAAACACCATCTTCAAAAGGCCTTATATGTGATCCCAGTTATTTACTCACATCATTTATACACGTAATAAAATATAAAGATCATATAATTCTGTCTAGCTGGACCACCGTCTTAACCATTACAGAACCAGATAATGCTTCACCTACTCTCATTCTCTGAGTTATATTTTCTAAAAAAAAAAGTCACCCATTCAACCACTCTTTTCTCTAGACAAAAGCCATAATTTTAATCAACAGTCCCCCATGATCTACTCTATCAAAAGCCTTGGATATGCCAATGACCATATCTTCCACTTGACCTCCTGAATCTAAAATATCTGCTATATCATGCCGGAATAGTAGATGTTGAGCTTCACTGGAATAACCTTTCTAAAACCCGAACTTCCTCCTAAAAATCAGCAATTTCTAAAACCTGTCTAATGTTATCACAGTGTATGATTTCCCACAGCTTACATGCCACAGATTACAAGCTGACCGACCTGTAATTTTCCACTTTATGTTGATCACGTTTTCCAAGATGCACTGGAGCTATTATAGCAATAATCCATTCATCTGGTATATCTCCTTCATGCAACCATTAACAAAATAAATATTTCAGGTGCGACATTATATTCCAACCCATTACGTTTAGTATATCCCCATAAATCTTATAAATTCCATCTGCTTTTCTAGCTTTCAACTTTCGTATACTTTTTGTAAATGTCTTTAATATCATAGGTATATTTCAGTACTTCGCCAGTATTAGTCACCTCCTCTACCTGGACATTGTCCTTATATCCAACTATCTTTATATACTTCTATAAGTTTTCACATATACACTCCCCTTATTTATTAATGCTGCCGGGAATGTACTTTCTGGAACCTGTTTCTGCCATGAAATACCTATACATATCCTTCCGTGTTTGTCCAGGCATTGTCCCGTTTCCCTACGGAGTCAGGTATGAGGTGGGACGAATCTGTCATGGCGGGTTTTTA
This sequence comes from Anabrus simplex, assembly GCF_040414725.1. NCBI lineage: Eukaryota > Metazoa > Arthropoda > Insecta > Orthoptera > Tettigoniidae > Anabrus > Anabrus simplex. The sequence goes on along the minus strand of NC_090269.1, from coordinate 315,035,948 downwards.
TGACCGGATGCCCTTCCTGACGTCAACCTCATAAAAGGAGGTAATAATAATAATAATTTCGTGTGGCTATTTCTAGCCGAGTGCAGCCCTTGTAAGGCAGACCCTCCGATGAGGGTGGGCGGCATCTGCCATTTGTAAGTACCTGCGTGTTATTGTGGTGGAGGATAGTGTTGTGTGTGGTGTGTGAGTTGCAGGGATGTTGGGGACAGCACAAACACCCAGCCCCCGGCCCACTGGAATTAACCAATGAAGGTTAAAATCCCCGACCCGGCCGGGAATCGAACCCGGGACCCTCTGAACCGAAGGCCAGTACGCTGACCATTCAGCCAACGAGTCGGACATCAAAGGAGGTAATGAGATTAAATTAATGAAGTGATATATGATAGTAGGGAGAGGGTGAAACCCGGTGCCGGCACATAGCATACTCCCGTCGAATAACACCAAGGGGTATGCTCAAGGCTTAACGTCTCCATCCGACGGACGAATCACCAACAACACCGTCATATGCCCTCACTCCATATGAGCACCACGGAGAGGTTTGGAATTTAATCCAGGCTTTTGGCACGCAATCTAGTGATTAGAAATTGTATACCACCACCTCCCCTACCCTGTCGGCCAACATTCTGATGGTGAAAATTTTTTCGACCAACGGGACTCGAACCGGCTAACCTCGGTGTCAGACCGTTTAGATTTCAGCGCCTTAACGACCATGGCCACCAGGCGGGCTTATACATACCCTTCCGTGTTCCCTAAAATTCATATGACTGTCAATTATGTTTCTTGTTGTGTTATCCTTAGCTGACATTTTTCCTGAATTCATTTCCTTCATTCTCTCCTTACTTACACAAACATCCCTAATTCTTAATCTCTCTCTAGTTTTATGTTGTAATATAGTGGTGCCTTCTTTAAAGGAACCACACTAAGACAAAAACAGCTTCGTGATCACTTGTAACATCTATCACTTCAGTTTCTTTATAGGGTTCATCTGTTTTTATTCGTACCACGTCTAGAATAATTTTTCTCTCAGGTTGGTTACACGATTTTTTGATTCAGCTGTCCTTCTAAATTAACATATTTACCATTCGTTGGTCATGCTTTCTGAGATTCACGTTACTTTCCCAGCTAGGGTATTATCGTTTCGATTTCTTTATCAGTAGTATCAACATAACACTATGGTGCCGAAAATTTACCTTATTATACTGCATATTGTAACTATGTACCTACGTCTATATAAGTCTCAATCCATAATGTGAATCTCAGCCCATGGGGGATTTTTGAAATGAAGTGAGAATGCACTTCGCTGTAACAGATAGTACACAAAGGAGAAGTCCTGTGGCTTTGACCATTATATCAACAGTAACGTGAAACTACTTGTATCAACAACTGTTTTATACACGTACACAGCTACAGAAATTTCGTTTCTAGCGTGTCTGAATCAACTCCTTAATATAAATCAGGAATGTATGTATGTTCAGTCCTCAGCCCTAAACCTGGTTAGATCCTCAACAGCTCCGCCATCAGCTGTCATCCCCCTGTGGGTGGGGGCGGTAGAATAACACCCACGGTATCCCCTGCCTGTCATAAGAGGCGACTAAAAGGGGCCCCAGGGGCTCTGAACTTTGGAGCGTGGGTTGGCGACCACGGGGCCTTCAGCTGAGTCCTGGCATTGCTTCCACTTACTTGTGCCAGGCTCCTCACTTTCATCTATCCTATCCGACCTCCCTTGGTCAACTCTTGTTCTTTTCCGACACCGACGCTATTAGGTTTGCGAGGGCTAGGGAGTCTTTCATTTTCATGCCCTTCGCGGCCCTTCTCTTCCTTTGGCCGATACCTTCATTTTCCGAAGTGTCGTACCCCTTCCATTTTTCCCTCTGATTAGTGTTATATAGAGGATGGTTGCCTAGTTGTACTTCCTCTTAAAACAATAATCACCATCACCACCACCAGCATCAGCTGTCATAGATGGCCTAGGTATCACTGAAGAGGCGTACTAGGCAAATGAGGAGTGAGGTAGTTTCCTGTTGCATTCCTCACAGAACCAGAAGTTGCTATTACATATCAGTCTGCCAAGCCCACTAAAATGCATGTACCAACCGACCCTATAAGCAACATTTTTCCACCATTCATAGCAGGGACTGGCTGCATAAGGACTGGCGTTACTAGCATCGCTCATGCCTCAGTTAATTTCATATTGTCAAAGCCAAGGATAAAACAGAGACAAATCACTAAAAGTAACAAAATTGCTTTAGCCTATACCAGAAGACATAGTGCACTGTAAACACTAGGTCTTACCAGCAAAGGCATAGCCTAACAAATAAGAATAAGGAACAAAAATCAGAAATCTAGCCTTAATTGACCGAGTAAGGTATGACTCACAACGATAAATTGTATGTGTGGAAATTAAGTTCTTTCTTCAAGGCAATATACGTAATTAATAATACTTCACGGCTAGTTAGGATACCTTCCGCCTTGGTATGTGCGACGCAGGCTTAGCGTAAGGCCTCGGCTAATCTCACAATTCTCTCTCACGGTTCTCTCTGAAGTCAGTTCCTATCGCGTCCAGCAGATGGAAGTCACGTACAGGTGTCTGCTTTAGTTCGAGTATTATACTTATGATGGCAGTCAAGTAGCAAGCCTCTTATAATGCTGCATTCTAATATATTACCCCATTTTGTTGTAGTTAACAATAATAATTTTATAATCATCCTGATACGCTCAGCTAAATTGTAAAGTGTCATTTCTCTTCTTGTCCGCATGTGCTGGTAGAATGTGTTTCAAAATATAACCTAGGCATGTAGGATATGTGATGATTGCTCAATGGTTGAAGTGACCTTTAATTACTAATAATGTAAGTTATATTCTGGATTAGTTTCATAGAAACCTGTCAGTTGCTACTTATTCTTTTACTTTGATTTTAATTTTCTTAATAATTTACAGAATACCGGTACTTTACAATTTTCTACCCCGGGGTACGGATAGCGTGCCTACCCGGAGTCCCCAGGTTCGATACCCAGTCAAATGAGGGATTTTACCTGGATCTGAGGGCTGGATCGAAGTCCACTCAGCCTACGTGATTACAATTGAGGAGTTATCTGATGGTGAGATGGCGACCCCGATCTAGAAAGCCAAGAATAACGGCCGTGAGGACACCTCGTACTCTGCACGCCTTCGGGCTGAGCAGCGGTCGCTTGGTAGGCTATGGAACTTTGGGGATGTCGCGCCATGGGATTTGGTTTTGGTTTTACAGGATCCGTAAAGAAGATTCAAGAAGTTAAAAAGTGAAATTAGTACTTCATCATAATATGGAATACAACGATAATACTGCTTTCAAACAAATTGCAAAAGAGGCTAGCCTTTTTGCAATGCCATTTGCATTTGACTGCGTTTTATAATTAGGCTGCAATGCATCAGACTTATTATAGAAAGCCCAAGAATTTCCATTCTAATTGAGTAATCGATATTTTTTCTACAAACAGGCAGCTGATTGTAAATGGCTAGCCTTTTTACAAAAAGGCTGAAGTTACAATTATCCTGCTACATAGGCACGGATCTCTCCCATTTAAGCCTTCTAAAACGCCAACTGACTGTGCCGTAATTCGATTCCTAGGAGGGGAGCGTCAAGCTAACATCATTTTACTGTCAGTCACGCTGTTGTTGTTGTTGTTTTTGTTGTAAACCATGAGGAATTACATTCAGTAGAGGAAAAAGTGAAATGAAATATGGAATTACGAAATTATGAATCGAAACTGGGTCAAGCTGTCGAGAAGTTACCTTACTAACCCTTAGGTAAGACGAGTTATAGCATAGTGATTTAGACTCACAAACTCACTCCCATTAAAAACAGTGCTTTTGGGGAGATTGTTTATAGTGAATGTGATACGAATGGACAGAAAACAGATCTAAAACATATAAAAGTAAAATACCACTCACTTGCTCCAAAACGTCGTAACGTAGGAAGTTCAAATACCACACGAAGGTTGCCCTTATAGCTTACCTTAAGTTCTCACTATACACGGGTTTGAAAATATTCCCTTCTTAAGAAAACGAGGGTTAAACATAAACATTTCCATTCCTCCGAAATGTTTTGACGTCCAATGTTGAAATTTCACGAAAATATTGCTCCAGAATTTTCTAGATGTTAAATAATACAGGGTTTTAAATCATATTTCACCCTTAAGTGGTTCAAATGCGAAATTAGCTCCTAAAACAAACATATTCGTTCTTCTAATACCGTTTTCTGTACAATGTTGACAGTTAACATTATAGTTGCTCTTCTATGTTACAGATGTTAAATAATATAGGATTTTTTAAAATATACCGATTGAATTGACCATGCGGTTAGGGGCACGCAGCTGTACGCTTGCATTCGGAAGAAAGTGGATTCGAACTCGACTGTCGACAGCACTGAAGATGGTTTTCCGTGGTTTCCAATTTTCACACCAGACAAATGCTGGTACCTTAATTAAGGCCGCGGCCGCTTCCTTCCCACTCCTAGCCCTTTCCTATTACATCGTTTCCATAAGACCTGTCTGTGTCGGTGCGAGGTAAAAACATTTGTAAAATAATTAAATATTCCACCTCTAAAACGTTTAAATGGGGATTGACCCCTAAAACGAACAAAACATTATTCCTTTGAAGCCGTTTGACGTACGAAGTTTAAATTTAGAATGATCGTTGCTCTGATATGTCTCAGACGTTAAATGACATGGTTTTAAAAAATTCCACCTTTAATGAGTTTATATGGAGGTTAGCTCTTGAAACAAAAATATCCATTCCTCTGAAACTATTTGATGTGCAAACTTTTCTTCTGAGATTTAGAAAGAAAGGGGTTTAGAAATAGAACCCCTAAAGGGATTAGAAAGGCTTACAGCCTGATAATCAACATTACTTATTTCTCGGAAACCTTTTGACACGTGGGGCGGACATTTAACGTCATAGTTCCCCTATTTACCCGATAATTTAAAACACATTATTTTTAAAATGCAAACCATATTAAGGGGATTGGATCATCACGCTCTGTTCATGAGTACCTTACCTGAAAGTAGTATTTCACAAGCATAATTACCTCCTTACAGACTTTAAAGGAAGTAAATGTTAGTGGTAGGGTACAAGGACGATCAAAAATTGGACACTAAAGAACAGCATTCACTCATAAGATCAGGCGTCACATTGATAAAGGTACATTCGCAAGACCAAGCACTGTTTTATTCCCCATAATTGTGTGAAGGAATGGATAGCACGTTCGCGCATTTTTGTTTGGTTCAGTGTTCAACCGTGGAGCTAGCTTTACACATAGTACCCTTTGTTTCCACAGCGGGAAGACCTTGAGGATTGGTGCATGTGATCATCTTCTCATCTATATTACGACTGAAATTTGCTATTTTCTTGGTTTAAAAACTATAGTTTCGTTAGAACAAACGTAGTAATATTTTGGGATTTTGCCGTGTCAAAGAAATAAACAGCAGGGATTATTTATGCTTTGCGAAGACTGCTACGCGTCCTCCGGACTGTAACACGTCTACCAACCACTGAAATTATTTTTAGCCAAGTCTTCAAGAAACGTAAAATTGCCTACTGTTTATTTCTTTGGCACGGAAAAATCTCAAAAGACTATCATGCCTATTGATATGAGCCGTGAAATATTAAATCTAAATTCATTTTCATTATTTGGACTGTGATTTCGACTCAATCACTCCCTCCTATAGATTATACTCCTGTTGATTTGACGACGGACTACTGCATTGTTTTCTATTTGCATAATTTGGAATTAATTAGGATGTTACTCTTACTTTGCTGTTGACTTCTTTTTCCGCTATGGACCAGCGGATTATGTAAGACTCAGTATTTAGGAGCATTTTTTTGGTTGACGGGGAGACTTTTTTTCAATGTGTGGTGAGCATCAGTGGTGATGGTTGCTGCCTCTTCTCATCGCTGGCAGAGGATTTTAACTGCTTAGGTCTGTTGTTAATTCCTTTGGTTCGGGTATTGGGTGATATTATTCGCCTTAATACATTCTTCTCTTCATCTACATACAACCACCATAGAAACATGCAGTAGTGAATAAGTCTGTCATGTACAGTTGCCATCAGGAAGCGCATACGGCCCTAAAATGAGTGAAATCCACATTCATTCATTCATTCATTTGAGGAAATGACCAGAAAGAAGAAGATGATGATATATAATTAACATAATTATTATTGTCGTATTTGACACACTAACTCGCGTAGGTTTTCGGCGAGGATGGGATAGGATACGGTAGGACTGAGAAAGTAGTGACTGTTCCTTAAATGAGGGAGTGTACAGCCCTGATATTTTGCTGGAGAAAGGAGGAAACCGCGGGAAACCCCCTTCAGGGCTCCCGACGGTCGATTTCCAAACCACCATCTTTCGAATGAAAGCTAACAAGTGCACTCTTCATACCGCGAAATTAACTTTCCGTAAATTGTTATTGTTATTATTATTATTATTAGTATTATTTCTATGTTGACTACTCAGAACGAAGGCAGTTTTTATGCTCAACAACTCAGTCTATCTGTCATAGATTGCCTAGGCGTCGCTGAAGAGGTTCGCAAGGAATATGAGGAGTAAGGTAGTTTCCCGTTGCTGTCCTCGCCGATTCTGCCAAACCCACTAAAATATACGCACCAAATGATCCTATGGACGACATTTTCACACCACTGATAACAGGGATCTGCTTCATTAGTAATGGCATTACTGGCATCCTCATACCTCAGTTAGGTTCATATTGTCAAATTCAAGGATTAGACAGAGACAGGCCAGTATAAGTAACAAATTTATTTTAGCCCATACTAGAAGACATAATGCACCGTAATTACTAGGTCTTTGCAGCAAAGGCAGTATTATCTTATAAACAAAGTTGTAGGGGGTCCGCTGTCTGTAATTTCGTTTGTTTTGCCAATTTTTCAGGTATTTATCCGTTTTAGGTCAACTCAAGACCGAATCGGTGGCTTTTACTTTTCGTGTCTGTTTGTCTGTTTGTTTGTTTGTTTGTCTCTTCCACCATCACCATTCACGGACGAATAGATTTCAACCAAACTTCATATTTGGAGTATACTCACCCCGAGGAAGGTTTCTATATGCATTTCATTTTAAAATCTTTTATTAAACGGGGGGTTTATAGGAAAACCAGAACGGTTTTCCTCCATTTTCCCTTATGCTATTGATTTCCTGTAAACTCCGTGGACCGTATGTGAAACGTCTCTTCATTATAAACAACTTTCGTTATGTTCATCATTTACCTTACTATTCAAATGACGGAGAAATTTACTATTTTCTGCGGGTATCATGCTCTGCATTGAGTGACCGACAGACCGACAACGAACCTACAGGTTACCATGGCAACGTCTCTGACTACTTACCAGCTGGGAAGTAACGTATTGCCATTTTTCTCATCATACCTTTAAATCCATGGTTGTTCCTTGAGTAGAAGGCAAGAGAGGGCGTCAATCGGCCATTTTGCGGGATATTGGCGGAATATCCTTGGAGTTTATAACCGTCCTCGAATAGCTTAAGTAATAACACCATTAGTCATCTTATCTGTTGACCAAAGAATGCCTGCGCCTAAATTTCTCCTCTGTTACCTGTTTCTTATATCCATAACTCACACCAGCATAATTTATTGAGGGGCATTTGATTTTCCAATGCATTCACTTGGTATTTACATTTTTGTCGTCATCCGGCTGTCCTCAGTTTTAATCCATTTTCTATTAATTTCAACTTTCTTTAATGAATTATGTTCTTTCTTAATTACACAGTACGTATGCGAGTGATAATCCTGAAAGCTTGACACTCTTTCCTTTGAGGAAATATTCTAAACTGTGCAAATGTATAACTTTCGGCCCCGGAAAATATCGAAATATGAATGCAATTTTAACGACGGTGCACACCTTCGTTTCGGGATAATTGGTGGCTAATCTGTAAGTCTTATCACAAATCAGAAAGCACAATTGCCTTTCATTTTGGAGAGATCTACAACTTTGGTCCTATGACTTTTTATCGTATTTCTATTCCTTATAAGTTAAATACAGCTGTATTTCTCGATTTCAAGTTAATTTTGTACTTTCACACGTATATGTTAACATTAATTTGGCACACTTATAGGAAAGATAGAATCATGACATTCGGCACGCACATTGGCATGACCAGTGGCAATGTGACAGCCAAATTTTATGATTCTATCTGTCACATGAGTATCACAAATATAAAGTAGTATGCGAAAACTGTACAAAATTTCACACCAAATGATTCTAATTCAATCTAACCCATAAATATAGGAGATACGAGAAGATGTCATGGAACCAACCATGTAGAACACTGAAAGAGGCGTCTGATGGTGAGGTCCGTTTGCAGATATGTCGCAGAGTTTCAAAGCAGTAACTCTCGAAATAAAGGTCTGCACTTCTAGAGTGTGTCTGTACATTGACTATTTTGGCGACATTTCTGTACAGTTACCCGTTTCAGGTGTAATAATGACCATCTGCATATTTTTAGCTTTGGTGTCTGTTTTTCTGTTTGTTTGTCTGTTTGTCTATAACTTGGAAACTACTGGATATATTTCCACCAAAATTCATATTTAGAATCCACCTGTCCTTGGGTTGGTTTCAGGGCAAATATTGGTTCTAAATCCATGAAATGACTGGGGGGTTTATACGAAACCGAAACCGTGATTTTGCACTCCCACAAAATATACACACCCAAACTTAATAGAAATCTACCTGCCTTGATGGAAATTAATTTTTAAACCTTTTTTCTCATGTGCATCATTTCGGTAAGAGGATTTATAAGGAAGATATCATTAACCGGACTTAACTTAAGAACGGGCGCGTGTTGAGCGTATTTGTTACAACTTGAAAACTATTGAAGATATTTGAACCAAACTTTATATTTAGCATCCACCTTTCCAAAGGTAGATTTTAAAGGTCAATAACATTTCCTGTTCCTGGAATAGACTGGCGGTTTATAGGAAACCGAAATGGTGAATTTACTCTTCCACAATATATACAGTACATGACTAACCTGACTGGAAATCGACCAAATTTATTGGAAATCCATTTCTAAAACTTTTTTTCATGTGTATTTTTTCAACAGAAAGATTATTGAGTGAGATATCATGAATGGTCGGTTTTGCAGGGTAAGTCCAGCAGACATAGACCGAAAGGTGTTATACGTGGAGCAGATTCCTTATCTATCTATATAAGTAAAATCCTAACGACTGTGTGCCTGTACATTGACCATATTTGCGAAATGTTCGCACAGCTACGCGTTTAAGGGGTAATAATAACAACCATCTGCATAATTTTTTGGTTTAGTTTCCCGAAAGTCCTAATTTTAACCTTCTTCCCCCAAAATCCACATTGCAGCATAATCTGCCAGACGAACAAGAAAACAGAAATTTGGAAAAATTATACGTTTTAGCCTGTAACGGACAGAACATTTCCAAGAGCTTTAAATTTTTCACTTTTTTCCCCGAAGAATATCGAAATATGGAGGCAATTTTAATGATGGTGCAGATCTTCGCGAAGTCCTATCACATAAGGGAAGGCACAATCTCCGTTCAATTTGGAGTGATCTACAACCTTGGTCTGACTTTTTGTTGTATCTGTATCCCTTTTACGTTTGATTTTTGTCTTTTTCTCGATGTTAAGTAAATTTGGACTTTTCACATGCATAATTCATACTTTCAATCACTTATAAGAAAGATAGAATCATCAAATCCTACACAAAAATTGGCCCACCCAGTAGCCATATGTGAGCCAAATGCTATGTATGTAGCTGTTACATAATTATCTGAAAAGTAATGCAATGTGAGATAATCTTATAAAAAATTTACCCTATTCAACGTTTCTAACGCAATCTGACCCATGAATAGATCAGATATCATGCGACCAGCCATTCAGGCCGCTAAATCTGACGTCTTATGGTACAATACTTTGTCGATATGACGTACCGTTTTGCAGCAGTCAATCTGCACATGAAGGTCTGCAATATTTTAAGCATGCATATACTTTCGTATGTCGATCTATATATATTCACTGATGTCGTCTTGTAGCTATCGAGAAAGGGTTGTCTGCTATTGTAATCAGTACTCCCCACACCGACTTTGACTGGCAGTAGGAATGGGGTCCTTCTCCAACACCTGTGTAAATGGCATTAGTAATGAAGGCCTACCATTGTAGTGAATAATTCACTTCTCGATTTGACTTGCAGAAGGCAAGGGAGCATGCATTGTTGATTAAAAGTCCCCTATCTGATTGTGTTTGGCTGTAGGCAAGGGTACCCGCCCTTATAAACAATTGTATCCATCTAAAATGTGACTGGTATTAGGCATAGTGACCTGCTATTTTGATGGGAATTCACCAACTTGGTGTGATTGGTAGTAAGCTGTCTGGCTGTAGGAAAAGGGGCCTGTCGTTATAATTATAACTGCACAACTCAATTTCGACTGTTAGTAGGGAAGTTGCCAAACATTCTAATGAAAACTGTAATCTGCCTGGAAGTAGGAAAGGGGGCCCGCCATTGTAACGAAAACTCCCAAATCGATTGTGACCGCGCAGTAAGCGATGGGGACTGCAATTATAATGAAAACTTCCCAACTCGGTTGTGAATGGCAGTAGGCAAGTGAGCCTGCTGTTATCATCACAAATCCGTAACAAGCACTTTACATCGGAAACACCGTATTGGGAACCTCCCTATGCTGTTTCTCGGATAACGCTAAGAGATATGCCATTTTAAAACAATCTTATTTACTGTATGTACAGTATTTACTTCGATATTCGAATACAATGTAGAATACCGTAGCGAAACACGGGTACATTTGCTAGTATGTGAATAAAGTTGTAGGGGGTCCGCTGTCTGCAATTTCGTTTATTTTGCATATTTTTCAGATATTTATCCTTTTTAGGTCAACTCAAGACCGTATCAGTGGTTTTTAGCTTTCGTGTCTGTCTGTCTGTCTGTCTGTCTGTCTGTCTGTCTGTCTGTCTGTCTGTCTGTCTGTCTGTCTGTCTGTCTGTCTGTCTGTCTGTCTGTCTGTCTGTCTGTCTGTCTGTCTGTCTGTCTGTCTGTCTGTCTGTCTGTCTGTTCCACCATCACGGTGAAAACGGCTGGATAGATCTCGACCAAATTTCATATTTAGAGTATACCCATCCAGGAGCAGGCTTAGATATGCATATGATTTAAAAATCATTGAATAGACTGAAGATCAAAACAGGGTTTTTCAACTTTCTCTTATACTATTGATTTTCTTTAAAATCCGTAGACTATATGTGAAACGTTCCTTCATTTTAAACATCTTGGTTATGTACATAATTTCGCTTCTCTTCAAATGACGGATAAAATTACTACTTTCTGCGGGCTTCATGCTCTTCATTGAGTGACGGACACACGTGCAGATGAACCTACCGGTTACCAGGGCAACGTCTCTGGATGCTTGCCAGCAGGGAAGTAACGTAATGCCAGTCTCGTCATTACTCCTATAACATCGTGGTTGTTCGTCAGGTATAAGGCGAGAGAGACGTCAAGTTGTCATCCTGCGGGATATTTGTGGAATACCGTTGGAGGTTACAATCGTCTTCAAATAGCAGTAAGGGTGGCTGTTACTATTTCAACAGTACGCGGAATGTACCCCATTAATTCACACCATAAGGTGTTTTATGGCATTTGCTACAATTTTTAGTGTAACTTATTTCTCTTATACTTCCTTTCCTGTTTTAATTTTCTGCCTTGCCTCTTTAGGCACCATAACACCATAAGTCATCTTCTTCAGACATTTCATTTTCCAATACATCCACTTGGTATTTACATAATTGTCCTATCCGACTGTCCTCATTATTATCCTATCTTCAATCAATGCCAACTTTCTTAACTTCCCCCTGCTTTGTAGAAACATTCCAAGATGTTCAATTGTGTAAATTTTTGGCCCCGAAAACTATCGAAATATGGAGGCAATTTTAATGACGGTACAGACTTTCCTTTCGGGGTAATTGGTGGCTTAACGGTAAGTCGTATCGGAAAACATAACACAATCTCTGCTCAATATGGAGAGATCTACAGCTTTGGTCCTATGACTTTTTGGCGTATATCGAAAACGTATACGTTAGATAGAGCTGTATTCTCGTTTATAATCAAATCCCCCCCCCCCAACTCGATTGTGATTGGCATTAGGAAAAGGGGCCTGTCCTTATAATGAAAACTAAACACCTCCATTGTGAATGGAAGTAGGCATGCGAGCCTGCCGTTATAGGAGAACCTCCCATACTCGATTGTGAAGTGTGAATGACAGTAGGAAACGTGGCGTGCCATTGTCAATGCGTACCTTACATCGGAAACAACGTATTGGGTTCTCCCCATGATGTTTCTCGGATAATGCTAAGAGGCATGAAATTTAATATAATCTTACTCACTGCGTATACAGTAATTTACGTAAAAATCCGTATACAATGTAGAATACCGTAGTGATGCAAGGGTACATTTGATAGTTATTAATATTTTTACAATTTGCTTTATGCCGCACCGACACTGATATATCTTGTGGCGACAATGGAATAGGAAAGGACTAGGAGTGGGAAGGAAACAACCATAACATTAATTAAGGTACAAGAACTGATGAAAGGACCAAATAAGAAGGATACTAAAGAACTGTTGAAACTCAGCAGAGAAAATATCAGATGGGTAGTAGGACTGTTGACAGAACACTGCCAACTGAAAAAACACCTACATAGAATTGGAGTAATAAGAGACAGCGTATGTAGGAAATGCAATGGAGCAGAGGAATCAGCTGAACACTAGTGTTGGCTACTGAATGCATGATTCGAAGCAGTGTATCGATTCACTCAAGTGTCCGAGTGAATCGATTCACAGGAACGGTGAGCTCACGGCACATGATTCAGCTTACTCCCAGCGGACAGTGCTGAGTGGCGCACTCACTGGACGTTGACGGGGAGCCGATCTTCCGCTGCAGCGAGACAGTGAATCATGGCTCATCGAAAGAATCGTGAACGAACGCGGCTCAGTGAGACACATGATACACACGGCTCCTTATCGGCTCACTGGACACGCGGAGAGCCGAGCTTCCGCTGCATCGAGACATACAGTGAGCCATGGCACACGGAAAGAATCGTGAACGAGCCGGCTCAGTGAGACACAAGATACGCACGGCTCCTTATCGGCTCACAGCAGCCAGACATGCAGTGAGTCACGCTACACTGAAACAATCGTATGCTATAATGGACTCTCGAGCTCAGCTCATTTAAAAATAATACCCATTTGTATTCACTGTCCTCTTCTTACAGGGAGGTTTAAATAATAGATGGATTTATTTGCAGTGTTAAAAAGGTAGTCACAACATAATTCTGAAGTAGCTAGTAAGTAGGCAGACTGTTAGGTTATACTATTTATTAGTTTAATGAATCTTAGTAATATAACTTAATTGACATTTGACAATTAAACTCGACTCTAGCCTGCCCTATGACTATGAGTCATGCTCATGACCACTCAAAAGTACCTGTTTTATACTGGGAAGAACGGCTCAGTATTTTCTCAGTTCATATGTCACATCGTTGCACAAGGTTTCAGTCATATGTGGACAGACGCAATAACAGTATGTTGAATCAGAAAACCAGCGGGCTACTGTACATCTCGGGTAGCCTATACAAAATATGACGATTTTTAAAAATCCTCAGCTGATAGAAAAATACATATTTTCAAAAATGACTGAGCGAGTTGTCGTGCAGTTAATATCGCGTGGCTATGCGCTTGCATTCGGGGGATGGTGGGTTCGAATCCCACCGTCGGCAGCCGTTAAGATGGTTTTCCGTAGTTTCCCCATTTTCACACCAGGAAATGCTGGGACTGTACCTTAATTCAGGCCATGGCTGCTACCTTCCTAATCCTAACCTTTCCCACCCTGCGTCGCCGGAAACCTTCGATGTATTAGAGTAACTAGCATTTTGTCTAAGAAAGGAGTTCATAGTATGAAGACCAGATGGCAGCTGCGAGCACTGAATGCTGTTGGTGCTGTCTTACCAGCACATACTACACAGATGCAGTAGGAGCGGTGACTCTAATGTGCCGTGAATCGGATCACTGTATCGATTCAGTAACGTGAACGGAATCAAATGAATCGATTCAGTAAAATGAATCGAATATCCCATCACTACTGAACACATACTTTTCGAATGTGAGGCGCTGGGTAGAACCAGACTCTCCACGCTAGGACTACCAGGTGAAGAGAGAGAAAAAATCCAAGAAGACCCAATGAGAACAACCTGCAGCTTTGTGAAGGGAGCAGGTATATTTAGGTAGGATTGAAGGAAAATCATGGTAGCAAAAGATCTTAGAGGTCGACGCAAATTAGGAACTAATATTTAGAGGCCCCATGAAGAAAAGAAGAAGAATTATGTTACAGAAGCAGAATTTGTCGGGTATTAAAATGGGGAACAACGGAAAACTATATTCAGGGTTGTCGACATTATTATTATTATTATTATTATTATTATTATTATTATTATTATTATTATTATTATTATTATTATTATTATTATTATTATTATTTCCACCTCCGTAGCGTAACGGTTAGTGTTATTAACTGCCGTCCTCGGGGGCCCGGGTTCGATTCCCAGTACTGTCAGAAATTTAAGAATGGCAGGAGGCCTGATATGTAGTTGAAATGGTACATGCAGCTTAGCTCCATTGGGGGTGTGTTTGAAAAGAGCTGCACCACTTCGGGATGAGAACTCGAGTTTACTTTTTATTTTTTATTATCAACATTTTATTGTCGAAGAGGATGGCAATAACCACAAAGTCTATTTTTAGAGATTCCTGTTGTGTAGCCTTCTGGCAGCATAATGCCGACATTTACAGATGAGACTCAAATCGTAAAAGCTACTATTGATGGCCTGAAGAAAAATGGATCCATCGACCTCCATTCAAACCAGCTTACCCAATCTGACAGGTGTATAAACCTGGGTTATATCTACTTCAAACAAGATGCGTTAGTTTATCAGCGGAGTAAATTTGTTGAAGTGTTTTTAATGATCATGGCCCCACAAATAGCCTCTTTCTGAGAAACTGTTAAAAAGCGGAAGAAAGCAATTTATTCCGCTGCACCCAGAACATATGTTCTTTTCACCTGGTGAGTCACGTCTCACCAACAACACCGCGAAGAAACAAACGAACTATTAAGAGAAGTGGAATTAAATCACTCCGGGAATTGTATTTACCGCTACATCAAGGTCAGTTAACCACTGAAGTGTTTTATTTGCCCAAATGTAGGTAATAGAAAGACCAATGCTTTCAACGCCGAAAAGAAACAGTAAAGTTTATTTCCAAACAACCACAAAATTATTCACAAGGAAATGCAGATGTTATACAGCAAAGTCACATCTAATAGATATTTCAGATGTTTTATATATCAACACTTGCTACGATAAGCATTGTAAGGCCTGCAAAACTTGCAGGAAATGGAAAGAGTAGAGGTAAAAAGGATGTGACAACGATCACGCAACTACTGCGCTTCATAAATTTTCAGCAAGCATGTCTGATGTGTTTATGTGGCTGTTATTTAATTGTCATAGCCGTGGGCCTTCAGTGAATCTGAACTTCACGGACATGGCATTCCATTTCAAAAATTCTTCATGCATTGACTGCGATTCAAACTGTGGCCGCCTGGGGGGAAAGTGCACAGCTGTTTTCCTTTCACACATCTTTGTACATTTCTATGCATATTAGCAGAAGAAAATTCATTCCATAAGCATACATGATTCATTGATACATTTGAAGACCTCCCCGGAATAAGGATATAAGCAACAAATCGTCTCTCGACCGGTGAAAAGTTGTATTCCACAAAGCTCTTCCTATCAATTATTCTCCTTAAGACTGGTCACGCCTCCCAGCCACGTATGGATATGCAGTCCATCAGAACAAATTTTGTTGTGTTCATTTTCCTATGCCCATGTGTAAAGGAAAATGAACCTTACAGTACCGTACTGTAGGAATGTACGTTTGCATGACGTATTTACGCACTCCCAGTGTACAATGCATGTAAGGTTCATTTTCGTTTAAGCGTCGACATAGGAAAACGAACACAACGGACATTGTTCTGATGGACTGCGTATAGGAAGAGTATTGTGGGATACAACGTTTTACCGGTGAAGCGACGAAATTATTTAAAAGTGAGATTTCAGTGGAAGGAGCCTCCGTGGCTCAGACGGCAGCGCGTTGGCCTCTTACCGCTGGATACCGTGGTTCAAATCCCGGTCACTACATGTGAGATTTGTGCTGGACAAAGCAGTGGCGGGACAGGTTTTTCTCCGGGTAATCCGGTTTTCCCTGTCATCTTTCATTCCAGCAAAACTCTCCATACTCATTTCATAGCATCTATCACTCATTAATATAAATCACTTTGGGAGTGGGGCGACCCCATCGTAATAACAGCCTATATCTGATTCATTCATTACATCCCTGACCCGGCCTAAGACTGGAAAACAGGTTGTAGGTTTTCATTTTTCATTTCAGTGGAAAGAGGGTGTATCTTCTCGCCTGTATGCTGTGGTGTAATCTTATGTCTTACATTTGAACTTCAAGCTAGTTTACAGAACTTTGTCCTCCGTGGTGTAAGGACGGAACATCAGTGCTTGTGTTGGTTCATCACCAGAGGTAATTTGTAGATCATTTAAATAAAGGCCATAAACGAAATGTTTTGAAATACTTTATAGACAATGTTATTATTACACTCATGTTATTTGCTATCATTTTTGTTCGAAGTGCATGTACAGGATTTCCCTTCTGTTATATACAAACTTGCAGTTTAAATTCGATTGTATCACTTCCAATTCATACACTGTTTTAAAACCTGAAGTTTTTAAAAAAAATTCGTGTGGCTATTTCTAGCCGAGTGCAGCCCTTGTAAAGCAGACACTCCGATGAGGGTGGGCGGCATCTGCCATGTGTAGGTAACTGCGTGTTATTGTGGTGAAGGATAGTGTTGTCTGTGGTGTGTGAGTTGCAGGGATGTTGGGGACAGCACAAATACCCATTGGAATTAACCAATTAAGGTTAAAATCCCCGACCCGGCCGGGAATCGAACAGGGACCCTCTGAACTGAAGGCCAGTACGCTGACCATTCAGGCAACGAGTCGGACTAACGTGAAGTTATAACATATTGTTTTTATAGATGAACTCATTTGTACATTTGCATATTCAGTTTTCTCAAGTAGTGTATAGCATGAAATGAACCGCAAAAATAATTTTCCTCTCTCCTGAAAATTTACTGGTTTGTTGGTTACGTCCTCATTCCGCGGAGGTTTGGTAGGTGCCTGATATTCAGGATAGTTAATTGTCTAGAATCTAGACTGTGTTGTCTCTAATGGTGTGCGTATTGTATGCCTGGAGTTAAAAAACGAAAATCTCTGTGATATTCGACATATCTGAGAATTATTTATTTGTCCAAGTTGAATCTGGCATATTTTGTACTGGTCGATATGTACACCATAGAAATGCATGAAACGGTATACACCTCATTTTCAGAATGGAATTGGCTCGTGCCCTTTTTCTGCCTACTTAGAAATCGGCCAAACTGAGGGAGAAAAATCCACCAAAATAGTTTGTGAGAGCAAGGAAAATAAATTGTTGTTAATTTAAGGAACTCAGCAGAGACTGAAACAATGGATATTGGATTGGTGAGTAGCCTTGTGAAAGATATCAGGGGCGGTTTCTCCATAAGGTTGCGGGTTTGCGCTACCCCCATTAACTTTTTATGTTTATTTTAGGTCAAGTTTTATAATTTGGATTACTCAACTACTGTATTTTCATTCAACAAGACAAACCTTTCAAGAGCTTGAAAGAGCAAATACTGACTACAGGAGACTACAAGCCGGTGTTCACTGCAGGAGCCGCAAAGTTTACAGCAGAGAGTCAACCTGAGGTAGGATGAAACCTGGGCTGCCAGAGGTGTGCGCGGGGCTGATCGATGCTGCTAGATGGGTGCGTGGGGAGAGGAAAAGATAGGCGGTGGCTTCTTATATACTGCTTAAATGGAGGTTTATCAACCTGGTTCCTCCTACCACGGCCGACTTGATGCGTGTCGCTAGAGATCGTTGGCGCTCAATGTGAGAGTCTGTTATAGAACAGGGATGTCACCTAGTGACATTGGATGGAAGTTCATCTGCTGGATCACGGCCGAGTGGATCCCTTGCTGCGTTCCTTAAAGAGCTAGCTAGAGCGACGCATCAAGTCGGCCGTGGCTGGATATATAATTAATGGCTTTAAATTTGAAAATAAAAACCGCCATTTGTTTCAGTATAGTTGTGAACTTTGTTATGTAGCTAAGTAGCTTATTGATTTCACTGTGTAAACATTCGTGTCAGCTGTGTGTTTTTATTATTGTATGTTTTTATCAGTTAGTGATATTTTGCCAGATCATGAATTCGGTGCAGTCTTTAATGTCTGGGCTGTTTCCGCAACGGACTGCCGAAGAAACATCCGAGGTGAAACGAATGGGTAGGCCCACGCGACGTTTAATTTCGAAACCAGATACAATACCGGAATTAGGCTACCTCAAAATGTTTCATTTCAATATGGTAAAAGAGTTCTGAAATGAAAAAAAAAAAAATGGTACTGGGTTGTAGTAATATTCCTGAAAATAGGAATGTAAAATGTTTGTTTTATTTTTAATAAGAAGAAGTATTGTTGATGTACCTGGATTTGAAATTAGCCTGTAATCATATTATATCAATGGTAAAAATAGTGCACCACTGAACTTTTAAACCACCAGCCGCCACTGAAATATATTACACGTAGCAAGAGGCCCCAGCCAACCTCGTGCGTGTTTACCGGATACATTGTCCGGCTTCGTGGCTAAATGGTTAACGTGCTGGTTTTTTTGCCGCAGAGGTCCCGGGTTCGATTCCCGGCAGGGTCGGGAATTTTAACCATCGTTGGTTAATTTCTCTGGCACGGGGGCTGGGTGTATGTGTTGTATTCATCATCTTTTCATCCTCATCACGACGCGTAGGTCGCCTACGGGAGTCAAATGGAAAGACCTGCACCTGGCGAGCCGAACATGTCCTCGGACACTCCCGGCACTAAAAGCCATGCGCCATTTCATTTTTACTGGAGGCACTCATCTGGTACAGACAACGCTCTTCTGTTCACATTTTCTAGCCTGTTCTATTCAACGTTTCGCTGTGATTTCTACAACTGGCTACAGTCACCTGACAGTATGGGAGCAGTTCATATTGAATTCCTTTCAACTCCCTCTATACATACAGTCTTCGTGCTACTTAAGATTCTGCATTAATTCTCCCCTTTTAGAACACTATTCTCTCATAGCAGAAATGCAACCTTAGCTCATCCTATTTGAAACTCAATAACAATACATAGGCCTAGTTTGTACTACTCATGAGAGTACTGGCTTGTGAGATATCTTGCAAGTGGTAGTGGTTTTCACAGGAAGCGCCAAAATATACCGTACTCCCAACAATTCTTGAACTTTCTACACCACGGATTTTTAATCTTCTTACTCGAGAGAGAGGTAGGTGGCATGCCCGAAAATTCATAGATGAAATGTTAAAATGTGGTTTGATTTCAAAATCGCACCGGATCTGCAACTTCTTTTTATTGACAACGTTAATGACAATATATTAACCACTGCGAATAGAATATTTTCTGATGTAGTAACATACTGTCCCCGTGAAAATTGGCGATCTTATGAATATTCTAACAAGTGGAAAGCAAAGATTTTATTGTCTGCTTGAAGCTGCAACACATCACTTGGGAACTTGTGGCGAGCCGTGAACGAGTTTTTTTTTTGTCGTTCAGAGGGGTGCGATACGTCACCGGCAGGACTGTGTCAAGGTTATAGCTAACCACGTGACTACCTTCGCACGCGCGACTCAGCCTGTTTCTGGAATAGTCTGCGCAAATTAAAGGTGATCATCAGCCAATTACCGTACTCGCTGAAGAACACGCCTCCCTGGGCTAATTATATAAGGCCTTGCTTCGAGTGAATCGCTCTCTTCTCTTAATGCTTAATGCTCTTCGCTTTACGCTCTTCTTAATGCTTGTTTGCTGTGAGAGACATCACATCATCGGACCACGTGGAAGGAGAAATTTCAAGACAAGTCGACGCCCGTTCTACCAGAATTTAGTCTGACAATTAGTGAATTCTGTGGAATAAAAACGTCTAGGAGCCAAGTTAAGTGTGACAGTGTAGACGAGCTGTTTATATTCTGCGTGTGCTTGTGCAAAATACTTAATTTTGTCATCTCAGTTACAGCTTGTGACCAGCGATCAACGAAGACGTCTTGGAATTGAAGATCTCAAGATGAAGAATTCCGCAACTACCAACATCATTTCATCGAGGGACATCCATCGCAGAGCCTCCATGGAGCTGTAAAAATGTAAGGCGTCTCTGGTAATTGGAAGAAGACTGGCCGGAGTATGCTGAAATAACTGACTGTCGACGGGAATCGAACTCTACAAAAACTTGAGTACCTTTTTAATTTAATTTATCTGTCCTATCTTCTGTACAACTAGAGATCTTTCTTCTTAAGTCGTAGATCTATCAGTTTGCTGTAGTTAGAAATGTTTCATTTTCCTACTTCTTAAGGTGTCATGGTAGACTAGGTACGTGTGAATGAGATTTTGAAATCTATTAGAGTAGACATGTAGGTTGTCTTTGACTGACTTCCCATGCTTAAGGAGCTTAAGTTTAATAATCACTGACCACACGATAAATCTGCTTTATTTGTAATATTGAAAGTTACCGGACGGAAAATTTTGCGTGTACATTTTGAGTGAATAGGGTCGAACCTAGTGTCTTTTAAAATCACTTGTTGTTTTTATGATGAAGTCATCTAATTTTACGACATTCCAGGAGAATCAGTAGATGTAATAATCACTTAAATAATAATAATGTTGATTAAAGATCGGGTAAAACAGAAGTAAACGCTCGTGAGCCATAAAACTACTGTAGAATTCCTAAATGTGAGATAGAATGTGCTCTGTTCATGAAGGGTCTGGAATATGGCCTATCCTGAGGGATATTTGTTGCATAATTGAGTAAATGATGAATTAGTGGTGATATTGATTTATTCTTGTGTATTTGGAGTGCAAGATAGATTATAATTAGTGGAGCACGTGTTTGTGAGTGTATTTCACAGGTAGGAAGTAAAAATAATGCGAGTAAGGCTCACGCTTGCGGAAAATTCAACCTGTAGCCCACATGATGGTAGTGCTTATGGATTTTACTAGAATCTTCCATTATAATCTCATGAATTAGATGAACTTGCGCTGATATGTGAAATGTATTTCTATCAAGTGATACTCATGACTTCGATCACTAGCCACCGTTAATGTAAGAGAATTTCTGTACACGGATTATTTCTGCGAGACATTATGCGTCCCGACCATCGATAAAAATCACAACTAAAATTGCCAAGTCAGGATTCGTTGTAAATAGTGTACATAAAACGTGTTTCCCTAGTGTGAATGTGTGTGTAAATGTGTATATTTCTCTTGTGCCATGTTTATTTCATTTAATTCTGATCTGGTCGCGCACTCGCCGTGACGCGGATCACATTCATCGTTGTGTGTTGCCTTAAGAAATAATTTCATGCCCTTAAGGGAAAGTTTAATTAAATTAAGTCAAGGAAGACTAGGAAGGAATTTAATTTTTATTTTGCGAGATTTAAAAGGAAAGATCATCTCGTTACTTTGTAAAGGCACTCGATTTGTAACAAAATTTATTTAACTAGCTCACACGTTGGTAATGTAAATTTCTAAAAATCTGAAATACTTTAAGATTAATCTGAATAGAAATGAAATGCAAAGATTAAAGGTAGAAATTTTATCAGCCGCATGATTGCTTTGAAACATTGTAAAAATAAGTCATTAATAATTAATCAAAAATCATTACTCTGAAATATTCATGATGAACATTAGATAAATGATGCGGTGGAGAATTGATAAGAACACGATCGTGTTACAATGAAACAGGTTAATTGAATGATAATAATAATAATAATAATAATAATCAAGATAATAATTAATTAATTTGAGAATTTTAGAAACAGTTTTTCTTTGCTACTGAAGTTCACGTTAGTGTCATTAACCATTATTAAATATTGTAAATGACTAATTCAGCTGCGTACATAGTAAATACCACGTGTTGAGGCAACTTTAAATTGGTGAAACTTTGAACACATGTTTATTTAGTTCTTTCAGTCAAATGTTTGGTTTAAAAAGGCAAGTGGCCTAATTACTTCTTTGGTTTCATTTACAGCACAGTAGAGCTGGAGATATGAACACAAGTCGCTCTAAATCGAGGAAGAAACCCGATATTATGAAAGCTCTGTTATGTAAAAAGGAAATATTAGCAAGAATATTTTGTTGTTTAATTGCTTATGTGAATAAATGTCAGAGTGTTGTTTTAATATTTCTTTTTATCCTGCTTGGTCATCAATCCTTACAACCCTTAAATGCCTCTAGAAAGTGATAGCCAACGATCGAACGGTCCACCTTGGGACTCATCGCTCGATGGCTGGGCTTAGCTCGGGAAAAATGGGGGCATTTAAGATGGCTTAATCCAAGCGTGGGGCTCGAGATTGGCTTATCCAAGCTCGAAAATGATCTTGTGCTGTCCAGTGTTTATGACATTGACAAGATCAGATGACCAATTAAATTAGGCTGACTCTGACACATTTATTCGCCCAAATTCTTGTGGCTAACATAAGCACATGTTAAATGTAACTTGTATGAATATTGTTAAAAACAAATTCTTGCTGGTAATTAGAAATTTGAATTTGCTGCGATGATAATTAATTAAAGTTAGACTCATAATTGCGACCGACATTGGTGAAAATTTGGAACTTTCATGATATCGACAAATCGGTGCCTTCACAAATTTGATGGAGTTCGATTCCCAATATTTCAGTAGTCCGGTTAGAATTCTTCCAATACCAGAATAGCCATTTAATGAATAATTGTAACTATGGAGGACTTAAGGCAGATGTTGTTGGCAATGGAGGAGAGGATCAATGCTAACTTAGAGAAAAGCTTAGAGAAGAAACTTAATGAAAATCAGGCTCACTTAGAGGAAAAACTTAGCGGAAATCAGGCCAGCCTAGAGAAAAACTTAGAGAAAGGACTCTTTGAACTCAATAATAGTCAAGCTAACCTAGAGAAAGGACTCTTTGAACTCAATCATAGTCAAGCTAACTTAGAGAAAAACCTAGAGAGAAAACTTAGTGACACTCAGGTACACTTAGAAAAAGGACTTAGTGATCTCAGTGACGCACAAATAAACCTCGAAAAATCTCTCGGGGAAGCTATTGAAGAAAAGTTGACGGACATTAAAAACCAAACTGAAGAAGGTTTAGGAAAAATATGTTCGGACATTAAACTTTTTAACGGCAAGCTAGCCTCAATGCAGAGCGAGCTCGTAATAGTCAAAAATGATTTCGCTACTATGAAAAAGGAGGTAAACGAAAACATTGCCAAGTCTATGGCGGGCATGTCCAATGAATTCAGTGAACGACTGGCGAACGTTCAGCAGGACATATTAACTGGAATCGACAAATACAAGGGCGAAGTTGAACAATCATTCCTGAATATTGAGGAAAAGATTGACA
Source organism: Anabrus simplex (assembly GCF_040414725.1). Taxonomy (NCBI): domain Eukaryota; kingdom Metazoa; phylum Arthropoda; class Insecta; order Orthoptera; family Tettigoniidae; genus Anabrus; species Anabrus simplex. Next base: position 315,012,300 of record NC_090269.1, on the reverse strand, counting down.
CAAATTCAGAGGACCTTAAGGTTACGAAAACGGCTTGGGCGAAGAAATTCATTGGATTAAACGAGAAACTACAACAAGTCGAAAAGGGCATTCTCGACAAAATCGAGACATCCCAAGTCGATACCTCGGAACGGATGGATTATATCCACGAGTCGCTTGAGGATAGTTGGGGCGAAATAAAAACCATCAAAACCACCCTGATGAATGCCATACATAAGGTCACGACTGAGTCAAAAACTGAAACCGAAGGGATTCGAAAGGAGTACACGGATGGAATTAAGGAGCTTGTACATGAGATGCATCTCCTGAAAATCCAGAACGAGAACACTAGCAAGGTCACCAACTCATTGCTAGAGAAGCAGGCATTACTGGAGCAACGTGTAACCGGCACGGGTCTGACGTCAACTCCACTTGCAACTGCAGGGACAGGCGCTGCGAATACAATTGACATTTCTTCAGAGCCGACAGTAAATGCGTCTCAAATGAATACAACCGGCCAGACGCAAATAGTAAATATAATTCGTCTTCACGAAGACCAACCCAAGAAGTTCAATAACGTTAGAGGAAACGTGACTCCGAAAGGCTTTATTCGGGAACTGCAGGATTACTTTCGCGATGCGAAAATTCCACCAGAAAGGCAGTTAAGAGTCACCGAAAAATTCCTGGAAGACTCAGTTCATACCTGGTTTGTCGCATTTCGATTTTCGTTTGACGATTTCGAAAGCTTCAAGAAAGCATTCCTGGAGAAGTACTGGAATAGCGACGTCCAATACAACCTTAGGACGGAGTTATACGCCAGGAAATATGCATCATCTACGCCCACGAGATATGCGGACTTCCTGTCCAGCCAATTAAGAAAATTAAGGGAACTAGACTCACCGCCATCAGAACCTGAGTTGGTTAAGTTGATCACCCGACAGTTACCACCAGATGTGCAGAGGATCATGATAGCCTCAAATACACAATCTGCAATTCAGGCTGAGGCGTTGTTAAGACAATTAGACATGACATCCAAGGAACCAGTTCGTCAGGGACGAAACTCGGAACCTCAGATCCATCAGGTAACTACGAATAAGGAGGAAGAATCGAAATCAGTCAACCAAGGGAGAACGTGGAAACGTAACCCTGGAGGGCAAGATTCACCTCGTGATCGATCGCCCGTACGCAGAAATAGACCCATTAGAAACTGGGAATATTCCAGACGTAACGAGAGGAAGCGTCCATACTCAGATTACCGAAGGAGCTGGAACCGAAACCAGGACTTCCGCCACTCAAGAGGAAGGAGAGACTGGCGAGAAGAAGAAAAGGAAAAATATCTGAAAGACCTTCAAAACTCGACGCAGGAAAACGAACGATGGCGAAGAGCAATCCAAACCCAGGATACCAACCCTGATATCGTGGGAGCGGAAAGCCTTCAATACCAAGAGGCCAAGGCTCGGGGAAGCCAACATAACAACTCGAGTCAGGAGCACAGCCAAGGTGCCATTAAGAAAAGACCTCATCTCCAGTAAGAGGAGATAGCCTGAATCCTGAAGGCAAAATCACTAAACTTCAAGAAGGAAGTGCGATACAGGTCGACGCATGGACTCTACCGAACACCTACACCACTAGCTGACACCGTGTAACCATCTGTTAAAAGGGAAAAATAAGTTACTGAAGATGGAAATAAAACTTGAGGAACACCCTGTATGGAGAGACTAGGCTACTGGATGCCAGGAGCGGAACGAGGAACTCCGAGTCTCACACCTATCGCGAGCTCAACTAAGTTACTACCAGGTGATTCAACAACCAATTTTCCGGAACAATAGTAATGGACACTGTTATGTAATAATTTCATCTACAAATGAAATTATACTCCAACCAAGGGAGAGATGTCCCCGTGAAAATTGGCGATCTTATGAATATTCTAACAAGTGGAAAGCAAAGATTTTATTGTCTGCTTGAAGCTGCAACACATCACTTGGGAACTTGTGGCGAGCCGTGAACGAGTTTTTTTTTTGTCGTTCAGAGGGGTGCGATACGTCACCGGCAGGACTGTGTCAAGGTTATAGCTAACCACGTGACTACCTTCGCACGCGCGACTCAGCCTGTTTCTGGAATAGTCTGCGCAAATTAAAGGTGATCATCAGCCAATTACCGTACTCGCTGAAGAACACGCCTCCCTGGGCTAATTATATAAGGCCTTGCTTCGAGTGAATCGCTCTCTTCTCTTAATGCTTAATGCTCTTCGCTTTACGCTCTTCTTAATGCTTGTTTGCTGTGAGAGACATCACATCATCGGACCACGTGGAAGGAGAAATTTCAAGACAAGTCGACGCCCGTTCTACCAGAATTTAGTCTGACAATTAGTGAATTCTGTGGAATAAAAACGTCTAGGAGCCAAGTTAAGTGTGACAGTGTAGACGAGCTGTTTATATTCTGCGTGTGCTTGTGCAAAATACTTAATTTTGTCATCTCAGTTACAGCTTGTGACCAGCGATCAACGAAGACGTCTTGGAATTGAAGATCTCAAGATGAAGAATTCCGCAACTACCAACATCATTTCATCGAGGGACATCCATCGCAGAGCCTCCATGGAGCTGTAAAAATGTAAGGCGTCTCTGGTAATTGGAAGAAGACTGGCCGGAGTATGCTGAAATAACTGACTGTCGACGGGAATCGAACTCTACAAAAACTTGAGTACCTTTTTAATTTAATTTATCTGTCCTATCTTCTGTACAACTAGAGATCTTTCTTCTTAAGTCGTAGATCTATCAGTTTGCTGTAGTTAGAAATGTTTCATTTTCCTACTTCTTAAGGTGTCATGGTAGACTAGGTACGTGTGAATGAGATTTTGAAATCTATTAGAGTAGACATGTAGGTTGTCTTTGACTGACTTCCCATGCTTAAGGAGCTTAAGTTTAATAATCACTGACCACACGATAAATCTGCTTTATTTGTAATATTGAAAGTTACCGGACGGAAAATTTTGCGTGTACATTTTGAGTGAATAGGGTCGAACCTAGTGTCTTTTAAAATCACTTGTTGTTTTTATGATGAAGTCATCTAATTTTACGACATTCCAGGAGAATCAGTAGATGTAATAATCACTTAAATAATAATAATGTTGATTAAAGATCGGGTAAAACAGAAGTAAACGCTCGTGAGCCATAAAACTACTGTAGAATTCCTAAATGTGAGATAGAATGTGCTCTGTTCATGAAGGGTCTGGAATATGGCCTATCCTGAGGGATATTTGTTGCATAATTGAGTAAATGATGAATTAGTGGTGATATTGATTTATTCTTGTGTATTTGGAGTGCAAGATAGATTATAATTAGTGGAGCACGTGTTTGTGAGTGTATTTCACAGGTAGGAAGTAAAAATAATGCGAGTAAGGCTCACGCTTGCGGAAAATTCAACCTGTAGCCCACATGATGGTAGTGCTTATGGATTTTACTAGAATCTTCCATTATAATCTCATGAATTAGATGAACTTGCGCTGATATGTGAAATGTATTTCTATCAAGTGATACTCATGACTTCGATCACTAGCCACCGTTAATGTAAGAGAATTTCTGTACACGGATTATTTCTGCGAGACATTATGCGTCCCGACCATCGATAAAAATCACAACTAAAATTGCCAAGTCAGGATTCGTTGTAAATAGTGTACATAAAACGTGTTTCCCTAGTGTGAATGTGTGTGTAAATGTGTATATTTCTCTTGTGCCATGTTTATTTCATTTAATTCTGATCTGGTCGCGCACTCGCCGTGACGCGGATCACATTCATCGTTGTGTGTTGCCTTAAGAAATAATTTCATGCCCTTAAGGGAAAGTTTAATTAAATTAAGTCAAGGAAGACTAGGAAGGAATTTAATTTTTATTTTGCGAGATTTAAAAGGAAAGATCATCTCGTTACTTTGTAAAGGCACTCGATTTGTAACAAAATTTATTTAACTAGCTCACACGTTGGTAATGTAAATTTCTAAAAATCTGAAATACTTTAAGATTAATCTGAATAGAAATGAAATGCAAAGATTAAAGGTAGAAATTTTATCAGCCGCATGATTGCTTTGAAACATTGTAAAAATAAGTCATTAATAATTAATCAAAAATCATTACTCTGAAATATTCATGATGAACATTAGATAAATGATGCGGTGGAGAATTGATAAGAACACGATCGTGTTACAATGAAACAGGTTAATTGAATGATAATAATAATAATAATAATCAAGATAATAATTAATTAATTTGAGAATTTTAGAAACAGTTTTTCTTTGCTACTGAAGTTCACGTTAGTGTCATTAACCATTATTAAATATTGTAAATGACTAATTCAGCTGCGTACATAGTAAATACCACGTGTTGAGGCAACTTTAAATTGGTGAAACTTTGAACACATGTTTATTTAGTTCTTTCAGTCAAATGTTTGGTTTAAAAAGGCAAGTGGCCTAATTACTTCTTTGGTTTCATTTACAGCACAGTAGAGCTGGAGATATGAACACAAGTCGCTCTAAATCGAGGAAGAAACCCGATATTATGAAAGCTCTGTTATGTAAAAAGGAAATATTAGCAAGAATATTTTGTTGTTTAATTGCTTATGTGAATAAATGTCAGAGTGTTGTTTTAATATTTCTTTTTATCCTGCTTGGTCATCAATCCTTACAACCCTTAAATGCCTCTAGAAAGTGATAGCCAACGATCGAACGGTCCACCTTGGGACTCATCGCTCGATGGCTGGGCTTAGCTCGGGAAAAATGGGGGCAATACGTTATTAAATCACACGTGGAAAGAGATCGATTTTTCCTTCACTGAGAGCTCTTCTACTGAATTCTACATAGGCCTATCCGTTTTTATTGTTGAGGTAACATTTGTGGCTCAAGCGGCAGAAGAACCACCCAACAATAGCCGAGAAAGCAGTGAACTTCATTTAGAACAACTTATTTATGTGTAAGTAGGTTCTCATATTTGAGCAGTGTGTGTTCAAAAGGTGGTATTTCCACTTCCAAAAAATAAATTAGTATTTCATCCACATGCATTACAATAGTTGAATATTATCGACTGCCATGACCAATACAGACCGGGAAGATGTCATTCCTTAAAATTTGTGCCAAACCCAATCATGGGTTCATCCTTTTATTTTACGTTTCTTACGCATTTCTTACAACTTTCTTAACCTGGAAATAGCACCTTTCGAACAGACTCTGCTCATTTTAAGGGAGGCTGGGACTGAGTTTTCGGTGAAAAAAGTAAAAATTATCGATTTTTCAATTTGTGCATATTTTTGTACGCCGGACTCCTGCGGATCATTTGGCGGTGGTATTTTTCCGGTTCCGCCATTTTTAAAGTACTAGCGTGACATTTAAATGTCCGGTTGAGTCCCCATCCACTAGCTTTTACTTACGAAACTGTGTTTTTTTCATATATACATTTTCAGGTATTTAAAATGTTCCAGCTGAACCAATTTGGTTTCAAATTCCATGAGAATTTCATGGGTTGTTAACACCTGTATTGTCTTGATATTATCAGAAGGAATTTTTTATAATGTTGATACTTTAAAAGATAGTAGCCTTCAAAGCGGTATTTTTTAAGCTTAATTTGAGAAAAACCTGAACACATAAAACACATTTTTTCCTCACATTCATGGACTACATATGCCGGCTTTCTCTCTGTTAAAATTCTTTCCATACCTTGAAGTGCCTCTACACCAGTTTTCAATGTGATATTTGAAGTAACTGTTCAGCTGGAGCTATTTTATGCTTATCGATTTAAAAAAAATTTAAATTGTAAGTGTTAATTTCTCATAAAGTTCTGTTGCTATTTTCCTGAAAATTGGTATATGGCCTTCTTTCACTATTAGGAGACCACAAACCAAATTTTATTTAATTATATCAATAATTACTATTTTTTATAAATTCAGTCCTAACTTCCCTTAAGTACCGGTATTTGAAGTATAAATGTAGAAACTGGCTTTATGGTGAGCCTGACTTTCAGGAACCGGTCTAGATATCAGAAGTCTGATAACAAAGAAGTCGGCTCACCAGCTCATACGTCATGAGTAAAGCCCGGATTTCCATGCAAATGCATGTTTTTAAATAAGCTGGTTACAATTCTCAAACTGTGCAAATATTCGTTTTATAGCCTAACGATTCTCTTTCCGTGCATGTTTGCATGTTTTGGCCTTTTTAGAACAAAATTCATGCATAATGCATATTTTGAAGATTTTGGATTTAATAGCGAATATTTGGACGTTTAATATTGCATAATATGACTTTTCTTGTGACTTTGGCGCATATATAATGCTAACTTACATGATAATGCCTTTTAGGAATGTTGGTTTGCAAAATTTGGGGCCTTTTTTTACGTTATACAGAATGTCTATTACTGAGAAACGGAGAGAATTTATCCCTGGCATCCTACATGACAACCAAAATTAGTACATAATCCAATTAACCAAACACTTTCTTATCTGCTGCTTGAATAAACATTGACGTAAGCCGGAAGGCCCCACGTCGATCTGTGTAAATCTTGCGATTAAATTGTCCCAGTTATACATCGTTATAAATCGAACCATAAATTGTGCATTAATTGACGGCTCATACTTTCGTCTGTGTTAGACGAACAAAATAAAACTTGTATCGCATTTCTGTGATGCCGTGTTACTAAGCTAGCAGCTGGTTTTGCACTGAACCCTCTTCCGTTGTTATCCTGAATTTTCCTACCGGGAACTCTCAGTCGTCACTTTGTTATCGCAGCAGGCAATTGAGGAGATTCAAATGTGTCTGCCATCATCGCGCGAAGTATAGCAGCGGCAGCTAGATATAAGTTGAAAAAAGTGATCGGTTCAAATTCTAAGTTTGATTCGTCAATAAGACGTATTGTAGTGAAAATGCAAAAGACGTACAATTTGACCTCACTTTGTCCCAAATGTCTTCAATTAATTATGCACTGTCACTTCTTGTGACGTAGAGCTTCTGTGCTTAAGAATGTGGTGACAGATAAACGGACGAGCTTAAATCAGGGCAATTTGGAGAAATTAGTTTTTGTACGAATGTTTCAAAAGGAAGTGAATTTTGATTGTGCATATTTCCAGTTTAACGTGCATGTTTTGCTACATGATAGTGCATGAATGCATGCATATTTTGAGATTTGATAGTGCATGGAAATCCGGGCTCTAGTTATGAGATATTTGAACATAGAAACATACCTGAAAGCAAAATTTAAGCTTTAAATTGTTGTATTTTAATACGGTGAAATTAATACAAAATGTAAATTTCATGTTTCCATATTGACAGCTAAACTAATATTCTTTAAATCACTATAACAACGATTTATTGTAGAACAGTATCCTCCTTATTCAGTACCTTATGGTTAATGTGAATTTAAAAAACTTATATTTCAGATTTGTTAATGTTTCTTCTACATAATTATTCTTACTGTTTCATTTGATCTTGGAGGATGGTTGTCGAGTTGTACTTCCTCTTAAAGCAATAATTAATTGTCATTAATCACGAGTCCAGCTTGCTTTCTTAATAAGACTTTTAGCATTCACAATATCATTCTTACTTCAATTTTAAATGTTTCAAACTACACTACGTAATGTCAATTTTAACAATCTACTGAAGATGAACCGATTAGGATCGAAACATGTATAGATGTGACAAATGTGAAGTTTTAAATAAGGAAGATACTTTACAACAATAAATCATTGTTATAGTGGTTTAAAGAATATTAATACGGTGAAATTATGTTAACGTTTACATTTGAAAGAAATGCTTTCATTCCCTACTTCAGAAAATGATAGAAAATCTAAATGAGCACAGAAAGCAAGATGGATTCTTTATTAATGAAACAATAATTACCTATTGTTTTAAGAGGAAGTACATCTCGACAATCATCCATTAAGATCAATGGAAACAGTATAGAATATGTAGAAGACTATTTATATCCCCTTCGTATACATTGATTCCTTACCAGGCAAGACAAAGTGATCCGATAATAATTTCGTGTGGCTATTTCTAACCGAGTGCAGGCCTTGTAAGGCAGACCCTCCGATGAAGGTGGGCGGCATCTGCCATGTGTAGGACCGCATGTTGTTGTGGTGGAGGATAGTGTTATGTGCGGTGTGTGAGTTTCAGGGATGTTGGGAACAGCACAATTACCCAGCCCCCGGGCCGGTGGAATTAACCAATAAAGGTTAAAACCCCCGACCCGCCCTGGAATCGAATCCGGGACCCTCTGTACCTAAGGCCAGTACGCTGACCATTCAGCCAACGAGTCGGTCAGTGATCAGATGGAAAATGGGAAATGCTTGGCGCCAGTATTTGTCACTAATTTGTATCCTTAAAGATGATTTTTCCCATGAACATCAAATGGGGCGTATTCAGCATGTAGTCCTATGTACTGTCTGTTCTTGTATACGGTGCTTAGCCTTGGTCTCTAACGAACAGTTGACTGTCAGAGAAGAATGGAAAGAAATGTCACTGAAGGGCCGTCTACGAAACACTAAAATCAGGCCCAAGACCGGAGCTAACGACGTTGGGAGAGAAATCCGGGCTCAAAAATAGAGTTGGGCAGAACTATAGCAAGATTGAATCCCTTGAAGTGTACACGGGTAATAACTTAATGATAACTCAGGGATGGATAGCGAGGCAGAGGACGCCCTTCAGCTATACTGAAATTCAAGTCAAGAGCTTAGGAAAAGTATCCTTCCGCATGTGAGCACGTCCCCTGTTCCCCCTTCCCGTCTCGTCGCGGTTCTCCATCTCCGCCACAACTAGCTTGTCATTAACGCCGTGCGTCCATCTGACAAGTACAGTAGGGCCTACCTCATTCTGAAATAGTGAAGCATCAAACGAAATCACTACCTTTCACATAGCTGTACTTTGATTACGTACCATACCTATTTATTCCTTTATTGACCATGTAAAACCTAGATTACTGACGAATACCAAGGCAAGAGAAGCAAGGTTTACTTTTACTTCATAATGCAATTTGTGTGAGGCACATGGGGAATTACAACATAAGTATACGATTCCGCTCTCGTCCAACGACTGTCAGTGGCAATTTCTCACAGTTAAAAAAACTGAAAAACCCCCTCGTGAGTGGGATTGCAAAATACAATGCTTCCAGGAATGTTGTAAATATTGTAGTCTCGTCATTCGGAAGGTAAAAACGAACTCATGATCCTCATGACAACATTTCTGCAGGTAGAGGACGGTTACGAATATAAAGTAAAGTACACATTATTATTATTATTATTATTATCATCATCATCATCATCATCGAATACGCCAAGGATCCTGTTCCCATACCGTGTTAAAGCTCTTCCTGTTTTATTTACGGCGAGTGCTGAGGGGACACATCGATCTTTCGCTGGAGATTTGAATTTTCCGTGGAGTTTAAATTCCAAGCGAGCGGCGTAAACACTGAACACAGAAACGCCGATCAGCTGCGCGGTCTTTTTCACGTCTTCCACAGTCCACAATGGATTCTAATCTCGTAGGCTACTGTAAACGTTTAAAACAATTTGGTTTAGATTTCCTACTTAAGTTTTCTCCACTTTTATTAGCTTTAAAGTATTTCACAGGGGACTCAAGCGTCACAGCATCACACACGTCTTGCTCATAGCTGGCAGCCATTATAAACACTGAAGATACTCTTGCAGCCAGTATTGCCAACAGTTTTCTTGGATCCATCTTCAACGTCGCACATATTATACGAACTTACCAACAGCGGAATGAACTCGAACAAACTTACTAAGTACACAGTGCAATAAGATATCAATATCATATTAAATAATTATTATTTTGCTACATACACCACTGAGGACAATAACTATTCATAGCCATCTACGTATGAAATATAAGAGTTGGTAACGAATCCGAATAACATACACCCTGTGATATATTTTCCATATTTAATTCATCAAGTCAGTTCACCAGAACATCTAACCAAACTGAAAAAAGATCCTGACTTCAGGAATAAGTAACAAACCTAGGGAACTATTTGGCGCTGCGGAAGCCTTTTCAACGACCAGAAGTCTGACTAACATCAAAGAGGCCGCTAAGGTCTTGAGTTGACTTTCAGTATAGATGATCGGATGTCTTGAAACAGGTTGTGGGACCAATCTGGATGAGGACTGCACGTGATAGAGATAAATGGAATAAAGTGAGGGAGGCCTTGAAACCAGGAGGGAATTTAATGGACAAAACCAGCTCAGAACTGAGCAGAACAGGTGGTACTTCTGCTTTTAGGGCACTTGTTCAGTGGAACTCAAGGAAAAAAAAGTTTGAAAAACGGTAACTAGACAATACAGAAAGCTACATACGAATATAATATACCCCCTAACTTTAAGGTACACGGGTCGATAATAAAGTAATCCAGGCAACAAGAAGCAATGAGGAGCCTTCTTCGTATTATTAATATTCTTCTTCTATTACTACTACGACCTCTTCTTTACCTGTCTTCTTAAAAATAAACCCAAACGGTAAAATAGAACTTTTTCTCCTAAATAGTTTAAATTCCCTTTCTAAATATACAGAAACCAGTCCAGTTCAAATTTCCTCTCCAGAGATGTTTTTGGTTAATAATTTAATGGCGTATGGCCTCCGGAGAGGTCTGGTGCGGGTCTTTCTCTCGTAGGCGGCCAATTAGGCGACCTGCATGTCTGTGAAGATGAGGGCCCTACCGAAGATGACTTCTAACACTTAATACGCCACACACATCCAGCCCCCGAGCCATTAGAATTAACCAATTAAGGTTAAAATCCCTGACACGGCCGGGAATCGAACCCGGGACCCTCTGAACCGAAGGCCAGTACGCTGACCATTCACCCAACGAGTATGTTTTTGGTGATCAGGAATCAGGGACAAAATAACCAGTGGTAAAGGAAAAATGTGGTTTTATTTCAGATAAATATTGTATTTTTAACAATGAAGTGGTTCACATATTTGTTTATAATGTACAAGTAAATTAATTTCCAGTACTTGGAGATCACTTTTCATTTTTAGCTACCAAATTAGTTAAAGTTATCAGTTCTTTCTTCAAAGAAAAATGTCCAAAGTTGATTTGTGGTTAAACCAGGAGCTGCTAGCAATTTCCTTTTCTCAATAAGATATATCCTGTAAGAAGAAAAGAAATAAATTAGGACATGTTTCAGAATAAACTGTTGGGCAAGACATTTTACCTCCCATCACCCAGAGAAGATATATAGGTAAACAAAATTGTATTTTTGTCTGTAGCCTTCCAAATTTTACCTCATTCTCCGTTCCTTTGAGTACCACCATCTGAAGTACATTCATTTCAATTCTCGTCTTTGTTTTTGTGTGTTTGTTTTTTGTTTGTTACATCACGGGAAAATGGCTTACTCGTAAGAGAATTTCTCACAACTCAATATTTAAGTTCATCGATAGTCTGGCCGTGGATTAAGCTATGTATTATTTAATTAGCATAGGCCTACAGTAGCACAAGAATATGAACGGGTGCAATAAAACATATCAGATTTCCCCGTCAATATTACCTATATCGAAACAGTACATAATGAAAGTTGAATATAATATAATACTAGCAAATGTACCCGTGCTTCGCTACGGTATTCTACATTGGATACGGATATCGACGTAAATACTGTGCGTGCAGCAAATGAGATTGTTTTAAAATTGCATGTCTCTTAGCCTTATCCGAGAAATAGCATGGGGAGATCCACATACGTTGTTTCCAATGTAAAGTGAGGGTTGCGGAGTTGTGATGATAACGCCAGGCTCACTTGCCTACTGCCATTCACAATCGAGTTGGCAAGTTTACATTATAATTGCAGGCCCCAATGCCTACTGCGCGGTCACAATCGATTTGGGGAGTTTTAGTTACAATGGCAGACCCATTTCCTACTTTCAGACAGGTTACAGTTGAGGAGTTTTTATTATAATACCAGGCAACTTCCCTACCACCAGTCAAAATTGAGTTGTGCAGTTATCATTATAATGACAGTCCCTTTTTACTGCTGCTAGCCAGCTTACTGCTAGTCACACAGAATTAGTGAGTTTCCATGAAAATAGCAGGCCACTATGCCTAATGCTAGTCAAATTTTAGATTGGAACATTTGTTTATAATGGCGGGCACCCTGGCCTAGAGCCAAACACAATAGAGTAGGGGACTTTCGAACAAAACTGCATGATCCCTTGCCTTCTGCAAGACAAATCGAAAAGTGAATTATTCATTAAAATGGTAGGCCCTCCTTACTAATGCCAGTTACACAGGAGTTGGAGAAGGTCCCCATTTCTACTGCCAGCAGTCAAAGTCGGTGTAGGGAGTACTGATTACAATAGCAGACACATCCTTTCTCGATCGCTACAAATCGACATCAATGAATATATACAGATGGACATACGAAAGTATATGCATGTTTACAATATTGCAGACCTTCATTTACAGATTAACTGCTGCTAAACGGTACGTCATATCGACAAAGGAATGTACCGTAAGGCGCAGTATTTAGCGATCTAAATGGCTGGTCCTATGATATTTTCTCGCATCTAATCTATTCATGGGTCAGATTGAATCAGAAACGTTAAATAGGTTGAAATTTGTGTAAGAATATCTTACATTGAATTACTTTTCGGATAATTATGTGACATAGCATTTGGCTCACATATGGGTACTGGGTGGGCCAATGTCCATGTAGAGTTTGATCATACTATCTTTCCTGTAAGTGATTGAAATGATGCACATGAGAAGAAAAGGTTTAGAAATTAATTTCCATTAAGGCAGGTAGATTTCCATTAAGTTTGGTTGTGTGTATTTTGAGGGAGTGCAAAATCACGGTTTCGGTTTCGTATAAACCCCCAATTAGTTCAGGGATTTAGAAACAATATTTGCCCTAAAACCTCCCCAAAGGATAGGTGGATTCTAAATATGAAGTTTGGTGGAAATATATCCAGTAGTTTTCAAGTTAGAGAAAGACAAACAGACCAAACAAACAAACAAACAAACAAACAAACAAACAAAGAAACAAACAAAGCAACAAACAAACAAACAAACTAACTAACTAACTAACTAACAGACACCAAGGAAACCTACCCTTGGACAGATGGATGCTATATATAAAATTTGGTTCAAATATCTTGTTAGTTTTCAAGTTGTAAGAAGTACGCTTTACACGCACCCGCTCTTGCGTGAAGTCCGCTGGGATTTGTACCGAAAAACGGTCCGTTAATGATATCTCCCTTACTAAATCCTGTTATCGAAATGATGCACATGAGAAAAAACGGTTTAGAAATTAATTTTCATTAAGGCAGGTTGATTTCCATTAAGTTCGGTTGTGTATACTTTGAGGGAGTGCAAAATAACGGTTTCGGTTTCGTAAAAATCCCCACTCAGTTCAGGGATTTAGAAACGATATTTGCGCTAAAACCTACCCAAGGAGAGGTGGATTCTAAATATGAAGTTTGGTGGAAATACATATTTAGTAGTTTTCAAGTTATAGAATGACAGACAAACAGACAAACAGACAAACAGACAGACAAACAGACACCTAAGCTAAAAATGATGCAGATGGTCATTATTACACCTGAAACGGATAACTGTACGGAAATTTCGCCAAAATAATCAATGTACAGACACACGGTCGTTACGATTTTATTTATATAGATGACGGATAAGCATGAGCACGTTGAAAAGTGCAGACTTCCACTTCGAGATTCATATCTCCTAAACGGTTTATGCTATTAAGAAACGGTTTACGCCATCAGACGCCCCATTTATCGCTCTACATGTATATTTCTAAACCATATCCACGTATCTCCCATATTAAGGGGGTAAATTGAGTTCAAATTTTGAATAGGGTGAAATTTGGGTGCATTTTTTACAATTTACATTACGTTTTGCCTACTTATGTATAAGCTAGAATTATGAAATTTGGTACACATATGTCCCTTAATCGTGCCAATGTGCGCACCTAACGCGATGATCCTATCATTCTTATAAGTGTGTCAAACAATGAAATATACTTGTAAAAATCACCAAATTTACGAACAATCCAGAAATACGGCCAAATTTAACGTATAAGGGAGAGAGATGCAACAAAATGTCACAGGACCAAAGTTGTAGATCACTCCGAATTGAAGTGACGTTGTTCCCTCCGTTTTGTGATACGACTTACCGTTTAGCCAAAAAATAGCTCAAAAAGAATGTCTGCACAGTCATTAAAATTGCCTCCATATTTCGATATCTTTGGGGGTAAAAAGTGAAAAATTTGAACATCTTGGAATTTTCCCGTCGGTTAGGGACCAAAAGCTATAATTTCACCAAATTTCAATTGTCTACCTCGTCTGGCAGGTTGTGCCGCCATCTTGATTTGGGGGGATAGGGGATAAAAATGAGGAAATTCCCGAAAATTTTTAAGCCCACGAAACCTATAGGTTATCGTTTTGGATATACTATACGACTGTGTTCTTATGCTGAGCCCAAAATTTGAGCCCCCCCAGCGTGCCCCCTTCAGGGAATTTTGAGAATTTCCGATTTTTCTAGGGATCCTGGGGTCATCAGTTTCCCTCGTACCAAGTTTCAAATTTCTGACATTTCTGGAAGTGCCTCATTAATTCACGTCTTTTTTCATTTTTAAATATTTATATATACATCGCTCCAGCCCGACTTGCTTTTATATATATAGATAATATAATATAATATAATATAATATAATATAATATAATATAATATAATATAATATAATATAATATAATATAATATAATATAATATAATATAATATAATATAATATAATATAATATAATATAATGATTCCTTTATTGCTAGCGTGCGAGCAAAAATAGCGGATATATCCTCGATTATCACATTTTTCATAAACTCTAGATGTCTCCGGAAATACCCCTAGGTAATACCTTAGTTCTGTGTAAAATGTGTGCATAAGATACATTTTAAAAATTCAATTTACAGTCTTTTATATACGACATATTTTTACAAAATGAGCTCTAGTAATGGAGATTTTCACGATTTTGACTTTTATTACGAAGTCCCAACATCGGCGAGCATTCTTAACATTGTTCAGTCGTGACCTCAACGAACTAATAGGCGATAGTAGTGGTTGCGATGATTGTTTTTATAAGATGCAACACCGTGTGGTCATCAATCCCTGTTGATCGGGCAGATACTGAAGATAACTGTCATCTAGAGAAACGTGAAAGCATGATCAGTGAAAGAATAAGGGAGAAAGTCATTAAGTGTGCATGTGTGTGGGGGGGGGGGGGTGGAGGGTGAGGGCGGGTTTGAAAGCCTGATCACCTACATTGTCTCATGCCCTTTATCAACAATGGCATTATACTAAGTATTGTTGTTAATTGAAGTGTATGTTGACTATCTTCAGCTACCGCTTACTCTGCTAGACAGCATTACTGTTGCAATTACAAATAGCCTACTAACCCGTCTAGGACGGGTGCGCACCAACTAGTATAATGTAACAAATAGCAAAGTAAGGTCATTTCCGAACAGGCTATGAAGGCCCGTGGGGTGGTGGAAGGTAAAGGCTTCCATTATCCGTAACCTCGGCAATTCCCGGTCACTCATTTATTGTGTAGGCTGAGTGAACCTCAGGTCGATGTACACCTCCAGAAATGGAAGTCTCGTTTCTTAATTTTTCGACTTCCTAACGGTGAATTGAACCCTCCTATTTCCGGCTGAACCGGCCTTTATCGCTCGGCCAGGCAGCTTCTACAGCGATCAATATTTACTTCACATATACGAACCACAATGCAACCTTACTCATTCTTAGTTTTTCGTTCTACATTATGAACATTCGTATTTCAAACATCAACTATCATGTATGAAAGACATGATTTATTCATTATAGCATTTAGAACCAGGAAGTTCATTTTGAGGTCAATTGAATAAATCATGGCTACACCTTGCTAACAAGGTCTGCTGACGTTATACGAGAAAATCTTGTTTGGACGCGCATATTTTAAAATGACACTCACTCACACATAAAATCACCTGACACTGTTTAAAAGATTCATAGGCTTTTGGATAACTCTTTACGAGTTTCAAGGTTCTGGAAAGGAGTTATTATATTTCAATTCACTCCCTTGCCAAGAATACTTTCATCGAGAAGCAAATCAAGTCTCTCTCAAGACATTAGACAGTATGTTATACGTGTCTCAAAGATGATAAATATTTCGTTGGCCACATTAAACATTCTTGCATTTTATATTTTATGAGTTGCAGCTTACATCTATCATTTTATATCTAGGGGCTACGTCGTTAGCTGTGAGATCATTTATATTATGTTCTTATAAATCTTAATGCTACGTAAAATCCGTGGCTCGGTTACATCAACAATTAGTTTCTTAACAAGGCGACCAGGATGCTAATTAATAGAAGTGCTTAAGGATTATTGCGAATAGATGATAAGACTACAACACTTATCCAACAAGCACTGATAAACACCTGATCGCAGATTACATTTTTGGGAGAACTGTCAGAACCCGTTGAAATCAAAACAGGTTTAAGACAAGGAGATGGTCTCTCTCCACTCTTGTTCAATTGTTTTTAGAGAAAGTTATCAGGGAATCGCGAAAAGAAATGAGCCAGTCCAACTTTCCAAATTAAACTAGATTAGGTTACGCAAAAACCGGGCTTAAAATTGAATGCCTCCCACTTGCTGATGATGTAGTGTTTTTGCAGAGAACCTAGAAATTGCAACTAAACAGATTGAAGTCCTCAAGGAAACAGCATAAAAGCAGGATTGCAAAATATGTTTTTAAAAGACAGAGTATATGAACATAAATGCCACAGACCCATCCTGGACAATGAAGGCAAAGTAGCCTACGGTGACATCAAGAGAGCTAAGAAATTCAAGTACGTTGGTGATATTCTGACTACAAACATCAGTGAAAAGGCAGCAGTTTAAAAATGGGTGAGAAATATGGGTACGGCAATCAGAGTATGTCAGAACAATTGCGAATTTAAATCACTCTCCTATCAGGCCAAATTCAGGCATTACAGTAATCTAGTCAAACCTGTAAAAGAAAGAAAGTTCCTTACAAGGATTCTTGGACCCAAGAAACCAATATATGAATTCACTTTTCGCTTAAGACCAAACCAAGAACTACACCAAAGATATGAAAATTTCACTACCACAACGAAGAAAAGGAGATTAGGTTAGTGGACATATTAAAAGGTGGGAATCAGGAAGTCTCTTCAACAGGATATTCACTTTCCAGGAGAACTGGAATACGCAAGTTCTATGGGAGTCCATTGGGATCTAGAAAAGTGTGGAATCAGGGCAGGAGACGTACGAAACAGAGAAGTCTGCAGAAGAAAAGTTGTGGAGGTGAAGGATCTGTCCGACGAGGAAACAAGAAAGAACAGAGTATTCTCGGCAGACGAACGATCACGAGTAAACCAACAGATGAACGAGAACTGGCGAAATAGGGAAGACAAAGAGAATTTGAAAACGTGCTGGAAGTTGTGTGAAAATAAGTGATGATTTCTTGTGAAAATGTTTTTTTTTTCTTTCTATATTTTACTTTTCAATCGGACATTTAGTTGAGGTTAAATAAGAAATAAAAGACTCGTTCTTCACTAGTTAACATTGATTCGAAAATGGTGGATACTCGATATGGCGATATGAAGCAGAACGAATCAAAGGAAGAGGAACAAGTAGCGACGGCCTGGGCTGCTCATTTCGTACAGTGAATCATGATTCATTTGTTCACTGCTATGATTCATTCATTCTGAATCAATCGTTCAGAATCTCCCCATCTCTAGTTCATACTAGTCTCGTTACAACATGCGATTAAGGGAGATTCAATATTATTGAAAAAGGCTAAAAGTGTAGAAAAATACGGGTTTAAACTTTGTATGTAGAATATGGAACAGCAAAATATTGTAAGAAAGTTTGTGCCTACAATGTAATTGTACCTAGTGAAGTAAATTATACCTCCGAGTTTTCTTGAAAAATATTTCGTTATGTCGTGTCGACATGACCTGTCCCTTATTGGCATTTCATAAACCTGGCAACCCTATGGCCATAAAAGGTAAGAGATTACAGCCTTTTCTAACCCCTGTAACTACTTTGAACCAAGATCTCATTCTACCATCAGTTCTCACAGTGGCCAGGAAAATCATAGCATGACTATTCCTCTCATAGCATTTTCATTTACTTGATGAAATAGAATGCCACTGAAAATATAATTCTGGATGGAGATAATAAGACTTGCTTGAGCGATGTACTCAGAGTGATGAAAGGTGAAAGAAAGTCAACTGATGACCGTTGCAAAACATAAATCGATCCAGTCTTTCAGGATATATACTGTATACAACATAGAGCCAAAATATACACCGGTTAACTTAAAGTTACGCAGGATGTTCTAATTTAAATTACAAAAATTGACAGGCATATATATTTCTACGTTCTCTGCAAATTGTGTAAATGTAAAAGGAGGATATTTTCATTGATACCCTGTTAAAGACAGAAACATCTTTATCTTGAAAAAGCAGTGAAAATTGAAGGATATGATCGGCAGTGTAGTCAATTTGTAGGTCAGCGTTTTACGTGGTTTAATGATGCCATGCGCTAGACAACACTCACATATTTAACGGTGGTTTATAAAGAAAGTTCCGAATGAAATACGCCATTCCGTATTGATTATAAAAAACAGTTTATTAAAAGGAAATGAACCTACAATATTATCCTTGTACTTAGTCTTAGGCAACAACTTCCAGCACAGAAGTTTTTAGCAGCTACTTCATGACTCGCTGCCAACAACACCCTGTCCTAGAGTTTCAAAGAAGTATTGGATGTTGACGGTGACCATGTGGTACTTGCTTACGTCAGGATACAGTCCTTCAACTTCCCTGTTTGATCGCACTCTCCTATTTCAGAGTCTCTCTGTTAGATAGGCTTGTGTGACCAAGAGTAAATTACCTTAATTCTCAAGCACCTCAATGAAGTATATCTGAACATCTCTGGACATTACCGATCGACCCCTCGACATAGGCGGTAGTTCCCGCGGTATTGCTTCCGTCAAATGCACAAGACATTCATTCGTATGTCCCGATTCAACTCTTTGTGTTCTTTATGAGGTTAATTCTTACTGGAATGTCCATCTATATGGCTAAGTGGTTAGAGTGCTGGCCTGTGGTCACCTGGGCCCCGGGTTCGATTCGGGAATTTTAGCCATCATTGGTTACTTTCGCTGACACGGGGACTGGGTGTATGTGTCGTCTTCATCATCACTTCATCCTCATCACGACGCACAGGTAGCCTACGGGCGTCAAATCAAAAGACCTGCACCTGGCGAGCCGAACATGTCCTCGGACACTCCCGGCACTAAAAGCCATACGCCATTTCATTTCTTACTGGAATATTGCATATAGTATTTAATCTTAATTTGTTCAGTAGGCCTATACACTTTGAACACTACTCTCACGACTTGTTACGATGAACCTCTAGCCAGAGACATATTTGTTAGGTAAACCGGTCATCATTAATAACTGTAGTTGTGATGTGAAACTTGAGTTGCCGGCAGTAACATCTCCATACCACAGTACGCATAATGTGTGTAGTAGCGCATTTTGATTTCCTTCTCCATTCCATTATACAATGTAAGTGCATAATTGGACGTGATAAGGACTGTTGCCGGTCATTCAATACAGTCTATGATTTGTAATATGTAGATAGACTAGTGGAGTGGTTTTCACCACCTTCTACTTGTTCTAAACAGTCAACTTAACCTTCCCATTGAACACTCTTTTGTTGCTGGTGGAGAATCACGCCACTAAATGACCAATGACAAGTCTGTCTCCAGAAGAAAAATCTCAATTTTATTAAAGTCAACATTCTCAGGTTGTCTACCAAAAACCGGTCAAGCATACCATCTTTGAATCAAATGAGACTTCTGGACAGGAGGCTGGTCCTACTAGTGCCGATTTAATCTGTAAGAACTCAACGCTTTCACACCGTTTACATCTTATCCGTGTGGACCTCGACCTTCAATCAGTTTTAAACATATCTTCCGTACCTCGCATGCACAGTATCTCACAAGGAAAGTGCATGAAGTTCCCACTGAAGACCGTGATAAAACTTACAAAAATAAGTCAAGATGAGTATGTTTAAGAAATCCTAAGTTTCGCTACGTCTACAGACGTAAAAATGGTTGTACGAAGAACCTCATGCTGAGATCTGGATGATAGATACAACTTTATGTTTCTGAATAGCAAACTAGACAAATATTGTTTCAGGAGACAATTTTAATTAACTTCGTACTATAGTGTACAGTTACAACTGTATTTGTACTATTTTCCCCTGGGTATGTGATACAGAAATAGATGTGCAAAAATGACAAAATTGTTTCGAAACGTCATAGACTGTAGGGAAAGCTAAATGTTTACTATGTAAACCCAGCATGTGAATCTTTGTGATTTTGTATTTACTATATTATAAACGGAACAGGTTTATTATTGCAGTAATAATAATTCATATCTTGCCTTGCAGACCTCTGTATATTTTAAGTGTGGAGTAGATGATGAACAAGCAATTAACGTCGAAAATGTGTATGAAACTGAAAAATACCGTACTGAATGTTCACTGCATATCCTGATAATGAACTGTGCTGGAAGCAGTTGTTATCCGCACCAAGAACATCAGCAAATTCTCTCTTTTCACATTCTGAAAATAACGTTTTGTACTTACCTATTTAGCAACTGATTTCCAGTACATTTCGAAAGACGTCGTTACTTTTATGTGGCAAAGACCAAACGCTATCATAAATTCCCATTCTCATAGCGGCAGACAAATATAATTGACGGGCTAGATAGCTAACTACTTAGGAAACACGTAAAACCTGTTTCTTAATTTTCTACTTAACTTTAGTTAGGCCTACGATTGCGATACGTGTAACTTCACCCTCGTTTCTAAAACGTATGCCTCTTTCAACTGTCAGTGTTTCGTCAAAATTCTATCCAGAAACTTCATGCACTTTCCTGATCAGACATGCGTCTTACAGGGTATTTATGTAGGAAAAAGAGGTTTTTAATCGGAGTATTACTACTTGATCTATGTATCCATGACTTTTGGTAGTGGCGACCTATTGTACTTAAACGTATTTAATCGATTCGTCCAAAAATGTACAAGAGCACGTCTATACTTGATGAAGTTTCTCTCAATTTATTCAAATATTTGCTATGTTAAATATGAGTTTCATTGATAACGTGATGATAATAATAATGACGTCACTTCAGGAGAGAAGAACAAAATGAAGTATAAAGAGAATGTTGTGTGTAGAGGGGATTAAGAACATTAAAATATTCAGTTCAAATATACACACGTATCATAGGTTTATACCCCAGCTGAATGAGAAAATATGAGAGCTATCGTCGAACAATTGTCCAAGTTGCATTTTAGTAAATAAAAACTATCTTGTCGTTGTATTTGTAAACTGGGTTGTTAGTAGAATTAAAGTCCATGATTCTTGTCTGTTGATTTGTATGCGTAGTTTTAGCTCGTGATAACAGATGGCATCACAATTCAGAAAGTTCTGGATTCTGAACGTCGCAAAGAATATGTGGTACTAGGATTCAACCAAAGTCTATGAGCACAGTGAAAGAAACTTGCTATATTTCCTGCAAAGATTGTGACTTAATATTAAGGTTGCAAAAGCACAAGTGAAATACGAGGAATGCTGGGAAATAAGCAATTCTTATTGTGTACGGGGAGTAAGTGTCTACTACGTTATCATTTATCATGTTTCATATACCTCATCGTAGAATCCTCACTATATATATATGCATGTGTGTGTGGTGGTGGGGGGAGGATCTCAGCAGATGTAAATGTAACAAATATCTTTGTTGGAAATTATATATCGGGGGCCTATGACCTAGATGTTAGGCCCCTTTAAACAAGCATCATCATCATCATCATCACGAAGTTATATCAAAGGCCCAGACTGAGACTCAGAATACTTAATTATCTCTCCAGGGAGTTCTGTCAAAATGAAGAAAAACTGCCTCGCCAGCATATCGACTTAAAAATGAAGTAAGGTGTTTCGAGATCAATGAATTGAGCGATTCAGTCTCTTCCCCTAACACAAAAAATAACTCACTTTTGTAAGGAATTATCAGCGTTAAACGTTGTAAACCACCGAGCTCGATAGCTGCAGTCGCTTAAGTGCGGCCAGTATCCAGTATTCGGGAGATAGTAGGTTCGAACCCCACTGTCGGCAGCCCTGAAGATGGTTTTCCGTGGTTTCCCATTTTCACACCAGGCAAATGCTCTGGGGCTGTACCTTAATTAAGGCCACGGCCGCTTCCTTCCCAGTCCTAGCCCTTTCCTGTCCCATCGTCGCCATAAGACATATCTGAGTTGGTGTGACGTAAAGCAACTGGCAAAAAAAATAAAAATTATGAGAAAGGGCGTGATAGCCAAGTGGCACAGCTTGCAGTTTTTCACCAAGGCTGCCGTGACGGTGAGATAGTGCTCCCAGCAAAGAAAGCCAAGCATAACGGCCGAGATGGTTTGTTGCGCATCACGCATCACCTCGTAATCTGCAGGTCTTCGGTATGAACAGCGCTCGCTTGCTAGGCAAAAGTATATCAGGTCTGTGGTGCCATGGCGTTTTGTTTAGTTTAGGTGTTATAAGATCCTCCTCTATATCACGAAGTAGTACTGAAAGGTGTTACTAAGAACTGCGGCCACTACGTCGCTTGGTCATGTGATAAAATAATACCTAGATAATATCACCACCCCTTAGGTTACATACACCAACATTATAGAGGTGTGCTACATCATCCACAAAAGGTGCTTCTTTGTTTTAAATATGGGAAATCAGCTAGTCCGTGAGTTATAAGCGAGTGTTGCTTGTGTTGCTCCTTTCATAATTGGCCCCCATAAAAACACATGACACAATCCTTCACCCACTTACACGCAGTTAGTATCACATATAGACCCCGTCTTCAGCAGTCCTACAAAGCCTGCATCAGCCGCACGAAAATGTCATTTTTTTTTTACCAATGACTCAGTGCCATCGTCTTATGGCGTTGATGGGATAGGAAAGGACTTGGAGTGGGAAGGAAGCGACCGTGGCCTTAATGAATGTACAGCCTAGTGTGAAAATGGGAAACCATGAAAAACCATCTTCTGGGCTGCCGACAGTAGGGTTCGAACGCACAAATGTAAGCTGACAGCTACGTGCCCTAACCCACATAGTCATTGCTCGGTATTATTATTATTATTATTATTATTATTATTATTATTATTATTGAGAATTCAATATATTGATAGAGGACGAAAACTTTGTTCTTGTTCTGTTCCCATCGACAGAAGTTTATCTTCAGCCTGTTATTATTCATTCCTAGAACCATCCCTTTGATCAAATTCATTGTCTTTAAAACAAGTGTCAATTGTCTTTCATAAGCAGACATTTGTCAGCTACTCTTTGATATCTGCTGTATTAAATTTCCTGTTACGTTCTTTGAACTACCATCATTATACAGATTCTTGATCCATGAAATGACGCTTCGTTCTTGTATCGGAGTATCTGTAAAACGTCTGGTTGACTGAAGTTCTGTAGAATACTAACAGTTCTACGAAATCATTCGTTACAGTTCGCTTTTGTAACAGACAGCAATATTTTCCTTTAACTGTGCACAATATTTTAATTGTGCCGTGTAATATCAAAACGTTAGAGAATCTACATTTTTCCCTTGCTACTTCTTTGACGTCGAACTAACAACTCATCGACGGTTTTCGGTGACAGAAGGATGGGAGGGTAGCAGCCGTGGCTTTATCTAAGGTACTACCTCAGCGTCTGCCTGGTGTAAAAAATGGCAAACCACAGAAAACCTTCTTCCGAGCTGCCGACGATGGGATTCGAACCCACTACCTCCCGAATGCAAGGTCACAGCTGCGTGAACCTAACTGAATGGCCAACTCACTCGTAGTTAGAGAATCAAAAAGAAAATTGATACAGTGGAATAATTTAACGGTAGGCAACTTGTGTGTATTTCAAAATAATCAAGGCACGAACTGAGTGCACTGTAAATACAAATTTCTGAAAACAAAGTGATCGATGTTACCATGTACTCCCTCTACTTTCACGATTTAAGAACTGGGAATATGAACTGGTTTATGTATCATTCCATTTTCGTCTTTGTACTTCCTAATCTAACCCTACGATATGTGTACTATTGCAAAAACAACAGGGCACGTTCTTGTAAATCTAGTCATGTATTCCGTGTTTAGTTTGCATCTGACGCCAGTGACTTGCGCTATCGATTTGAAGAAAGAAATTTAAATTTATTTATTACTTACCAATTTATGGGTTGCCGAAAGTGACAAAGTATAAAGATGATGTACTTCGCATAATAGGTGGCTTCTCATCTCTGCTTTCATAATTATTTATAAAATTAAAAGTCAGACAACATGATTGCTCATTATATTATTTTATAAGTGGCATCCACGACTGGTGTGTATTATAACAGTGAATCTCCAAGCCGTTAACAGTTGGATTAGGGCAAGGAGTTACTGCCCGTTGTATCTGCCATGAACTGTGTCGTAATCTTACTGTTTACTGTGTGTGTTAGCGCTGAGTTTGAAGAGGTAAACGAGCAGACCTGTAATATTATTGTACCGTATGTTTCAAAATAAACTACACTGCATTGTTATTTAATTGCGTTGGTATAGTGTGTTTAAAATGTGTTCCATCACGTGCCGCACATTTTTCATAATGTTTCTGAAGATATTGAACATGTTGAACAAAAGTTGCTGTAAGAACACAAAAAATAAAGAAACGTATAGTGCAGAAGAAATCTGGATTCTCATACGTAATGGACAAGACTAGGATGAAGTATTGTAATCGGCCTCGTTCATCCCTTACTACAAGACGCTCAACAATTTGAATGCGGTATGCAAACCCACCCAGCTCTTTAAACATCCGCCGAACAGACCTATCGCTCAAACCGAGTGGACTACGTTTTGGCGACTGTAACACCTCTAGGAGAAGTCCTTCATGATTCTCGTTTGTGGTGAAGGTTCTTGGGCGCCCTCTTACCCCCTTTCATTCATATAAGACTGATCCCGTATGAAGGAACTCGACAACACAGTTAAGTTTGTCCTGTTACTTGGCATCTCCTCATTAAATCGTTCCTCGTACTGTTAGTTACCCTGAAGCAAACTCGGCCCATTTCGACGCTTCTCTCCGTTTGAGCGGAAATAATGTTCTACTCTGTTGTAAGAAACATAATTGTAGAAATCAACACAACATTGAATTCACAACATATTACGTCCAAATACACTAAATAAATACTTCATTACTAGTGAAACGTGGACAAACAGATGAGCAATCGTTTCAGTGCAGTTTTATACGCTATCTTAACATGGAAAATGAGGTTTCGATATTGTTGACCAGATGTGATCCTTGTCCTTGGCCTTAAGAACAACAAATTGGTGACCCGGGGCAAAGACTTACGCGTTCTTGAACGCTACTGGCTTCTTTCTATCCATATATAACATTTAATTTCAAGTAGATATATTCCATGCAGATACAAACTCATTCTCACAACACCCTCTTCGGACCCAGTGTCCATATATGAGTGCAACTACGTTGTAACCTCTGAACATCAAGGTTTCTGTTTTTTCAAAAATATTTTATTCTCATGCTATTTTCTCATTAGTTTATTCTTATAATCTCATAGACAACAACATTTTGTAATCGATTTATGGACTTTGACTGGGACGATGATAGAATAGTGACAGTGGCTCACATAATTAGTAGTAGAAGTTACATCCTGTTTGTGAGGATGGTGATCTAATTAAAAGCCATAGGATTATTGGCATGGTTAAAGAGATCTTTCTAAGGCTTTCTTATTCATAAGCGACCGAGCTCCATAGCTGCAGTCACTTAAGGGCGGCCAGTATGTAGTATTCGGGAGATAGTGGTTTCGAACCCCACTGTCGGCAGCCCTGAAGATGGTTTTCCGTGGTTTCTAATTTTCACACCAGGCAAATGCTGGGGCTGTGCCTTAATTAACGCCACTGCCGCTTCCTTCCCAGTCCTAGCCCTTTCCTGTCCCATAGTCGCCGTAAGACATATCTGTGTCGGTGCGACGTAAAGCAACTAGCAAATATATATTCATAAGCGTTAAGAAAATCACTATGTATTGCTTGAGTTACCGGTACTTTAAGAAGAATACCGCTAAACGACTTGTTTGTGTGTCTGTTCTTGCCATAGATACAGGTCCAGACCCACAACCTGTTGATGACGAATATGAACAATATCGTCCCTTAAGGAACAATACGGCGTATCTGGCAATGCTCTTCGTATCTATTATGTTCTTTAAGACTGGTCACGCCTCCCAGCCACATATGGATATGCATTCTATCAAAGCAATTTTAGTTGTGCTCATTTTCCTATACAGCCGTATAAAGGAAAACGAACTTTAAATACATTATACTGTAGGAATGCACAAAGACGTCGTGCAAACGGTACGGTACAGTACGGTTCATTTTCCTTTACAGGATGGTATAGGAAAATGAGCATAACTAAAATTGTTCTGATGTTCTGGACTCCATATTCATATGAGCTGGGAGACGTGACCAGACTTAAGAAAAATAATGAACAGGAAGATCATTGTCAGATACGCGGTATCGTCTCTTAGGTGACGATCGATATAACTTCGGCATCATTCTGAATATGACTATTGCATTGTCCTTATAAGTGGATGTTTGGCCACCATTGACTCAGCGCCAAGGATCGCAAATATGGAAATTATATCTGCGAATTCCGTATAGGAAGAAAAGCTAGCTACTACGATAAATAGTCATAATGGCAGTTTTGGAACCTCAGAGGGTTTCGTCAATTGATTAATCCCTAAATATGATCGTCGAGTCTCAAGAATATGTATTAAAATTCAAAAGAACATATCTGGAGCCCCTTCAGAAGCATGGAGTGATGCGCCGCTTAATTGCGCAAGAAGAAAATGGCGTGGCCGTTCGCTTACTGTACGGCTCCCTAGATCTCCTCGGAGTTTCTTTTCATCTCACATTAATATCGTGCTAATGATGTCGCCGCATTTGAACGTCCTAAGTGACAGACTTATTATATTTTTGTAGTCATATTCTACATTAGCATACTCACTGCGCTTGTTGAAACAGTTGAAAGACCTCATGATGCAAATGTTATTAAAGCTCCGAGGTGGGAAGGTACCGTCGAAGCCACAAACTGGTTCCAGGACAGCAGGACAGAAATCATCACAAGCCTTCTGGGACAGCACACTGGACACAATCACTGGAATGAAGATGTATGTTGTTAACAGGACACAGACTGCCGTAAACAAAGACAGGTCACTGAACTCATAACTGCAGCTGATGAACCATTTTATATAAGAGGGAACCTACTTTATTGGATGTATACGCTATATAACCCGTTGCTTTACGTCGCGCCGACTTTTAGCGACGATGGAATAGGAAAGGGCTAGGAGTGGGAAGGAAGCGACTGGGCCTTAGTTAAGGAACATCCGCAGCATTTGCCTAGTGTGAGATCGGGAAACCACGAAAAACCATCTCCAGGGCTGCCGACAGTGGGGTTCGAACCCACTATCTCCCGGATACTAGCTCACAGCTGCGCACTCCTAACCGCACGGCCAACTCGCCCGGTGCAATCACTTGCGAAAATAAGAAAATGCAAATTGGAATATACTGTTTCTCCTTCCGTCCCCTGCTCTACGTCCCAAAATGCGAGTTCAAGGCTCGCTAAAAGAACAAGAGAACCTCAATTTTTGTTACAATCGAGACAGTGACATTTGAGAGGTAGAAATTACCAAATATTCCTACGCCGCATTGCCTTTCGAGGTGGAAATGAGTCGCGTTTAGTGTCCTAGAAATGCACCCTTATTTAACGGCTGTCAAATAAAATGTGCAAATATGGACTGATGACTGAGAATAATGAATAAGTGTCGGATGGGTTTAATGGTCTTATTATACGTCATTGCAAAGAGCTGTTTCGGTTCTCTGGACAGGAAATACCAATCCATAGGGAATTTTATATATTATAAAACAAAACACACAGTGGAAGACCGTGGTTCCAAAGAAAAAGCGGTAAATTTCTCAAACCTAATAGTGCCTGTAACTGTATTTCTGTGCGTGACACGGTGTTAAATATAGCTTTTATCAAAATTGGTGCTCTCGGCAGTTTTTGTTCTATTAAAAATGAAACGTAATCTACTAATGACATGAAAATATGGCAAGAACACTGGATTTTTAAAACAGACCGGTGATTCGAGGCAATTACTAGAACTTACAACACCTTGAAAGAAGACCAGACATTAATGTTGAAATTCCTAGATGAGAAGTATCGTATAGTTTAGCGGAGAATTTGTGCATAATATATAAATAACATTACTGGGAGTTCAACTAAGGAATTATTTCTATGTTGTACCCCAGAAAATAGGATTTTACGGAATAATTTATGCCAGACTATTTCAAGTTCAGTTTGTAACATAAAATGTGAATGTTATGCCCTCAATTCACTATCACTTCCTGTGATAATTCTGGTGAGGAAGTGATTATAAATACATGTAGTTGTTTTGTTTCCCGTGTAAAGTTTTGTTTTTGACAGCAAATGTCATCCTCAAAGTCTCATTTTCTTTGTGAAAGAATTATTTGTTTCACAGAAATTTGTATTATTTTCCTTGTGAAATCTATCATCTATATATTCAGACACCTTAGAACTGAGGCACTAAATCAACATTACTTCTTCGTAATGAAGTGCTATTTAAACAAATTATGTGTTACACAGGACTGACGATGGGACAGTCGCACCGAGCAAATTCGCCTGGCGGTTAGGGTCGAGTAGGGGTCAGCTTGCATTAGGGCGATGCTGGGTTCAAATCCTTGATGATAGTTTTTCGTATTTTCCCATTTTTACACCAGGCGAATTCTAGGGCTGTACCTTAATTAAAGACGTGGCCACTTCCTTCCCATTCCCAACTCTTTCCCATGTTTTTGTCGCCGAAAACCTTCGATGTGTTACTGCGACGTTATAGCACTAGCAAAAGTGTATAATTCGCTTACAACAATTTTGTTTTCTTTTTGATAGGGTTTAACATCGCACAAACTCAGGTAGGTTTCCAGCGACGATGGTTTAGAAATGAGCTAGAATTGGGAAGGAAGCGCAGTGGCCTCAGTTATGGAACATTCCCAACATTTGCTGGGTGTAACAATATGAAACCAACTTCAGAGTTGCCGATACTTGGGTTCGAACTCGCCATCTCACCAATGCAAGCACGCAACCACATGGTCCGTACCACACAGCCAACTTACTCGGTCACGAAGTCTGGTAGCTCACTATAAACTTCATAACTGCTAAAAAATAAAAGTCAATATTTATGACGTGATCAGGGTGACTGGTTCCATACGCTTACACTGTAGTGGACTTGTACAGTACTTACTTATGGAAGCCAATAGTCATATAAACTCTGGCTTCTTGCTCTACAGAACTCATACCTCTCCTCATGTTTACGACATTAACACGAATCCCTGCGCGTTTAATGCATTCACAAGAACAGGTAGCTCCTCCGTTCATCGAGAGCAATCGCTAGTCTGGACCTGATGATCCAATGTTTTTCCTTATAACTCTTTCCCTTTAATTGTAGTTATGGTTGGTTTTTAGCTGACGCAAGTGATTTCTACTGGAGATAGATGGCAGATGGTGCGTTCGAAATCCAACTTCGGCAACCCTCAAGCTAATTTTCATGGTTTCTCATTTTCACACCCATAAATCACGCCAACAGAGCAAGACTGACGGAAGCCGCCGTAGCTCGATCGGGAGAGTATCAGACGCGAAATCTGAGGATTCTGGGTTCGGTTCACTGCGTTGTCCGTTTAGTCTCTTCTTTGTACAATTTGCTTAACGTCGCACCGACAGAGATAGGTTTTATGACGACGATGGGATAGGAAAGGCCTAGGAGTGAAAAGGAAGCTGCAGTGTCCTTAATTAACGTACAGCCCCAGCATTTGCCTGGTGTGAAAATGGGGAACCATAGATATCCATCTTCAGGACTGCCGACAGTGGGGTTCGAACCCACTATCTCCCGGTTGCATGATCATAACTGCACGCCCCTAATGATAGATTATTTCGCCCGGTTAGTCATTTTTATTCAGTACTTATCATCTTTTCGACCATATGCTATATGCTTTCAACATGGCCTAATAAGCTGAAAATCTGTTGCTAGTGAATCAAAAGTCGCACATTTTTCTTCCTATGTTTGGCCGACCGCTGAGAAGCTGCCGGGCGTGTTGAGTATATTACAACACAAAGAGTCAGAATGTTAAAATAAAACACTACATCGTTAATTTCGTAACTTGTTGGCTGTGAAGGGACATTAAACCTAAATCGTCGGCATTTATTTCAGTGGTTGCATCACTGAGGACCCGTTCTGAGCAGACACCGTCTCTAAGCTCTCCGGGCGATGTCTAGCGCTACATTCCTTCCTCCCAGCCGTCGTCCGTCTGTCTAGCACAGAAAGCGATCGACCCTGATCTTGAAAGGAAAGTCTCTGGAGCTTGCTGGGAGGAGAGAACAGGCTTGACAGATTACATTAGCCGATAATATACGTAACTAGATATTCACTGTGAACTGTTATATTCTAGCGTTCAGCGTGCAACAGTTTATGAATGTTCTCACCGCTTTATAACCATCAACGTAAATATTTTGTGGCTAATCCTGTTTGTATACCTTGAAGTCTTTAAAAAATGGACCTTATGTCATCTCTTTGTTCACTCTCTTCTTATCTTATCTTCCACAGTTTTGCTTTCTCATAGTCAACCTACCTTCCTCTCGAAATACACTTTTAATCTATTAAGTCGTGTTTAGTAAATACAGCCTTGTAGACTTACATATTGAAGTGAAGTTATTTCTTTCTTTCTTGATCTGTTTACACTTCAGGGTTGGTTTTTCCCTCGGAATCAGCGAGGGATCCCACCTCTACCGCCTCAAGGGCAGTGTTCTGGAGCGTGAGACTTTGGATCAAGGGATACAATTTGAAGGAGGACCAGTACCTCGCCCAGGCGGCCTCAACTGCGATGCTGAAGGGGCCTTGTAGGGGTGTGGGAAGATTGGAACGGTTAGACGAGGAAAAGGGAAGGTAGCGGCCGTGGCGTTAGGTTAGATACTATCCCGGCATTTGCCTGGAGGAAAAGTGAAAAACTACGCGAAACAACTTCGAGGGTGGCTGAGGTGGGAATCGATACCGGACCTCCGGGGGTGGCAGCTAATCACATTAACCACTACACTACAGAGGCAGACAGTGACGTTATGTACAGGATAAAAACGACCTAAGATCCTATTAGTGTCGGGTTGACCAATTTTGTTACGTACTTAATAACATTTCTTCAATATATGCCGGGCTGAGTAGTTCAGACGGTTGAGGCTTTGGCCTTCTGACCCCAACTTGGCAGTTTCGATCCTGGCTCAGTCCTGTGGTATTTGAAGGTACTCAAATACATCAGTCACGTGTCGGTAGATTTACTGGCACGTGAAATAACTCCTGCGGGACTAAATTCCGGCACCTTGGTGTCTCCGAAAACCGTAAAAGTAGTTAGTGGGACTTAAAGCCAATAACATTATTACGTATTATCTTCGATATGTACCTTATTTACTGAACACACTTAATACGAAGTTTTTTTCTAGTACAGTGTGTGTACCGAGCTCGATAGCTGCAGTCGCTTAAGTGCGGCCAGTATGCAGTAATCGGGAGATAGTGGGTTCGAGCTCCACTGTCGGCAGCCCTGAAGATGGTTTTCCGTGGTTTCCAATTTTCACACCAGGCAAATGCCGGGGCTGTACCTTGATTAAGTCCACGGCCGCTTCTTTCCACTTCCTAGGCCTTTCCTATCCCATCGTCGCCATAAGACATATCTGTGTTGGTGCGACGTAAAGCAAATAGCAAACTAGTAGTACAGTGTGGTCGTGAAAATTAAATATCCGCTATTTTCCTCTGCTTGATCTGTACGAACTTATACTTTCAGCTGTTTCATGCACATACTACTTTTCCATTCTTAACTTAGCCTTTCTTTATTACAAACACTGTTCTGCCAATGTACCCACCTGCATGTACCAGAAAATCACTTTTGCTGCCTTCAAATCAGTTACTTTAAACTAACTGTACCGAGCTCGATAGCCGCAGTCGCTTAAGTGCGGCCAGTATCCAGTATTCGGGAGATAGTAGGTTCGAACCCCACTGTCGGCAGCCCTGAAGATGGTTTTCCGTGGTTTCCCATTTTCACACCAGGCAAATGCTGGGGCTGTACCTTAATTAAGGCCACGGCCGCTTTCTTCCCACTCCTAGGCCTTTCCTGATCCATCGTCGCCATAAGACCTATCTGAGTCGGTGCTACGTAAAGCAACTAGCAAAAAAATTAAAAAATATGATTTCTGAATTCTATCCATAAAACAAAACAATGCTGAAAAATGAATAGCGTAAGGACTTCATCTGCGAAGAAAAATGAATAGCGTAAGGACTTCATCTGCGAACTCACTTCCATCTTTTAAATTTTCGCCTGTCGCAATAGCGGACTCACGGCAGGAGGAGTACCAAATTTATTTTTTTTTTTTACTCACTCGAGCGCCAAAATCGTAGCTTAAAGGGACGGACACACTGAGATGATGTCATGCGCATTACGTCAGCTACCGTGGTCACGTCTTGTGCACTCTAACCTTCTACATTGAAATAATATACAAACTATTCCCATATAAGAAATACTTTATAATCTCTAATCACTTTTTGCATTTCACGAAATGTGTCACATAGGTTTTACTTACGAGGGTACTGACCCCAATTTCAATCACTTTTCTCGTCAAAATGTCTTTAAAAAATGCCACATTCATATCGTATTTAGAGTATGTAAAAATGGCGATTCGGGTGACGTGCGAGTCACTGCCACGTTCTAAAACTTTTCAGAAGTGTCCAACATGGTTTTTAGGAAAACTTATTAATATTGACAAGTTTCATCCAGCAATACTTTCAGTGTTGGAAGCAAAATCAGGTAAAATAAGTAGTTTCATATTGTGTTCACACATACATGCATCTTCATTATAGACTCTTATGCATTTCAGCATTCGGTCTGAAAGCCTCTGTGAATCAACAAACGCCTCCACAATCCTCCATCTGTAACTAGTTCTGTTTCCTCATTTAGTTCCATATCTCTTTCCTTTAAATAATTTGAAACTGACTCTAACCATGGCTGTCTTGGCCTTCCTCTACTTCTCTCACCCACCATGACCGAGTCTGTTATTCTCCTAGGCAACCTGTCCCCTCCATTCGCCTCACATGACCCCACCCCACAGAAGCAGGTTTATGCGAACCGCTTCATCAATGGAGTTCATTCCTAACTTAGTCTTTATCTCCTCCTTCCGAGCACCCTACTGCCATTACTCCCACCTGGTTGTACCAGCGATAATTCTCGCTATTTTCATATATGTTACTTCTAACTTATGAATAAGATATCCTGTTTCACCCAGCCTTCACTCTTGTACAGCAAAGTCGGTCCTAAAATAGACCGATGTATAGTTTCATCCGGGAGCTGATTTCCTTCCTACAGAATACTGTTTATAGCAGCTGCGATCTAACTGCATTAGCTTTGCTGCACTTTCATTCAATCTTATTTACTCCTCTACCACCTTGAGAGAATACACATCCTAAATCATTGAAATTATCTACCTGTTCCATGTTTCTAAACCCAACCTGACATTCAGTTCACGTAGATTCCTTCCCTAATGACATCACTGAAGTCTTGAAGAGGCTAATTTTCTTATCATACTCACTGCAACTAACTTCACGTTCCAAGATATTACTGTAGATTGCCCTCTTTCAGCACAATTTGCCATGAAGACAAAGTCATCGGCATAGGCCAAACTGCTCACTATATTTCCACCGAACCTTTCAGTAGATGATCCATGCAAACTATGATGATGATGATGATGCTTGTTGTTTTAAGGGGCCTAACATCAAAGGTCATCGGCCCGTGCAAACTATGAACAATGAACATGTTGTTCATGTTTTGTTAACTAGCAGTTTTACTTTTCAGTGTAACGTACAACAATCAACTTCTTACTTTTCTACGGTCATATACGAGAGAAGATATAGTGAATGTAAAGCTATTACAAAAACTTTCAAATTCAATTGTGAAATAAATTATCCGCACTCAAGACCTGCTGCAAGACGTAGGTTTCTCAATTTTATGTAAAAGAGATATATTATTAAAATCTATCAACATGTTACGGTATACAAGTTTTAGACATTCTTTTTTAGAAAATAATTTTTTAGAAAATATTTTTTTCTTGATAAAATACCAATATATATAAATTGAAAGGGGACTGGCTGCCTGTCTGTCTGTCTGTCTTTATGTCTACCCTCTCAAACGACGTCATGTCTAAACTGCTGTGCGGAATGTCATACAATTTTGCAAGCATATCCTCAGAGATAACCGTGACATGATGATGTTCTCTTTCAAAATATTGACCTAAAATATAATATTATTTAGGAACTTAATTGAAGAATTTCATATAATTATCTAAAATGAGATAGTTTTTTTTTTCTCGTTCAATCACGCCAAAAATACAAGACCAGTGGAACCGGATTTTCTAATTTTCCTGTAATTGTCTCAAAAACCGAGCAAGTGGCCGTGCGGTTAGGGTCGCGCAGCTGTGAGTTTGCATTCGAGAGATGGTGGGTTCGAACCCCACTGTCGGCAGCCTTGAAGATGGTTTACCGTGGTTTCCCATTTTCACACCAGGCAAATGCTGGGGCTGAACCTTAATGAAGGCCACGGCCGCTACCTTCCCAATCTCCCACACTTCCGTCGCCGAAAACCTTCGATGTGTTAGTGTGACGTTAAACAAATAGAAAAAAAACGTCTCAAAATGGCAGCCATAAATACGTAATTACCGAATATGTGCATGTTTTATCCGCTTAAGTCATAGGTAACTGATTAGTTAAACAAAAAAATTAATCCCAACATAATTCTATTGTCGATAATAATACTTTGAGGAGTTCGTCACGAGCAACGCAGTTCAACTGCTTACTGTTCACTGTTTGAACAGTTTGTCACGAACAATGGAGATGAGTTGTCTACTGTCGGCAGTTAACTTTTAGAGCGTTTTTTATCCGACATATCCGCGCGTGTCTGAACCTTAACTTACACAATCTGAGAGTCCACTCGCATCTCACATTGATCTCAATTATGAATGAAGTCAGAGGTTCACATATCGTATTTGATGATGATTATTGCTTAAATGGCCCTAACATCTACGTCATCGACCTCTATGTATGTGCCTCATCGAACCTAGCTCCTCTCAGGTAGCATATTGTACACGGGAGAGGTGAACACCGTGACCTCTAACAGTCTGTTGTGTTGATTTATCCCTCGAATCAAATGAACCGAACAGGTGCTAATGGGAATGACCTGCTAACTTGTTATTCAGCCCCAGTCATTAAAACATGGTCTAAAAGACACGCTGTCTGTAATCTGGAGATACAGCTGACCGCGAAATGAGCAGGAGAAACACGTTATGAACGACAACCTGTTTGGTCGGATGGTTCAACACTGTAGGAGATCTTCGCCTGAAGTCCTGTAATTTATACACCAAGTTGTGTGAATTTATACACCGAGTTGTGTGTATTGCCTAACGTTCTCGGCGTTGCCTCAGGATTTAATGTGTAGTACTATAAAATTCTAGCATGTTTTTAAGGTGATTGAGGAAAAGTTGGGCGTAAATTAGTGGCTCCAGTTTAGTTCCGGTGGCAAGTTCCTAATATTCAAATAAACCAGTGCGTAGCCTATTTCCATGATGATTTCACCTTTCGTTGCAAACATAGACGTCTAATGCCGAGCTTTGTCGCTTTCCCTTGAGCGTTGAAAATCGATTTCAACCTCTACCATGGAGGACTGAAATCTTGACATAAGATTGAACCACGGAACATTCGATCTTTCTTGTGACGTTGACTAAGACCTGAAGCAGGTTCGAATCTCATCCTTCGACATTGATGATGCAGCATTCCGTAATTTTCCAACATCAACTCGAAACGATGATTGGGTTGGTACCTAACATACAAATTACAGTATCTTATTGTTGTCCCTAGTCTCAGTCACATACAAGTTCATCAATGAAGACAAAATATGTTGCAGAAAAATCTATTTTCAAATTGACTATTTCGCCTTTTCGGTCATACTATCGGAATGGTTCTTTTGAATCCTCATTATTCGATTTGCTAATTGAGAATTATACGCAACTCAACGAACTTACCGCTAGAATACTCAGGTGAGAGAAGTATTTTAATGGATATTTGGCTTCGATGACGCGACTTTTGAAAAATTCACCTAGACTTTCCAATACTTATTTCTGGATACACTACTATAGTTCAGAAGCGAATGTAATAGCCGCGAGACATCCTCCTTTCCTTTTCTTCTACGGGGCTACAGTCTGAAATGAAAATATATACCACTTTGGTTTGGATTCCCCGAAGATCTCTAGTTCCTGTGGCTATGTTCACAATTTAAAGTAAGCTTCATACTTTGTTCTAGAACAGTAAGGTAAATTCGTGTCCTCAGTCCGAGGTGGTCCAGCTTTTTTCAGGCACACCTCCAATGGAGGTGTGATGTACGTACCATTTTAAAGACATACCCGTCCTGTTGCCAATCTTAAATTCCTGCCAGTATCCGGAATAGAATATGGTCCTCCCAGGACGGCGCCCAATAACGCTAGTCGTTACACTTCCGAGGTTCTAGAAAAGTAATGCGGATGAATAACATATCTTAATAAAGATTTGAGTTTTCTTTCTTAATCAGTTTACCCTCCGGGGTTGGTTTTCCCTTCCTGAGGGATCGCACCTCTATCGCATCAAGGGCAGTCTCCTGGAGCGTGAGACTTTGGGTCGCGGGGACAAAACGGGGTAGGAGAATCGGTACCTTGCCCAGGCGGCCTCACCTGCTATGCTGGACAGAGGCCTTGTGTGGGGATGGGAAGATTGGAAGGGACAGGCAAGGAAGCGGCCGTGACCATAAGTTAGGTACCATCCCGGCATCTGCCTGGAGGAGAAGTGGGAAACCACGGAAAACCACTTCGAGGATGGCTGACGTGGGAATCAAACCCCTTTCTTCTCAGCTGACCTCCCGAGGCTGAGTGGACCCCACTCCAGCCCTCATACCACTTTTCAAATTTCGTGGCAGGGCCGGAAAGAACACGGGCCTCCAGGGGGGGGGCAGTTATTACCACTAACCACTAGCCTATATCACAGAGACGGACAATATGAGTTTTACGTTGTAAAATAAGTTAAGTAAGAACTCTTTGCAACACGGTGGTTAGCAATCGTAACCACCCACAAATTATCCGTTAATGCATGGTGGTTAGCGTCAGTGACCACTTCCTACAAGCCTTACAGAGGTGGTAGCTAATACTAACCACCTATTCCTGTTTAGTATTTGTCTTACGTCGCACCGATACAGAGTTGGGATAGGACAGGGCTAGCATTAGAACGGAAGCAACTGTAGCGTTAATTAAAGTGCAGCCTCATAATTTGCCTGGTATGAAAATGGGAAACCATGGAAAACCATCTTCAGGGATGTCAATGGGTTTCGAACCCCTCATCTCCCGAATGCAAACTAACTACTACTTGACAAAACCACGTAACCAACTCGCTTAGTCCTCCCATTCTGGTTGAATTAAACCAACTACAGTCGAGACAATACGCGACACTCTGCGAGATATCGAGGAACAGCGATTAGAGCTCTGTCTAGCGGAGTGACCTGGAGTTAATGATTCTGCCATAAGAGCACGTGCATTTGTTTGTGAAGTTTTTAGCGTTTGCCGTAAGTTTACATAAGTAAATAGTAGCGTGTGTTATTCCTTTATATCTCCTCTCAACATGAGTGGAAAGATATGTGCTGTGTTTGGATGCAATAACTATGAAGTGCAGAAGGATTCGCGGTCTTTCTTCCGTTTCCCTCATGAAAAGAAAATTAAGTAAGTATTGTGTTTGCATATATATTCTTCAAGTGACACGAGATTTTAATAGTACTTCCTAAACTTCTGACCTGCGCGACCCATATTTTAATTGGCTTAAAATATTAAGCTTATTTTATTGTATAGTGCAGCAGTTAACCTTCAATACCGATGTGTTGTTGTAGGTGCGATCTGTGGGTTGTAATGTGTGTGGCTGCTTGTGTTCCAAGTTACCCCATTTGGAATGCCGTAATGCGTTGTCAAGCACTGAAGAAAATATGGGTGACTTAAGAAATGTACATATTTTTCTGAAATAAAATTATGATGAAAATTTGCTTTGCCCTAATGTAATGGCAAGTATTGCTTATAGGGAAATTTTGAATGTTTTTGAGGCTAAATTTATAGATATTCTTTCTGTTAGTTGGCTTCAAGTTAAGAGGAAAATTATCCATCTCTTAAATGTTAATTCATGGAATATTATGTGTAAGGAATGTGCTGATAATTTTGTTGACCAGTGATTTAATGTGATAATGCAATGATTTTTAAATGAGAAAAGAGACAAATCTAGCCGTAAAAGTTCAGACAGGAATGCTAAGGCTAAGAAAGTAATGCATAAATGAAAGATCAAGGCCTTTCACAGCAGTCCATTTCATATCATGATTACGTGTCTAATTTCAGTCTTTAAACAATAATCTGTTAAATAATTCTTCATTCGTTTATCCAGATTTGCTTTACCAACTTAGAAGTTAATATCTTAATAACAATTTTTTTCTAGACGTTATTTATTTATCCATTTCCGTATATGCATTTCCATTGATATTTGAATTTAGCGCGAATTTCCAGGTCATGCCACTAGGAACGCCACTTGCAAATCGTCTCCCATTTTAACAAAGCTAAATCTGGAAGTGCCGCGTATTGTCTGTACTGTATTTAATTAAACTGATATGCGAACGCAAATCAAATAATGTTAACTCTTATGTCACATTTTTATGCAATAATGGACAAGTTGTAATCGACAAGACATCATAGAAACACGCAATAATGAATAAATCCTCCCTCATCGTTTTAGGGTCCAGGCATTAAACTACACTAAATCTATTCGGAATGCCAACGCCAGATTGTTGGGAAAAGGCCAGAAAGAAGAACAATGCACAGACTGTGACGTGCAATTAAGGCAAAAGAATTGAAATTACTCGTTGCATGATAGAACACAGAAGATGGCTAATTTCCATTATGTTAAGAGTTCAATCTACAGGAACAACCCTTAGCATTTTCACTTGATAACTTTCGATAGCTCTTGTTGAATAACATTATAATCTTAATATTTGTCCGCCTCCGTAGCGTAACGGTTTGTGTTATTAGCTGCCGTCCTCGGGGGCCCGTGTTCGATTATCGGTACTACCAGAAATTTAAAAATGGCAGGAGGGTTGGTATGTGGTTGAAATACCATCTGCAGCTCACCTTCATTGGGCGTGTGCATGAAAAGAGCTGCACTGTTTCGGGATGAGGCACAAGGAATTGTGCAGTAAAATAGAGAGCATTACAACAGCTATGAGGAAGAGAAAACTAATGTTCTATGGTCACAGAGTCTGGATGGACAGCCATAGACTCACTTCAAGGATCTTCAACACTATATCTAGAAGGAAAGCTACAAATGCCAAATGGACGAATTTAGTTAGGAAAGACCTACAATACCTAAATATTGATGACACTGACACTTACAACCGAGATAAGTTCAGAAAGTTAATCAAGATATCCGACTCTCTCCAGTCATTAACAGCTAAATCACTGCGTCCAGGAGTAGGAGTGAAATGGACTCAAGAAAGAAATGGCATCCATAGTGCCAGAATGAATACTGTGTTAAGAGGAAGAAAAAACTCACCAGAGTTAAGAACCACGTGGTCCTTCGTAGGCCTAAACGAAGAAGAAGAAGAACAAAAGTGATAGCATTAATAGACCTTGATAAGTAACTTCCGTAATAGTG
Source organism: Anabrus simplex (assembly GCF_040414725.1). NCBI lineage: Eukaryota > Metazoa > Arthropoda > Insecta > Orthoptera > Tettigoniidae > Anabrus > Anabrus simplex. The sequence goes on along the minus strand of NC_090269.1, from coordinate 314,972,324 downwards.
TATGCTGAAGTTCGGATAAAATTCATTAGCAGTTCAATAAATGGAATTTATGTACAATTATATCATACATCTGGCCCCCTGTGGGTGGGGGTGGTAGAATAACACACACGGTATCCTCTGCCGATCATAAAAAGTAACTTACAGGGGCCTCAGGGGCTCTCAACTTGGGAGCGTGCGTTGGCGACCACGGACCTCTTAGCTGAGTCCTGGCATTGCTTCCACTTTCTCGTGCCAGGCTCCTCACTTTCATCTATCCTATCCGACCTACCTTGGCCAACTCTTGTTCTTTTCCGACCCCGACGGTATTAGGTTCCCGAGGCCTAGGAACTCTTTCATTTTCACTCCCTTCGTGACCCTTGTTTCTTTTTGCCGATAGCTTCATTTTTCGAAGTATCGGATCCCTTCCACTTTCTTCTCTCTGTTTAGTGTTATATAAATAACTAGCTGATGTACCCGTGCTCCGCTACGGAATTCTACACTGTATACAGAATTCTAGGTTAGGTAGTGTACACGTTGTGAGCTGGTTGTATTAAATCGCATACCGGTAGCTCTTAACGTTAGCCCAGGAACGCGACGGGGAATTTGTATGTACGTATGTTCAGTTCGTGAGCGATTCCGCTGGTGGGATCCTCAACAGCTCTGTCATCAGCTGTCATAAATGGCCTAGGCATCTCTGAAGAGGTGTACTAGGGAAATGAGGAGTGAGGTAGTTTCCCGTTGCTCTCCTCACCAAGCGACAGTTGCTATTACATATCAGTCTGCCAAGCCCACTGAAATGCATACACCAACCGACCCTACAAGCAACATTTTTCACACCATTCATAGCAGGGACTGGCTGAATAAAGATTGGCATTACTAGCATCGCTCATACCTCAGTCACTTTCATATTGTCAAAGCCAAGGATAAGACAGAGACAGATCTATGAAAGTAACAAAATTGCTCTAGCCTATACCAGAAGACATAGTGCACTGTAAACACTAGGTCCTGCCAGCAAAGGCATACGGGGAATTTACCAAACTTCTTTTCTCATATGAAGACTGGGTTGGGGAATTTTCATTGCAATGGTAGGCCCACTTGCCTACCATCAGTCACAATCAGGTTGGGGAGTTTTCATTATAATGGCAGCCACCCACTTTCCACCTGCCTTTTTTCATCCTGAGAAAGACTTTCTTAGTGGTTTTCCCAACTGAAATGAACATAGCTCAGTACAATGACACCAGTAGGAATGTCGCCATTAAAAGCAATGTTTTCATATGATATACTCGTTCAAATGAAAAACCACACATTTTCTCACTTTTAACGAACAGTGCTACGCTGCCGATCTAACAGTCCAAAGTTCCAGAACTGGAATGACCAAGCCGAAGACAGCCGTGATCCGTTAACATTCTTCACCTTTCTTCGGCGGGGAAGGGATGGTCAAATAGTGGAGAGTTCTAGGGCAAAAACTATGCCCTTTTACTAATCTATTTCCTGGGAGTACCCGATGAGCCGGAAAATCTCAATTGACTACAGCGGCGGTGGAAAAGTCCATCTGACTTGGAGGCAAATTTTTCCTCCAAGCCAGAGGAGAAACCTCCTCTTCACTGCTAATTTCGTATAAGATGAATGTAGAATTTAATGAAAATGAAGAAGCTTTTCTTAAGAAACGGCCCTTTTTTGGGCTGAATTTAGAGGTGTTTACTGAATTGTGGTGCTATAATTTGGAATAGGCGTAGATTGTATTTCTAGATCAGGTCATACTACTACTACTCAGTGAGCCTCTGCCTTAAGTGTGCACACTGTTCATTCAAGACAGCGCGTCAGAGTAGGGATAGAATAGGTGGCATACTATGATCAACCAGTGTGTTACGTACCAGCAATATCAGAAAATGTAAGAACCAGAGGAATGGCATGCTAAAGAAGAAAGTTTTCGAACTCCCCAGCTATTTCCTGCCAATATTCAATCAGGCTGTTATACTCGGTACGCGGCAGTAATTCCATCTGTCAGAGTTGAGTGGCAGCATAAGAGACAAAGAACATCATAACAAACAAGGGTCAATGTAATGTTATTGTTGATCAATGTTATGCGCTTTCAATAGTGTAGGCTTTCACAGTTAGTTTTCTTCCGACTCTGAAATACCACTCTTATCATAGTCGGTACGGTAAAACTGAATAAACATATGAAAACCTACAACCTATTTTCCAGTCTTTGACCGGGTCAGGGATGTAATGAATGAAATATAGGCTGTTATTACGAAGGGGTCACCACTCCCAAAGTGATTTATATTAATGAGTGATAGATGCTATGAAATGAGAATGGAGGGTGCTGCTGGAATGAAAGATGACAGGGAAAACCGGAGTACCCGGAGAAAAACCTGTCTCGCCTCCGCTTTGTCCAGCACAAATCTCACATGGAGTGGCCGGGATTTGAACCACGGTATCCAGCGGTGAGAGGCCGACGCGCTGCCATCTGAGCCACGGAGGCTCTGAATAAACATACATATTAGGAACTTTGTATTCTCTTTAACGTTTGTTATGTAGTACTTTTCGATAGGACCAATAACACAGGTGTAAATGAAAATGACACAGCGATTACTACTGTAGCTATCCCCACGAAAACTAGGGAACGTGGTAGAACATTTACTTCGTGTGAGTCCCTCATCAATAAAACCTGAAACGAATGCTCATCTTGCCACACAGATCACCCAGAGCCGTTTCTGGGAATTGTATTCCAGGTGAAAGACGAGGACAAAGTAGAAGTTATATTTGATTTTAGCTTCACTTTTCGAAACTGTTGCAAATTGAACACACATAGAAAACAGTGTACATGAAAATATGATGCGTAGAATAGGCGTCTTATGACAATGAAAGGATACAACCACATATTTTACAATTCTTAATTACAACTCCAACACTAACATTGAAACATTTCATTTCAAACTTTTCCTTTAATGTTATATTCCATTATGACGTACGTTACCAATAATGTGCCGAGGAACTTTCACTTATCACAAGTATTAACTACCAAAGGATTAATCTCGGACGATATTATGTTTATTAATATGACATAAATATTTGCTGGGTGTTTATAATTATCACTACTACGGTAATTTATCTCATTAGATAATCATTATTTGCCACCGAAAGAATTGGCCGTGCGGTTAGAATCGTGTAGCTGTGAGTTGGCGTTCGGGAGATGATGCGTTCGAATCCCACCGTCGGCATCCCTCAAGATGGTTTTGCGTGGTTTCATATTTCCAACCAGACAAATATTAGGGATGTACTTTAATTATTAAATCCACCTTACGAGCCCTAGTCCTTTCCTTTCCGTCGCCGAAAACCTTCGATGTATTTGTGCAACGTTAATCCACTAGTAAAATAATAAGTCATTATTTGCCTTAGATGTGTGAAATAGATAAACAAAAGTCTAATATACAAATAGATTTATTTTTTACACTCTGAAGTCGGCTCCTTGGCTAAATGGTGAGTATACTGGCGGTCTAATTAGACGGCCCTGTTTTCAATTCACGGTAGGGTCTGAGAGTTTAACTGCGTATGGTTAATTCGTACAGATCGGGAAACCGGGTGTTCGCGTTTGTCCCAACACATTCCACTTCATATTCACACAATACACCACGCAATAATCCGCCACAGAAACTCGCAGTAGTTAATACATCCCTCCATATACGGTTGACATCAGAAAGAGCATCCGACTGGAAAACTAAGTCCAGTCCACACGTGCGACACAGTTCACAACCGAGACCACACCAGTTTGGGAAAAGTGGTAGAAAAAGAAGAAGTAAATGTGTTCACACTCTGAATCAATACTTAATACTAGTTGGTAATAACATTAAATCAGCAATCAATAAGATAAACAGGCTGCCGGAAATAATGGAGAAAGTAGGAATGCAGATTTCCTTAGCGAAGACAAGATATATGAGGAACATCAATGGTGGACCTGACTGGATGATCACTAAGTATAGGAAGAATAGACAAGTCAAAAATTTCAGATATTTGGGTGAGGGGATCCAATAGAATGGTTTAAAGGAGGAAACTGTCAACGTCAGGATACGGAAGTTACACCGGACCTACCATTCATAAAGAACATATACAAAAAAAGGACAACGTATTTAGGAGTCATGTTTAGGCACTACAACTTCATTGTTAAAAACTGAGGGATTACAAGCACCAGAAACCTTGATCATGAGTAGACAGGAACAGGTGAGTCAACTGGAGAAAACAGTACGTAGGATATTAAGGAAGATCCCCAGTAAGAGGTGGGTCAATGGCAGTAGTGTAGCCAGGATCAGCCGATGAGGTGGGGCTTATAGTTACAAAATTATGATAGAGCATAATGGTGCTTGTGTGTGTGTGTGTGTGTGTGTGTGTGTGGTGCGCGCATGCGTGTGTGTCACAAGGACACTGATACAAGTCATTTATGTTGATATTCAAATTGAAGTACCAGTACACTAAAAAATCTTACATTAAAATATAGAACAAGAACACTACAATCAAGGTGATACTATCTAAAATATAACTTTCGAGGTTTTTTAGAAAATAGGTTCAAGAAATCTGTTGGTTTTACAATTATGTCTCTGTGAATGTTCGAAACAGTCAGCCCCTTGAACCGACTTTCACGTGTTTATTGTCAGATTATGTTTATTTTATTTTGTAAAAATTCCATGGAGGGGGCTCAGTAATCTCCCCTTGGCTTCGGCCCTGGCCAATCGGGAGGTACGATTCAGATATTAAGGAGGTGTACAGAAAGACAGAACCTACATACTAAGGAGCAAATACTGTTACTTTACGGACACATTTTATAATAATAATAATAATAATAATAATAATAATAATAATAATAATAATAATAATAATGGCTTTACGTCCCACTAATTACTTTTTTACGGCTTTCGGAGACGCCGAGATACCGGAATTTAGTCCCGAAGAAGTTCTTTAACGTGCCAGTAAAGCTACCGTCACGAGGCTGACGTATTTGAGCAGCTTCAAATACCACCGGACTGAGTCAGGATCGAACCTGCCTCAACCGTCCGAGCCACTCAGCCCGGCGGACACATTTTTAAGGTGTCAGATGATCGACTAACAAAATGAATATGGAATTTTATATCAAACCTCAATCAACAAGGCGGAGGTGGTTCCGGGTATGTGGAAAGGGCCTGAGATAGATCGGTATCTTAGAATGTAAAATTAATGGCAGGGTCAAATTTACACAGATTAAGAACTATCAAGGTTTTATCATGGAATCAAAACCCTAAAGGAGGAGAGGATTTCTACCGCAAGGCGCTGGCTATAATTGGCTCAAGAAGCACGATAATGGAAGGATTTCAAAGTCGAAGAAGAACAAAATATAGACACTGGAATGAAATTCGTTGTTATCACGCATTCCATAGGTGCTAACTCGATACGCAAAACAAAAATAAACAATAACAACAACAATAACAACTTAATAATGGCTTATGACAAATATGACTACAGTAGAGTACACACATGCACTTTAAAAGAGTAGAAGAGACAACGCAAAATAAAAATGCACAAGCACAAATAACTTGTATAGGTATCGTGATAAATTACAAACATTAATTATATTTATAATGTTATATTCCTGCTACGTAAAAATGAAGTTGTAGAAAAATAAAGCAAACATGGTTTCACGCAGTAAGAATGATCTATACGGTGTGTAGTTGTAAATAGGAAATCCCGGCATGAAGACCTCCTAAGGATTAACTGCCCGAGCTTAAAGTATTGCACGTCACAGAAGAATATATTACGAATAGGAAGAACACGTACAATGGGGCGCCGACAGCTGAACGTGACGTTGCGTGACAAGTTAATTGCTTGTAGAGCGCTTAACCTTACCTAACACCAGGACGAGAAGAACCTTCATGATGCCGAGCTGATTCTTGAGTACGATATTGGGGCTCTTTGTACCAGCTCTTTATATACTGGAACCAACAGCCTTTAACGCCCACATTTCCGTCCGGTACCCTCCACTCCAACCAGGAACATAATACCAATGTCACGGATACAGAATTATACATGCAACTCTCATTTAGAAACATTTGATTTAAATTAACACTTGACCAATAAAACATATTCAAGGATACAATAGAATTCGTCTTATGAAGGCTGAGTTCCTAGTCATCATCCCACAAACAATGAAGATATTTATCCCTCTATAGAATTTATTTTATTTATTTATACTTATTTTGGCCAGCCCCGTGGTGTAGGGGTAGCGAGCCTGCCTCTTACCCGGAGGCCCCGGGTTCGATTCCCGGCCAGGTCAGGGATTTTTACCTGGACCTGAGGGCTGGTTCGAGGTCCACTCAGCCTACGTGATTAGAATTGAGGAGCTATCTGACGGTGAGATAGCGGCCCCGGTCTAGGCCGAGAGGATTCGTCGTACCGACCACAGGACACCTCGTAACCTGCAGGCCTTCGGGCTGAGCAGCGGTTGCTTGGTAGGCCAAGGCCCTTCAAGGGCTGTAGTGCCATGGGGTCTAGTTTGTTTTTTTATACTTATTTTTCTCCTCCTTAATCAGTTTACCCTCCAGGGTTAGTTTTTCCCTCAGACTCAGCGAAGGATCCCACCTCTACCGCCTCAAGGCCAGTGTCCTGGAGCTTCAGACTCTAGGTCGGGGATTACAACTGGGGAGGATAACCAGTACCTCGCCCAGGCGGCCTCACCTGCTATGCTGAACAGGGGCCTTGCGGGGGTATGGGAAGATTGGACGGGATAGTCAAGGAAGTGGGAAGGAAGCGGCCGTAGCCTTATGTTAGGTACCATCCCGGCATTTGCCTGGAGGAGAAGTGGGAAACCACGGAAAAACCACTTCCAGGATGGCTGAGGTGGGAATCGAACCCACCTCTACTCAGTTGACCTCCCGAGGCTGAGTGGACCCCGTTCCAGCCCTCGTACCACTTTTCAAATTTCATGGCAGAGCCGGGAAGCGAACCCCGGCCTCCGGGGATGGCAGCTAATTACGCTAACCACTACACCACAGAGGCGGACTATTTATTTATTTTTTATTTTATTTTATTTATTTATTTATTTATTATGGCATTTTCAAATTGCACAGTTAGAGCACCTAGCCCCCTTTTAGAATTAACCACATCAAAACATCTCATTTTAAAATTATTTTCGTTCTTTGGGTCATCAGTCTATAAACTGTTTTAATGCAGCTCTCCATGTCACACTATCCTTAGCTAATGATTTTCTACGTAACTACTACATCCTACACCTACCCAATCTATACATTCAAGCCTTGGTGTATCCCTACCCTTCTAACCACCTACCGTTCGCTCAAAAACTAACTGAACAAGTCCTGGGTGTCTTAACATGTGTCCTATCATTCTGTCTCTTCTTCTCGTCAAAATTTGCCTAATCGTTCTCCTCTCACCAAGTCGATTCAGTATCTCGTCATTTGTGGTCCTATCTACGCATCTGACTTTCAGCATTCTTCAGTAACACCATACTTCACAAAATTCTATTCTCTTTCTGTCTGTGCTAGTTATTATCCATGTTGCAATTTCATACAGTGCCACACTCCAGGACGAAAGTCTTCAGAAACATTTTCTAATTCCTATATCAATGTTCAAAGTGAGCAAATTTATTTTATAAAGAAAGGCATTCCTTGCTTGTGCTGGTCTGCATTTTATAACCTCCTTACTTCAGCCAGCATTATTTATCCTACCACCTCCTACCACCTCAACTAACAATATGCATCTACTTCCTTTAAGACAGGGCCCCTCAAACGCCCAAACTCTCACGAGTGCAAACTGCGGCGCAGAGTTCCTGTGCACAGTGCATCGGTCTCACTCGGCTCGGCTCGGACCAACGCTTCGTCTCTGGGCTACTCGGCTAAGCTCGGCTCAACTCGGCTCGGATTTGGAGCGCTATGGAGCAAGTGAGGAAGAGGGATACAGGCGGAGCGAGCGAGACAGGCGTGGGGAACAAGAGAGACAGCGCTATTGCTCCAAATCGAGGAGTGGGGGTCTGCACTCTGGTCAACCAAGCGAAGTCGTCTTTTGCACCGTGCACAGTGCATGCACCCTGAGAGGCCCTGCTTTAAGACTTCATTTTCTGCATCACCAGATTTGGTTCGACTGCACTCCATTACTTGCATTTGGACTTATTTATTTTCACCTTGTAGGCCTACTCCTTCTCCAGTAATGTGTCCATAACTTTCAGCATTTTCTCCAGAATTTCTGCAGACTGAGGTAAAATAGCAATTTCATAGGCAAATCTCAGAGATTTGATTTCCACTCCTTGGATTGTGATTCCCTTTCTCAATTCCTCGTCGATATCCTTTACCGCGTGTTCTACATAAACATTGAACAGAAGAGGGGACACCTATTATCTACAAATAATACTTATAACATACGAGAAGAAGAATTATTAGAAAGAAAGATTTTTAGGAAGAAAGTCTGACAAATGGAAGGATTCCAAGGGAGGAAGGAAAAGAAAACAGGCACAAAGTGGACTGAAGACAGGAAAAAGAAGCATAGTGAAACAATGAAAGAATAATGGAAGAAAAGGAAAGAACAACTAAGGAGAATTGAAACTGTAACATACCGGGCGAGTTGGCCGTGCGCGTAGAGGCGCGCGGCTGTGAGCTTGCATCCGGGAGATAGTAGGTTCGAATCCCACTATCGGCAGCCCTGAAAATGGTTTTCCGTGGTTTCCCATTTTCACACCAGGCAAATGCTGGGGCTGTACCTTAATTAAGGCCACGGCCGCTTCCTTCCAACTCCTAGGCATTTCCTATCCCATCGTCGCCATAAGACCTATCTGTGTCGGTGCGACGTAAAGCCCCTAGCAAAAAAAAAAAATTGTAACGTGGTCCTTAGAAGGCCGGAACGCAAGAAGAAGAAGAAGAAGAAGAAGAAGAGCCTGCGTGGTTCAGGCGGCAGCGTGCCGGCCTCTCATCGCTGGGTTCCGTGGTTCAAATCCCGTTCACTCCATGTGAGTTTTGTGTTGGGCAAAGCGTAGACGGGACAGATTTTTCTCCGGGTACTCCGGTTTTCCCTGTCATATTTCACTCCAGAAACACTCTGCAATATCATTTCATTTCATCTGTCATTCATTAATCATTACCCCAAAAGGAGTGCAACAGGCTTCGGCAGCCGGCACAATTCCTATTCTCGCCGCTAGATGGGGCTTCATTCATTCCATCTTCGACCCGGTCAAATGAATGGAAACAGGCTGTGGATTTTCAATACTTTCAATCTAACAGAACTGCACAACACTGTTCATTCAGTATAGAACTGAACTACATCCGACGGAAAAAACAGGTAATAGCGATGAAGGATCTGCCAAGATGCCTATTGCCTGACCAATTAACAACTTGCAGCTATTGAAGTTATGGGCGCTCAGACTGGTGATCTACTGAGCCGATTTGCCTGGCTTTCTTTTCCAAGTTCACCGTCTCCCATATTAGACATTTCCTCTGATCTCCTCACGGGGTTGCGTTGGCACCGTAAGTGCTAACCAAATTCTGAGGACGGCACGTTAATTTTAGGGGTCTTGATCATCGTTTAAGTAAGTAAGTATGTAAATACACAAAGTCTTCAAAATGGAAAACGAATGTTAAATAGCGTAAATGATGTCAGGTGAGGCAGGTCGTTTAATGCTGGATGTAAGGGCTGAGGACGTCAACAACAGTCTGATAGAATTAATGCACGCCAGCGTGAGTAGCTCAGAAGGTTGAAACGCTGACCCTAAAGTTCAAGTTGGCGTTTTCGATCCTGGCCCAGTCCGGTGGTATTTGAAGGTGATCAAATAAGGCAGACTCGTGTCGATATTAATCATTTACCACTGATCTGCGTTTAGAGCTGTCGCACGAAATCCCGCGGGGCACATTTCTAGCATCTCGACGTTTCTAACATTCGTAGAAATAGTTATTTAGTCTTAAAACCAATAACATTACAGTTATTTATGCTACGAACGCTGAAAGTGAGGTTTTCGGTATGAATTGAGATGTTTCAAGTCGAATACGTGAACCACTTTGAGCCTCATAAAGTACATTTTTAAAAATTATAATACGATAACCACATTATGCTCAGTCGTTAGACGTACTGACTCGCCCACATGAGGCAGTATAGCCACATGGTAGGTACAGTATCTATGTAACTGTCTTAGAGCATGAAAATTTTTTGTGATTGTATGTTTTTATGTTGGTAGAAGTTGAGTGCGGTATGTAACTACAATATCGTAAAGTTCCACTTTCCACATTATTTTTAAGTAATTAAAGGTAGGAAATTCGACATAATATGAACTAGCATATAATTAATATGTTGTTGTCTAATGTATCTGCCGACCCCGTGGTGAAGGGGTTGTGTGTCTGCCTGATACCCGCAGGGCCTGGGTTTGATATCCGGCCACGACAGGGATTTTTACCTGGATCTGAGGGCTGGTTCGAGATCCACTCAGCCTGCGTGATTACAATAGACGAGGTATCTGACGGTGAGTTGTCGGCTCCGGTCTAGAAAGCCAATAATAATGACGGAGAGGATTCGTCGTGCCGATCACACGACATCCCGTAATCTGCAGGCTTTCGGGATGAGCAGAGGTCACTTGGTGAGCTATGGCCCATCGGGTCTGTTATGTCATGGAGTTTGGATTAGTCTAATATGTCTACAGTACCTACTGTAATTAACTGGAGATAGGCATAGGACAAAAGTGGCCAGTACAATTTTGAATTGATGTGAAAGAAAACACTAAAGCACGTAGGGGTTTGGGAGGAGAGGTGTTTCCGATTTTCATCCCTTGCAGGATTAAATGGTTTCCGATTTTATTCCCGCATTGTCTTTGAGTATTGTTCTCAACTGATTCCTGCCTAACCTATCCCTGCCTAGATATCATATAAGCATTAAAATCAGAAACATAAGTTATTTTCATAAATCTGTATACGAAAAGTGATTGGAAAAACTTGATTCCGAACTATAAATAATACCTTTATTTTCCTCCAGATCTATACAGACTTGCTCCTACTAGATCTTACAGAAGAAAATATAACAACATTTGAAAATGAAAGGTATAAACGCAAGAAGTCTTCTTCCTCAAGCGTGTGTCAGAGTCGCGGGTAACCTGCAACCTCGAATTATCCATTGAATAACATTGTATTCATATTTTGTTTTGTGTGTGTGTGTGTGTGTGGAGTTTTTTCAATAAAGCAGGTAATTATTAAGAAATTCGAATTAGTTAGGAAATGCCAATATTACACCCTACATATGTATGTATGTATGTATGTATGTATGTATGTATGTATTAATGTATGTATGTATGTATGTATGTATGTATGTATGTATGTATGTATGTATGTATGTATGTATGTATGTATGTATGTATGTATGTATGTTGGGTATTCAGCCCGAAGACTGGTTGTATCCTCAACAGGCTCACCATTAGTTGTCATAGATGGCCTAGGTGTCACTGAAGAGGTACACTAGGGAAATGAGGAGTGAGGTAGTTTCCCGTTGTTTTCCTCACTGATTGGTATGTATACTGAATCTTATTTCAGATAATTCCCGTGCCGAAAGCAACTTCATAGAACAAGAATTGGAAAACCTCACAAACGCCACTGGTACACGCTATGAGTTTTTATCAAATATATTGTTATCAGTATCTGCCACCAGAATAGCGGAATGCTTATCTTCCTTTTATCCGACAGTTGCATGATTTCAGAATTCGTACCGCGTTATATAAGATATATTGTCGAAATGAAATATCCAGTCAGTTTGAAATTGTATTGTTGACAATTTATAACCTAATTATAAACAAATTTACATATATTTAGGAAAAAATTAAATGGCGTATGGCTTTTAGTGCCGGGAGTGTCCGAGGACATGTTCGGCTTGCCAGATGCAGGTCTTTTGAGTTGACACCCTAGGTGACCTGCGCGTCGTGATGAGGATGAAATGATGATGAAGACGACACATACACCCAGGTCCCGTGCCAGCGAAATTAACCAATGATTGTTAAAATTACCGAACCTGCCGGGAACTGAACCCGAGACCCCTGTTACCAAAGGCCAGCACGCTAACCGTTTAGCCATGGAGCCGGACATCTTTAGCAAAAATTCGATGTACAGTACAATGTATTGGACGTAACGTACATGTGGGGCAGCAGATATTCTCGGCTGGGCTCTAGTTATGCGGAATACGCCTCACGTTGCACGGCCGCCTGAAATTAGACCTACCCGGCGGTTGCAAAGTTTGGGCTGGGAAGACTTGGGAGAAAGGAGACGAGCTGCTCGACTAAGTGATATGTTCCGAGCTGTCAGTGGAGAGATGGTGTGGAATGACATTAGTAGACGAATAAGTTTGAGTGGTGTCTTTAAAAGTATGAAGATCAATTTGGAGTTCAAGAGGACAAATTTGGACAAATATTCGTTTTTAGGAAGGGGAGTTACGGACTGAAATAATTTACCAAGGGAGGTGTTCAATAAATTTCCAATTTCTTTGCAATCATTTCAGAAAAGGCTAGGAAAACAACAGATAGGGAATCTTTCACCTGAGCGACTGATTGATCAATTGATTGATTTCTTGATTTTAGAAAACGGATGGATACTGGAATTTTTTCTCCGCAGGAGTTCTTTTATTTGATTGTAATTTTTATCGAAATAAGGCATCGCATTTATGCATCTTCAAATGGCATCGTACGTATTGAGCTGGGATCGATCCCGCCAATTTCTTGGAACCAGACAGTCTGTGTTCTTCTTTCTGAATCACTCAGCACACTGTTAAGATCGTCAGTAGCCGACAGGGTGCCAAAAGTTTACCCTACAGGATATCCTTGATATGCCTGAAGCCAACAACATTTTTTGTAACTCAGTAACCTCGGCACATGGTGGGGTAGAATTATAAGCTCTACGCCCTGACGCCTTTGCCCCCCAAGAATTTACATGTTACTAATTTTTTGTGCAGGTTAAGTGAACCTGAGGGCCATGTGCACCTCCGTAAGTGGAAATCACGTTTCTTAAATTTTTCGACTTCGTGACGAGGAATCGAACCCACGTCCTTCCGGGTAAACCGGACACACCTTTACCACTTCGGCAATGAAGCCCTTAATGCTACGATATAACGAAGTATAATTTAGATGTTTGTATATTCCCCATTTTTTCATTTAAAATGATCAGTCATTAGTTCATCTTGGCAATAATCAAAACCAGTATGCCTCTTCAGTGATACCTAGGCTATCTATGACAGCTGTTGGCGGAGCTGTGGAGGATCAAATCAACCTTGTTTTGAGAAGAAGTACAACTAGGCAATCATCCTCTATATAGCACTAATCAGAGAAAAAAAAATGAAAGGGATCCGACATTTTGAAAATGAAGATATCGGCCATACGAAGATAAGGGCTACGAAAGGCATGAAAATGAAAGACTCCCTAGGCCTCGAGTGCTCCAATACCTTCGGGGTCGGAAAAGAACAAGATTTCACCAAGGGAGGTCGGATAGGATAGATGAAAGTGAGGAGGTGGTGGTGGTGATTATTGTTTTAAGAGGAAGTACAACTAGGCAACCATCCTCTATATAACACTAATCAGAGGAAAAACTTGGAAGGGATCCGACAGTTCGAAAAATGAAGATATCGGCCAAAGGAAGACAAGGGCCACGAAGGGCATGAAAATGAAAGACTCCCTAGCCCTCGCAAACCTAATAGCGTCGGGGTCGGAAAAGAACAAGAGTTGATCAAGGGAGGTCGGATAGGATAGATGAAAGTGAGGAGCCTGGCACAAGTAAGTGGATGCAATGCCAGGACTCGCTAGGGAAATGAGGAGTGAGGTGACTTCCCGTTGCCTTCCTCGCCGAGTCAGAAGTCGCTGTTGCATATCAGTCTTCCAAACCCACTGAAATGCATGCACCAACCGACCCTATCAGCGATATTTTCACACCATTCATAACAGGGACTGGCTGCATAAGGAATAGTATTGCTAGCATCACTCATACCTCGGACACTTTCATATTGTCAAAGCCAAGAATAAGCCTAACAGAGATCAATGAAAGTAACAAAATTGGTCTAGCCCATACCAGAAAACATAGTGCACTGTAAACACTACATCTCGCCAGGAAAGACATTATTTTTTACAAAGTCATCAGAATTCTGTTTGGTCAAATATTTTAGTCATTTTTATTTATTTTAGAGCATTCTTCTATAAATATAAGGGCATTTTATTGATAATTTTCAGGGATTGTCTACATCATCAACACCCGCCCCCTAATATAAGCAAGCAACATGTCGGAGCAATATGTTGCCCAAGTCGAACACCATGCGATCAATTAATTATTCACATCACGGTACTTCTTCTTTATTTTGAGAAAGAGGAGTAAAGGTTAAAGTCAGTGAGTTAAGTTGAGGGTCAATGCCGAGAACCATGTCGTGCTCCTAACATACAGGTAACTAGTCTTCTTCTAAATCCTGTATGCATGACCTTGGTTATTGAAACAATAGAATGAGCTAATAATATGATTACGAAATACGTAAATTATTGCCACTCCTTAACGAGGTTTTAAATACTTCAAACAATGGGACGAAGATCAAACTTTATTTTCTAAATCTAAGAAATAAAATCTTTGCTTGGGAAATTCTAGAGAGTGGGCTGTTCGTCACGATTATTTCTAGAGAAACGTTTCGATCTAGTTGTAGAAAGAATACTTTTCAGTTTTTGTCGAGTATTTCTGGAGTCAACAGGAATATTCTTGGTTATAGCCGGATACCCCACCTGACGCTGTGAAATTCTTCCGGTTCCATGCCGAAAATCGCGCTGTGCATATGTGTAATTTTGCTGAAAGAAGTACTTTACAGGCACATTTACCTACTAGCACGTGTCAAAGGAAATAAAATTTCAAAATTGGGGTGCAGTGAAGATCAAAAGTACGCGGTAGAGAACTTGCCTAGACCAAAAAAATAATGTACTCACTGAAAATTACAACCTGGGATCAAGCATGATTCAAACTTCAGCAATCCGATTGGAATGACGTCTGCACCCGCTCCAAGCATTTAAGATCTATTTGCAATCATGAAATGCCAAATCTGGGATCAATCGGGATTTAAACTTCAGCTATCAGCGCGGAATGATATCTGCACCCAGTTCCGAACTTTAGGATATATTAGCCGGTCATGAAATGCCAAATCTTGCTCATCCTGCCGTTCAACATCAACTCGAGTGACAGTGATAATATTTCAGTTTTAATTACAATGCTTGGCAACACCGTCCCAAGCACATATTCCACCATCAAAGAGGTAAAATGGGTGATGAGGGCTGAAAACAAATATATATTTATTCTTCTGAAACCGATTGACGTATAAAGTTGAAATTTCTCATTGCGGTTCTTGTTTTTTGTTTTTGTGGGGGCTCAAAGGGGAAGAAATTTAGAAATTCAACCTCTAAGGGTATTAGAAAGGGGTTAGAGCTTGAAAATGAAAATTACTCCTTCGTCTAAATCAATTTGACACCTCAGGTAGAATGAAATACGAAATAAATTGTAAAATTGAAACCACAAGAGGATTAGAAAAGTCTTCCACTCCGAAAATCGCGCTGTGCACATGCGTAACTTCGCTGAAAGAGGTACTTTACAGGCATAATTGCCTACTAACACGTGTTAAAGAAATCAACATTTTGGAGTTGAGGTGTAGTGGAGAAAAAAAATATGCAGTGTAACACTTACCTGGACAATAAAGGCCACGTACCACACTAATACCAGTAATTTACTTCCGCGTTACCAGTGCACGGTTTTGCTTCACGTAATTGCATGAAAGCTTGGAAAATGGTTTATGGCACTGGACATTTTGTGTCGACTACTCATAGTTTACTCTATTTCCACAGCGGATGGACCTCACGGACACGTGATGTAATTGTCCTCTTTTCTGGTTACATAATTAAGAAATTGTCGCACTTACGTGTTGGCGAGTGAGCACCCCCCACAGTTGAAGAATCCTCCAGTCAGAAATCAGAACGCAAAATACAGTTTGCAAGTAAATTATGTAAACTTTTGTGGTGGTGGAGATATGACTATGATTGCCTATTGTCCTCGCTGGTTCTTGAAGCATTGATTTCAGTTGTATTGTTAAGGAACGTTTATGCTCTTAAACGGCAGAATGATACCAGGCTGCAAGTTAAATCCCTACATAAACATCTCATAGACGTGGCCACCGTTGCACTTTGGTCAACAAGAAATGTGCATACCATGCATTCCTCTCATCCCACAGGATTGTCAGATTCTGGATTGCATCTTCACTAGGGTAAACGCATAAACGGGATTTTGAATAAAGGTTACATATCTTTTCATATGGTTATGAGGGTATGTAAGGGCTGTAGTAAGGATGTGAAGGAGAACACATAGAAGTCACTGGTAAGATCATAATATAATTCTATTAATACCGGTGATAAAACAACCCAATCAACAATACCCATCTACTTTGCACCGAAGTAATTTTTCATGGCTACCCTCTTGAGCAGGTTTTGGGGTTATTAAACAACCCAAAATTTTAATTAAAAGTAATGTGACTAGTTTTAAGTTCCACTAACTACTTTAACGGTTTGAGGGTTTTCGAAGATTTCTAGGTGCCGGAATTCTGTCCTGCAATACTCCCTTAACATGTGCAACTTCTAACGTTTACAGGTGGACTCCCCAGCCAGTGCTTTTGGCATATTCAGACCGTCGCCTGCGAAATACGATACTATCTGCGTCTGACGAGAAGTCGCGGCAGCTTGAAGGTACGGCACGAGTAACAAATACTACGCTCTTAGCTACAAACATCAGTCGTGACAGACATAGAGTTCTCTGAATCATTGCATATTAATGATCATACTGTTCACTATGCAGAACATTCAGTAAATGTGTAACTAAGGCAGAATATTGCACCGTCGCTTTGACAGTTCACGACAGCTCCCCTTTTGCAAGAGTCACCACGGACGGAACAGATGTTTGTTGTCAGGCCTTGAGACTTGACATAGGCGCATGCGTGGCTGCCATGCTTACCCCGCATCCACGCGACTTCTCGCCAGACACCATTGTAAGGCCGGCAGATAAGCGGCTGACGGTGGGCGGCAAGCTAATAGTTCGACAATAACTCACCAGTTGGTAGATAAGCTCACTACTTTCTCAAGTTGTAAATGCGCGCACTTCGTACTAATGAAGTATTTTTATCCTAAATCCCCTCATAACTCACCCTGATATTTATACATCTTCATCACTACACTATCTTCTGAAATTGAATAAGCAACTTCAATAAGCCAAGGTTTTTCAAAGAAGAAAAAAAATAACATATACCAAATTAAGACTGCATATCTTTCTTGGTTTTTCCGTTAAGATTTCACTGAAGTTTTAAAACCTTCCTGTTGAGAGGCTTCTTGAGTTTTAAAAATCACTCGTACTTCTGTAAATTATTTGTAGCAATGTTACTTAAAAATGGCTTAAGAATTTTTCTGAAAGAAGGTGTGTAAGGGCATCATCACAAGTGTCACATTTTATTTCTATTTTGAATTTGTATTTCAGGAGATTGGAGCAGTTCTTCAGTAATTCTCTTTGAGGAAGGCAAAGCACAGCTGCAAGAAACAAATCAGAGATAATCGTCAGGGGTGATACAGAAGGTTACTTTCGATATCGTAATCCTCCCCGGACTTGAAATATTATGCATAGCGCTGGATTTTGAATTGCAGGACTCAATATGTTTTTCTAAACAACCATCAGAATTTGTTCTTTCTTCTGCTATGCGGACCAAGTATCCTGCTACCATAGCAATTGAAATGTTGGTCATATAACCTGCAGTTTCTGTAACAAAATCTCTCTCTTTCGTAGCGTTTATCCCAAAGTATGGGGTCCGCTGTTTTGCTACATCTCCTCCATTTCATCCTATCGAAAATGTTGGCCTTGATATTGTCAGTCGACCGCTTTAAAGGCCTTCCACGTGGTCTTATTCGTCCCGGATCAACTTGGAGAGCTCTTTCAGCAACTGAACCGTCCTGCTTCCTCATAACGTGACCGTACCAGCGGAGACGCGCTTCCCTCACTTTCTCCACAGTTGGAGCGTCGCCAAGCCTTTGTCGAATAACTTCATTTCTTATGTGGTCACATCGAGTCAGTCCCAGAGTCCATCGAAGCATCTTCATTTCCACTGTATGAAGAGTCTGCTCATGCTTTTTTGTCTTTAACTGACAGTCTGCCCCGTAAATAGCTGCTGGGCCTACCACGGTCTTGTAATTTTTTGCCTTTAGATGGTGAGGTATCTTCTTATCGCAAAGAACTCCGGTGACTTGTCTCCACTTGAGCCAGGCTCCATTTATCCGCTCTCGGGTATCAAAAGTAGCATCACAGTTCGAAGTGACAACTGACCCTAGGTATTTAAAGTGCATGATTGTCTGCAAGTCTTCATTATTGATCCTTACGATCCTACTAGTTTGGGGGCCGCATTCTAGGTATTCAGTTTTCTGGGTGTTGAGGCGTAGACCATTCTCAGCTAATTAAGTTTGTGTCTGGCGTTGGAGTCCAAGGCGTGTTTGTTGGGCAAATAGCACATCATACGCATAAAGGAGGGTCCAGGGATACGATGTCTGTATTTCAGCCGTTGCTGTATGCAAGCAGAGAATAAATAATAATGGTTATAGAGCTGTGCCCTGATGTACACCCACGATGATATCAAAAGGCGGCGAGATTCCAGCTGGACTCCGGACCACACTAGTTGGATTGTGATATATAAGTTGTACCAAGCTTACATAGGCTTCCGGAACTTCAAGACTATGAACAGCTCGCCAGATGAGGTCATGTGGAACTCGGTCAAATGCTTTTTGTAAGTCCAGAAATGCCATGTGTACACTCGTCTGCCTCTCCCTATGTTTTTCCATCAATAGATGTGTGGCATGGATAGCATCGATGGAGCTGCAGCCCTTAACAAATCCACACTGGTTGGATGTTACTGTGACAATGTTTCTGAGCCTGTTGTGCATCACTTGTTCGAATATCTTCAGTGTTTGACAGAGGAGTCGAATAGGGTGGGATGTTGAGCAGTCACTCACGTCTCCTTTACCCGTCCAGATCCTGCAGTTCTCGATGTAAAGCTTGATATTGCGTCGTAGAAGGCAATGATATTTTTAATCGCAGTTCTATATAGAACGGTTGCCTTGTGAGCTCATAGGTTAGTTTCGAAGGAGCGTGTCTTGCCAGACAGGAAACTTAAAAAAAATACATAACCATCACTCTTTCTAGTGTACCTAGGGTATCCTTCGTTAGGTGTTCCCAGATAATGTCTAAGGCGTATGTCATGATGGGGTCTGTTTGCACGCAGACTTTTTTTTTCTCAGCAGCACGTAACTTTTTAGGAACACTCTGCCATCTGTTGAATATATGTGGACGCTGGGAAAGGTTAGAGATTCAAAGAGTATCTAGCAGGGAAAAGTATTCTTCCGTGATCAGAGGAAGTGTATACTCTCTGGCTTGAAAGACAGTAATGAAACCTGCTTGCATGGAATGACATTACAAAGGATGGAAATCACATATATCAGAATATTAATGAAAGTATTACTCGCTTAGCAACCTGCTACAGATGCTACATAATGTATTGCGGGTTAGGGTAAGTCCTCGCTTACAATTCTTGGAGTGATCATTTAATGACTTGATTTTATGATTACTCAACGTTGGCTCAACTTGGAGACCTATCAATGTCTCATCGTTCACCGGTACTTAATTTTGGAGAGAATAAAACAGAAATAAAGAATATCTGACTAGCAGAACGGACGAACGGATTTGCCAAAGCTGTTTTTAGTAATCAGTCCCAAATTATCTTCCGACGTCGAAAAAAAATTTTTGCTGCCTAACAGACTCCTTGGGATTATTTTAAGCCATATTAGAACAAAAATAGTTTTTGATGCCATTGCTTCAAAAGTTATTTTCTTGTCCAATATATTGGACACTTTGTCTGGGATGTGGTAAGACCATGAAATCTGAAGTGAATAAAATGCAGGTTTAAACATACTTTTTATTGCAGAATATGACTAAACATCGTTAATATCAATGATATTTATAAATAAATCACAAAATAATTAAGACTGACTTTTTACTTCAAAAGAAATACTCCCGACAAACAAAATCATTTGGATTGACTTCACATTTTTACATTTCTTCCTAGAAATTAAGCCTGTTTGCTGTCTTTATACCTGTAAAAGAAAGGTACCGGTTTTTCTCTTTGGGAAAATCAAATGATCATAAATATGTCTTTCAATGAAATGTGCATTGTGATGTTACCTAGCAACTGTGCAGGCTGTGATGTGACGTATTGATGGATGGCCATGACATAGAGCTCTATGGACTGTGTAGCTCCCTTTATACATCTCCATGAGTTATTTCCTACAGCTCTGTGGCATTTTACTGGCATTGGTACTTTTGAAATTTGTTTTACCGGACTACAGGGCAGAAATATTTGTGTATTTTGCAAAATTTTCAAAATCATCATCTGTGTTATACTTGCTGAATAAATCAATAGGATACTCTTGTAAACCTTGAACATCACTAAAATCATGTTGGAGACAAATAAAAGAAGAGAAAGAGCGATGCATGTATTGAATTTCAGCGTTTTTTATTTTTTGTGTATTTTTTCAGCAAGATAAGCCTACGGGTGGCCAACGTTTGTTACACTTGTCTCACCAGTCCCTAACTGTGTAAGTAAACCTACAGCTTCTTCCCCACCTTCTCCCATTAGTTCATCTGTCACAACACGTTCACATCCAATATCATCTGCCAATCCTGTGAATCCCATTTGGGTTTCATGTCTTCCTTGACTGAAATATTTGTATATCCTATCCTGACGCCTTGGCCAACAGCAGCTGGAATATCTTCAAAATAATCCTTTTCATCTGAAATATCAGTATCAAGCAGATCTCCGTCTTCCAGCATGTCCGGGATCCCCTTGGCATGAGTTTCATTCACTACTCTGATTTTTTCCTGCATCCGAGAAGTAAAACAACATATTACATAATTTCTATAATAATAATAATGTTATTTGTTTTAAGTCCGACTATCTACTCTTTTACGGTTTTCGGAGACGCCGAGGTGCCGGAATTTAGTCCCACAGGAGTTCTTTTACGTGCCAGTAAATCTACCGACAAGAGGCTGACGTATTTGAGCACCTTCAAATACCACCAGACTGAGCCAGGATCGAACCTGCCAAGTTGGGGTCAGAAGGCCAGCGCCTTAACCGTCTGAGCCACTCAGCCCGGCTACATAATTTCTAAAAATAACCTTACACTTTTAGTGTTGAAGGGCAAAACCTAATTATTACACATTTTGGAAGAATTATTGTATAATTTATGCCTGTAATACTTTGCAAAAGATTCACAAGTTGCGAACTCTCATCAGCATCCATGTCATGAACTTCAGATGAAGTACTACCATTGTGACCTGATGTCCAAAATTTTGGACATTGAATTCCATCACTTAGGCAGCTCAAGTAAACTCGTTTTTTCAGTTATCATATTATAAAACTGAAACTTACGTTACTCTCTTCCACACACATAATTTTCTGAAGTCATATGAAGCAAACTGTTCAAGTAATTAATGACAAACTGGGGCAAATATTCATTTATAGGAAGGGGAGTTAGGGATTGGAATAACTTACCAAGAGAGATGTTCAATAAATTTCCAATTTCTTTGAAATCATTTAGGAAAAGGCTAGGAAAACAACAAATAGGGAATCTGCCACCTGGGCGGCTGCCCTAAATGCAGATCAGTATTGATTGATTGATTGATTGATTGATTGATTGATTGATTGATTGATTGATTGATTGATTGATTGATTGATTGATTGATTGATTGATTGATTGATTGATTGAGTCTGCCATTTTGCATGTTTTCATGTTTACTTCGAAACTCTATCAACAGAGGGCAGTGATATTCGATGCCTTGCACTAGCCAAACGTCCAAAATAATGATCACAAGGTTTGAATGGTAGTTGAGACAGTTTACTGCGTTTAAAATAGGATAAAAGCTAGTGTCCAATATATTGGACATCAGGTCTGAGGGGGTTTTAATGTATAGATTAAAAAGCACATTGATAGAACTAGAAACATTGGTAAATAAAACTCGCTTTGAAATTTACCATCAAAAACAGTTCAAAAGACATTTAGGAAAGGCAGAAAATCTACACCTAAAGACACCCTCACGTTGTACAACGATCCATTAATCGTAGTGAATCTGGGTATAACGCTCCAGACTTCAGCATGATTATTCAGCTATCATACACAACAGAGGTCAGCGAATGCTATCAGAGCCATCTATAAGATCAAAAATCTAACATCCCTCTACCTCTCACTACAGTTTTGACACTATTGCAACGTCCATCACACCCATTGTGATATATGGTATAGAAATACACTGACTGACAGAGCAAATGCAACACCAAGGAGGAGTGGTTCGAAAGGGATGAAAGTTGGGGAAAAAACAGAGACGGCACGGACGAATAATTGATGTTTATTTCAAACCGATATGCAGGTTACACAATGCGCACGGCATCGACTCAGTAGGATGTAGGACCACCGCGAGCGGCGATGCACGCAGAAACACGTCGTGGTACAGAGTCAATAAGAGTGCGGATGGTGTCCTGAGGGATGGTTCTCCATTCTCTGTCAACCATTTCCCACAGTTGGTCGTCCGTACGAGGCTGGGGCAGAGTTTGCAAACGGCGTCCAATGAGATCCCACACGTGTTCGATTGGTGAGAGATCCGGAGAGTACGCTGGCCACGGAAGCATCTGTACACCTCGTAGAGCCTGTTGGGAGATGCGAGCAGTGTGTGGGCGGGCATTATCCTGCTGAAACAGAGCATTGGGCAGCCCCTGAAGGTACGGGAGTGCCACCGGCCGCAGCACATGCTGCACGTAGCGGTGGGCATTTAACGTGCCTTGAATACGCGCTAGAGGTGACGTGGAATCATACGCAATAGCGCCCCAAACCATGATGCCGCGTTGTCTAGCGGTAGGGCGCTCCACAGTTACTGCCGGATTTGACCTTTCTCAACGCCGACGCCACACTCGTCTGCGGTGACTATCACTGACAGAACAGAAGCGTGACTCATCGGAGAACACGACGTTCCGCCATTCCCTCATCCAAGTCACTCTAGCCCGGCACCATGCCAGGCGTGCACGTCTATGCTGTGGAGTCAATGGTAGTCTTCTGAGCGGACGCCGGGAGTGCAGGCCTCCTTCAACCAATCGACGGGAGATTGTTCTGGTCGATATTGGAACAGCCAGGGTGTCTTGCACATGCTGAAGAATGGCGGTTGACGTGGCGTGCGGGGCTGCCACCGCTTGGCGGCCGATGCGCCGATCCTCGCGTGCTGACGTCACTCGGGCTGCGCCTGGACCCCTCGCACGTGCCACATGTCCCTGCGCCAACCATCTTCGCCACAGGCGCTGCACCGTGGACACATCCCTATGGGTATCGGCTGCGATTTGACGAAGCGACCAACCTGCCCTTCTCAGCCCGATCACCATACCCCTCGTAAAGTCGTCTGTCTGCTGGAAATGCCTCCGTTGACGGCGGCCTGGCATTCTTAGCTATACACGTGTCCTGTGGCACACGACAACACGTTCTACAATGACTGTCGGCTGAGAAATCACGGTACGAAGTGGGCCATTCGCCAACGCCGTGTCCCATTTATCGTTCGCTACGTGCGCAGCACAGCGGCGCATTTCACATCATGAGCATACCTCAGTGACGTCAGTCTACCCTGCAATTGGCATAAAGTTCTGACCACTCCTTCTTGGTGTTGCATTTGCTCTGTCAGTCAGTGTAATATGGGATCACCTCACAATCAATGATCTCGAAAGAAAAGAGAGTGTCAAGTCGCATTTCTTAAAATGTGCCCTTAGAGTTGGAAAAGTGGCCCCTACAAGGTCAATTTTCCAGCTAGCGAAAGAATCCTTCTACAAAGAGAACCTTAGGATGAAATTTTCATTGCTAGCTACAGGATCATGTGCACACCTAATTAGAGTGTAGACAAACAAAGAGCAGAGAGATCGATCAAGACTTTTATATTACTGACGCCATGATGGACAGAACGTGGACCAATGAGAATCAAGATCACAGGCACATAATAACCAGACTCGCCAATCATGGTTTCCACCATAAGACATGTTCAGTCAGAAGATTTCACAGCCCGAGTGACAAATATGTATATGTACTATGTTATCAGAGGTGTACCAAGTATCAGCTAACGACGTGCCACAAAAGAACAACATCTTTTAGTGAAAATAATAAAAATGAATGCCCATTGAGGCGATCCTGTGTCAGTTTTTCCTTTGGGAACATCAACTGATCATAAATAACTTTTTCAATAAATGAAACTCAAATTGATAAGGATTAATTGATTTCATGTAACGAATCGTTTTTCAGAGACATGTGAATGGAATTTGGTGTCGACAAGTGTAGGATTCAGTGCAATGAAAGGGATAAAATAACTCAGGGCTTATAAAACGACCACGAATGAAATAATCAGTTCTGTAGGGCATGACGAGATGAGGCCTGACATTCTCTGTCACTCAGTCATGGCCACCCATCAATACATCACGTCAGAGTCTGCAAGATCCTATCGTCCGCCTGTACTCTAACGCCCCTCTTTGATAATAAGTCTGCCGGTGGATGGAAGAACGACTCCATTTTAGTGGACGGAAATGTTTTTTTGTAAAATATAGATTTTGGACGTATTAAACTTATAAAGACAGGGAGCCTAAAAACATATTCATTCTTCAATATTTCTCTGTGTAGTTGAGAAAAGAGTAACTTATTCTTGTAAATGAGTGTATAAATCGCATTTATTTATTTTACCAAACCGGTATTCCTGTTTGCTTTCATATCTGTTCTATCTATCGAGTGAAGTTTTAATGCTTCTTCGTTGTAAATTGTTTGTTTTCCATATTCGATTCTTATCACATGATTTAGCAAATTGAAATGGCTGCCATTCCTTCAAATTAATTCAACTGATTCAACCTGGTGTCATCACAGATCTTCCTGGCTGTTTATCAATTGTATATGGTAGACACTTCATGAATACTGAGCCCAGGTTTACGGCCAGGTACTTTTCCTGACCTAAAATCTATATGGAGACGCGTTTTCACTATTTCATGATTCTGTAGTGGTTTGTAATGGGGTACGTTCTATTTATATGGAGACGTGTAATAATATTAACACAGACGCCAGACCTGTGACCCGGAGGAATTAAACAAACACGGTTAAAATCACGACCCGGCCGGGAATCGAACCCATGGCCTTCTGAACCGACGGGCACTACACCGATCAATCAGCCGAGGAGCTGGGTGGTGAAACATCCACTAATTTGATTGTTAAATCCTCCTACAATTTTATTTACAATGTTTAAGGAAGGCTTTTACTTTAATTTCCCAGTAGAGTCAAGGAATTAGATTAATTTTAAGGATGTTTTTAATCTTCGTTGGCCACTAATGCCAATGTTAGGGGAGTTTATCAAAAGACATCTGATAAGAACGGTGAAGGACCGAAATAGGTACAAACAAATCGAAGATCTATAGCTCTCAGCTCAGGACCCTGACTTGACATTTGCTTTTAAATGATAGAGCCTGAAGAAAATGTTTGTTGAAGGTAATTACATAATTTTAATAATTTTTTCTTCGCTTCCGAGTTAAAACAGTTTTTCATACCATGAATACTCATTTTACATTCGTTATCCTCTGAAGCCTTGCCTATTCCTCTTTCTCCTAAAAGTCTGATATTCTTGTTTAGGAATTTACCTCTACTAATGTCGAAGGTACAATATCTTGTTCCTAATCATTACGATACTTCCACCGTAAGATGTTTATTCTGGTATTAAGCTAGAAGGAAATGAGCAAAACGTGGTGGAAAGACCTCATACTGTACGGCAAGTTACCTAAGTACCACCTTCGACAAGCACTGTGAAACCCCAGTATAGAAACTCATTTTAGTCAGTGACGCCATAAGTCTTACATACTATTTCTTTGAGCATTCGTGACTGTTATTTGCTGACCTGCTATAACCATGTTAGTTCTGAACGTAAAGAACCCAGGAATAATTTGTTGCACATTCTGTTGCTAAAGGGTAATAAATGTAGGTAGTCATTCAACTGAGGCGAGGAGTCAAGACCCTACTAGTGTAGTGACCGGGACCAACGACCTCTTAAAACACCTGTCTCCATCAATAATGCCGAAACCCATCTTTTCTACAAACTAATCCATGATTTATTTCATTCTCGTTTATTTTTTAGGAGTCATGAGCAGCAGCGTGCCTCTCTCTACGAAGATCAACAGTTCTTCGACCAACGAGAAGGACG
The DNA here is from genome assembly GCF_040414725.1 of Anabrus simplex. NCBI lineage: Eukaryota > Metazoa > Arthropoda > Insecta > Orthoptera > Tettigoniidae > Anabrus > Anabrus simplex. The sequence goes on along the minus strand of NC_090269.1, from coordinate 314,946,018 downwards.
TCTCAATGCGTTTAAAGTGATGTTACTCGAATACGCACTTATTTTAATATTTGAATACAGAATAAAACCTCGTTGATGAATTATTTAATTGAAATTAAAGATACATAAGGAGTAAAGGTCATATGTTTGTGTTTACCTACTCTGGAGTAGATTACTTCAAAAATGAATCTGTAAAGGGATACCGTATGTTCTTAGCATGAACAACAAATAATAAAAACGTAATATTTGTCCCTAAATTTACAATATTCACACCGCCTTCAAGCTCTCCATCTTGATTTATTCAACGTCCTATTTTGAATCTAAACTAACGGAATTTATTCCTTTCATAATTGTAGAGCACATTTTTATTATCCTTGCCTTAAAAATACGTTTTAAATTTCAAGCATATAAATCCATGTTTCCTTAGTATTTTCGTTTTCTTGCATTTTTCTAGAGACGTTTTTAAATTTCATGTCAACTCGAGACCATATCAGAGGTTTCTAGTTTTCGTGTCCGTCGTTTTGTTTGTTTGTTTATTTGTTTGTTTGTTTCACTGTCGCGCGGAAATGGCTGAATACATTTCGATCGAAATTAGTACTTAAGAGTCTAACCATCGAGGAGGTGTTAAAATACACGTAATTTCAAAATCACCTAATGGACTGGAGACTCATAGAAAGATCAGAAGTGTTATTTAATATTTTCTCATTTACTATTGACTTTTTATAAAATTCTACCTATTCTTGATTAAACTTGCGTTTATTTGAAACACATTTTGTCCAGTATCAAATTTTGCCTACTCCAGAAATAACGGAGGAAAATGGTGTTTCATGTTCCACAGATCTTTCATCTGCCTATAACTTCACATATGACGCGTTGCACTATTTTCGTCATTATTTGTCAACAACAGGTTTACACTAAGAGAAAAAATTAGCGAACGAAAGTTAAGCAAGGAGTTTCATTTGGGCGATATCGTAATATTCATGAGTGTATAGCATTTGGGTGAGCTTTTGGTAGTTTCCTAACCCGGTTGGTATGAACTGAGAGGAGGGAGGAGGTGGCGTGGATCATCAGAGAATATTTTTTCTCTCCCTGTTGCATAACAGTTATATCCCATATATTTGATATATCGCATATAAAGCAATTCTTCATATTTATTGCACAATGTCAGTGATTCTTCTGTTCCTTTCTGTGTTTTCAGTTTCGTTTTAATTATTAGATATATATTTATGGAGTCGACTTTTACAAATGTTTCAGTTTGAACTTCTTTAATAACATGTAGAATACTGTGTATGTTACGATGTCTTTAATAAAATTGTTTGCTAAAATCGCTGTTGAACGATTCAACCCCGTCTCATTATTAAATAATCAAAGCTGTTACTAGTCACAATTGTTATTAATCAGTATTCCACAATGCGTTCCACATTCTAAGCTCCATCGTCACGTGGCGTGTGACGAAATTATGAAATATAATTGTTGCTTTCTTTGATACACAATTATTTTCCAAGAATATCATACTATTTCATTGAAGAGTAGGGACCATTTGCATTATGAATTCATTACAGCTGTGTTGAGTCAGCTGTATGTGTGTGTCATCTCAGAAGTATATATTTGCTGCAAAAGTTTTATATTATTGTTACATATTCATTTTCAATTTTATCATTTAGTATATTTATTATTTATTTAGCGTATGGTTTATACCGACAATATCAGTAATATATATATTTACAGCTGAGAAACAAAGTAATTTGTGCTTCACAATTGAATATCAAGTTTTTCAATCCAACGTATAGCATCTGGAGATATCAGCATGAAGTCATCTTCATCACCGTGATAGGCTCGAATCTTGCATTCCCTGACGATATGATGAATAGTCTGGTGTGGAGCTCCGCAGTCACAGTCTGGATTAGGTAATATTTTCCACTTATGGAGAGCGGCTCTGCACCGGCCATGTCCTGTTCTGATTCTATTCAGGGCAGTCCAAGTCTTGCGTGGTAGGTGGGATCCACTTGGAAGTCTGAGACCTGAGAAGAAGGTATGAAGGCGCACATCCGTTGCTGCTTCCCATCTACCTTTCCACTCATCAAGAGATTTAAAATCCTTAGCATTCATGTTAGCAGCATCACGCAGAGTTGGATGGCGTGATTTTAGTCTATTAAGATTCAGAAATGGCAGGTCACTATTCACGGGTAGACTAGGATTTCTCGAGATCTTGTGGAATTCCTTCATAAGGCCATTAGATCGGCGTAGATCAGGTGGCATTATACCAGTTAGCAGTGGAAGCCAATGAACTGGAGTAGATGTGATTGCGCCAGATATGATGCGCATTGTGGTATTAAGCTGGGTGTCAACAAGCCTTGTATGATGACTGTTCATCCAAACAGGTGCACAACACTCAGCACATTAATACACCAAACCCAAAGCTGAAGATTACAAAGTGGTTGCTGAAGTTCCCTAGGTAGTTCCACACAGTTTATGAAGGATGTTATTTCGAGTCTTCCACTTTTGTGCTAAGTTCAGGAGGTGTTGTTTGAAGGATAGTGTACGGTCCAACATGACACCAAGGTATTTTGGGTTCCAGTTATGACGAAGAATTCTCCCTCTAAAACTAACATTCAGTTTCACGTTCGCCCAACGATTATTTAAGTGGAAGCAAGACACTTCTGGGATGAAGTCTCCAAATTTTGAAGTAATTTTCCAGTAAAGGCAGGTCTTTGGTCAGAATATCTTTGGTCGTCTCCATTACCTGATCTTATACAGCTAGAGCCAAGTCGTCGGCATAGCAGAATTTTCTGGATGAAGTGTCAGGAAGGTCAGAGAGATATAAGTTGAACAATAATGGCGAGAGAACTGATCCTTGGGGCAATCCGTTGTTCAGCTTCCTCTCATTGCTTATCTTGCTTCCAGTGATTACTTGAAACTTCCGATCACTTAACATGTTGTTAATCAGTTGAGCCATCGTTCTGCATGGTATGATACGAAGACATTTATAGATAAGGCCTTCCCTCCATACAGTGTCAAAGGCAGCAGTAAGATCAACAAATGCTACAGATGTTGTCAGCTTCATTTGATATCCTGCCTCAATGAAGGATGTAAGAGACAATACTTGGTCACAGCAGCTACGTCCTGATCTGAAGCCTGCCTGTTCAACTGGAATATACTCTAGGATTCTGCTACTTATTCTGTTATATATCAACCTTTCAAAAAGTTTGTAGCAGCAGCTAAGAAGGGCGATGGGTCGATAGCTTTCTACCCTGTTGCAGGGTTTGTCAGGTTTCAGAAAAGAAATTATCTTTGCCTTCTTGAACTCCAATGGAAATTGACCAGTCAGCAGGATGTTAGTATATGTGGGGGGATCTATTAATTGATCTCCGTAAATTTCTAGAATTTCTAAAATGTTCAGTTTTGTGCCTTTTTGATTTGTGCGTAAAACGGTGAGAGAATGTTGTATATTTGATACTTCATGACCTGTGTCATGTAGATGTGCAGCAACTGCTGATCTTTCATTCAAAGCGCCAGCAGGTCTTCTTGAAATCTGATGTCTGATGTCACAGTATTCACAAGTAATTTTATATACATAAGTCTGTTTGAATTTATCGTGTGTATTGACCGGAAAATTATAATAAAAGCAGCATGAATTGTTTCGGGGGACTTCCGACGATAGAGTAGTGTTACGGAAAACGTTGCAAACTTCGGGCTAGGGAAACTTCAGAGTAAGGAAGACGAGCTTCTAGATTAAGCAGTATGTTCCGAGCTGTCATTGGAGGGATGTCGTGGAATGACATTAGTTGACGAGTAAGTCTGAGTGGATAACAATATGAAGATAAAGTTGGAATTCAACAGGACACATTTGGGCAAATATTCATTTATAGGGAAAGGATTTTCTATTTACCAAGGGGCATGTTCAACAAATTTCCAACTTCCTTGAAATTATTTAAGAAATGACTAGGTAAACGACTGATAGGTCATCCGCCTCCTGGGTGACTGCGCTAAATGTAAATGAGTGGAGATATTGATTTATTAACTGATACACAACTAAGAACTTCATATATGAAGGTATTTATTGAAAGATTGTTTGGTCTGTGCTGTTTCTGTCTAATGTTACAGAGCCGACTGCTGCTCTCCTCGGTCATTCCGGAGTCTCACACTTATGGAATGCAAGAACTATTGAAAAGGAGATAACCAAATTGTTATTCATGCTGTTGATGGGAATGATGGCGATTATTATAACTATGCAACCACCCCTTCATAACATTTTAAGCGTAATATAAATCACACGGCGGCTGACTCTTCGGAAAGCAAATGCAACGGCTGATGAAAGGGAAGGGCCATGACTTGAAAATGAAAGAATCCCTGGACTTCACAAACGTAATGCGGTCAACGTCAGTGGAGAACAATAATTTACGAGAGGAGGGTGGATAGAAAGTGTGAGCTTGATGAGACTGGCAGATGTAAGTCGAAGTAATAAAAACCAAGGAGATGTCCAAATAGCAATTAATGATCTCAAGTTACTTGCTGTACAACATTATATGTTTTGTGGTTCTGCATGAATCGTCGTCGTCATCATCATCATGTTATTATTATTATTATTATTATTATTATTATTATTATTATTATTATTATTATTATTATTATTATTATTACTGTCCGGCTCCTTGTCTGAATGGTCGGCCTACTGACAATCGGGTCAGAGAGCCCCGGGTTCGATTCCTGGTCGAACCGAGGATTGTAACTGGTTCGGGGCTGGAGTTTGTGTTGGTGTTTGCCACTTCACACATTTCACATATTGAACTACCACTTACCACAGAAACGGTACTTCTCAATCTGGATCTCCTATCTCCACATGAAGTATTGAACTGAACTTACAGAACGTTGGTAGCAGTTCGTACAATAAACGAATTTCCTCTGGTTTAAAGGAAATTAGTGTAAGATTTCTAACCAAACCCATCTTGTTGAACTTTCAGGGTAACAATATCGTTAAGCTTACAAAGTCAAAAAATCCAATTTAAGTAATAAGTCTGTTGATTACAGCCCTCCTACCTACACTTACAAGGAAGTCTATTCAAAATATGCCTCCTCTTTTCCTAATTTACAATTTTCCCAAGTACTAACTATATTTACAGTAAAATATATTGAAAATATGCCTGTCTTTCTTCTAATTATTTACAGTCTTTCTACCTTCATTACTTACAAATATAAGAATGTATATTCAAAACATACCTGCCTTTTTCAAATTTACAGGGAATTTTGAACAATTTTTGAACAATTAAGCCTACTTTTTCCTATTTACAGTCTTCCTACCTTTAACCCCACACATAGACTGTGCCGATCGTTGACGGACCAGTCGTCGTATTAGACTACTACACTCAGTATATTTATGTGTGTGAGGTGGTGAACACAAGGTTCTCTGTGCAGGGAAAGACGAATCGTTTACTAGTATTTCTCGTAGTACGTACAACGGATTGGTAACATCAATTTTATGATAAGAAATTTATTTCATTAATGTTTAACTTTGCATTTTACATTCTATATGCTCTTCAGAAATGCTGTTCTTTATAACTTTGTCGTGTTTTGCAGACTTAATGTTGTTAATCATTACTTTCAAGTACCGATAGTTAAAACGTTTTCCGTGTGTTACGAGTTATTATTTTCTCATTAATAATATACGAACTTGTTATTACTTCAGAGAGAACCGACAATGACAGTTAAGAAAAGGTCATGGACTTGGGATTACTTTGAAGATTTTCCAAACAAACGAGTAAAATGCACACGATGTGATATTAAAAAAAAAGATAGTAAAAATAAATCGATCATGATAAGGCACTTAAAAAGTCATAATGTTCGTCCCTTGTCGAATGAAACTATTCCACATGACGGAGAGACATCCCCATCTAAAATGACGTCGACATATTGAAACCTTGAATTTACCGTTCCATCGTTGGTCGTCTGCCTCGACTACCTCGGTAGAGCAACGTCGTCCCTCGGATCTTGGGGTCGTTACGAGTTTTCGTGTCCCTCCATCGACCATCAATGGGATTCAGAGGATAGCATAACTACTTCAAATGAGAAGCAAAAGTGTGCTTACTAAAAATTTTATTCACTATAATCACGATAATTTGTTTCACTAAATAGGCAAGAAAAATCAGTTTAATTTTTCACAACTTTACAAGACATAACATTAGTGGTAAAATAATCTTGAAATTGTTTATATTATTGTCTTCCAAAGAATGAAAACGCAATGTAACATTCGTGGACAGCAAAAACCAGAAAAAGAACAGAAAAATGAAGAAGAGTGGAAAATCTGACCTTTAACAAGTAGAATTCCAGATTTACATTTTATTAAGGTTATCCACCAGTCGACTATCCTCTCAGATATTGGAACACCCCCAAAATGGATCCTTAATCGAACCAAATTTACTATCAGTTGCTTTGGATGGGTTGCAAAATATTACTTGAAAGCATGGTGTTCATTACAAGTGAACAGCAATTGTCACAATCAAAAATAAAATATCACCATATATTGTCATCTCGTGACCCCGTCAGTTACAAAGGAACTCCGATGCTGAAAAATGGATCACCCCAGATAGATGTTCAGAAGGAACCAACAAGACTTGATCCGAGGGGATCTTACGTTACAGTACAGTTCTGAAGGAAATGCAGGGAAACATCAAGTCAAGCACTGAAGTTAAAGAAAAGTGATAAATCACTTGAAAATGTTCTTACTAAACCAACTTTCAGGTTATGAAACAGTTACGTCGTTAAATTCGTTAAAGTACAAGTCCACAATGTAAAACAAACAACGGGAAATCTTTCCAGTTCTCTATGACTACGGCTACAATTACAAATCTGTCTATCTACACTTGTCCCCTTGAACTAAGCCAAAAGTGACTGGCAAGTCAAAGTCTTAGCTTAACAATGTGGATAACGTAAAATGAAAATAAAATATACTAACAGCTGATGAATCGAAACCGCATTCGTAGTGTAAATCCTACAAAATTTAACTAAGTGACAACACACGACACTATCAGAACATACACCTGAACAATAAATATTAAAGTAAAAAAAAAATAAACAAATTGAAACGAAAGTTATTCGAACTTGAACGCACGCGGCTAAGTAGTAAGGGTGTCTCCATTAGCCAGGTTTCCGCGTGGAACAACCCTTACATTCATGCCGCTAATGATGCAACGCTATTACGGGAGCACCTTTCGGCTAGTAAGGATTATGCCGAGACGTGGCCTAAATAGTACTTGCTAATGTCTTCCACACTCGTATCTACTACTGCAAACACTAACATCGTTCAAGTTGATTCACAAAAATGCCTGATCTATGATTTTGCTATGTACAAGCGGCGTTCTAATCCCGTCGTTGAGTCAACGTTACAGTGTTCACTCACCCTTAACGATAATTATAATACATGCGGCGTTCTAAATCAATCGTTGAGCCAACATTATAGTGTCTACAAATCACTCATACTGCCAGATGAAATCGAAAATTTTAAAACACTCTGTCCGGATATTTAAATCTGATCCTCGTTGAAACTCTAACACATGAAGTGAAATTTGCTACACAAATGAACTCGAATCTGTAAATATTACTGTGTCTATTACCTACGCGATACAGCGTGAATTCGAAATTAAACAACAGGTTCGAATAATTTAATCTATTCCTCATTACAATTTAAACACATGCGGTGAAGTGCGCTAAATAAAAATAAACTCAATTCTAGTTTGAAATTACGTAATATCACTGAAAACAATAATCACAACCATCACGATATTCACGGCATGTATCATCGTGAACTGTCCAGCGAAGTAACTTCTCATCAACCTACGCAGGCTAAACTCCCAATCTAATAAAATTCATTCTCTCACCCGCAATGTTTCCAGTCCGCGCAGGATACATTTTGAAGGGATTGTAAGCACAACATTGTAACCGTCCAGGCTTCTCCAGCCATACTAATTTAGTGTACAATCCTTTTACGCGATATCACTCGATATCAAGATTATCCGCCATCGGCAATTATTCATAAAGACATATTAATTTAACTTCAATCATTTGTAAATAAGGCTGTTTGAATCATATTGTATATATTAGAACATCAGTTATTATATATATTATAGAGAGGAATTCATTATGTACTGTAAATATGGTCAATATGTTGAGACATAGTTGGTGCCATTTCATCTCATACTTGTGTACACGGAAAAGTTATTCTTGAAGCGGGGAAGTTGGATGACTCACGGGGTTTAACTCATGAGCAAAGGTATTACACAGCGACCCACGTGCAAGGCTAGCAAGCTCGAAGACTACATCATCGCCACGCCTACTGGTTACTTGTGAAGAATTTAGAGAGGGAGATGTTAATGAGATCTACGAATCAGATGCTTCGTTGTATAGAGATTTGTGAAATCTTACCAAGAGTGGGGAGAGCCCGGATAAATTATCTAGCGCGCAGCAACCATCGACTCACTACACACAACCACAACTACTTTACTATTTTTGAGACAGTGAGTGGTCGCTTCCAGACATAGTTATTTTCGTACAAGGAGTTGTCGCTTCAAGACACAGTGTGTAGCTGCTGTGATGCTGTCGGATCAGGGTGAGATGAAACAAGCTTACGGCTTGTGATATATTCTATAATTATTCTGGACGAAGAACTACGTTTAGTTCAAGTCCACGGAATTTGATACAAGTCTGTATTGTATCAGTAGAATAGCTAAGTTGGATTGAGATTTATGATAACATGGAAAAATTCGTAAGTCTGAATTTTCTCCTCCTACGATCCACGGTGATCAATTTTCACAAGTATAGGGCCAATGTCTAATTTAAAGACTAGGCAGTTAGGGAGTGCTAGTCCAGATAGCCCAAACCATATCACAGAAGTAAGGAAGGATGTCCATGGAACCAATTCTACAACGAGAAGAGGGGAACGAGTAACCACGGAATACAGATAACCTCAACGGAAGCTGTAATTGGTGAGCCTCAATTAGAGAAAGCAAACAACAGTAAATTCAGTAACGTAACTTCTAAAGGAACTTTTCCGATTCATCTCATTTTTGTATAATAAATTCATTTTATTTTATATTGAGTTAATTTCCTTCCTCAAGCGATACTTAATGGTAAGTTGTTTAAAATCCTACCCCTGTGATTTAAGTATAAGTCTCTATGCTAGTAAATATAAATTTTGCTATACAGTTTTTAAACTGTAAAGCTGGTGCCCAAACATTACATAGAGAAATGGGAAACCATGGAGTGATAATTGATTCTATTTACGTGGCAATTTAAGGGCAAGCCACATATAGTTTATATTTATGTTCATGTGTCCCCAGCTATTAACTTTCATCTCCCCAAGTGTGAAATTTAGGAGAGCGAACAGTTACAACCTATACAGAAGTGCACAGCAAACACAGGACGAGGCGGTACCGCCTAGCTCAATAATCTAAGACAGCCTTCTTGAGGTTTTTGGGTGATAACGAGCAAGCCGCTAGGTCGCCGCGCACATAAAAACTCGAGCTTGTTCGTACTCTGACGTCATCTGTTCGAGTACCTCGAGCCGGGTTCAAGCACACCACTACTGTTCCTGTCCACGAAGTACAGCTGACTAGTAAGGCGTTTGATTGCGCATGCGTGCCCACTCCCTTCCACCTCCCCCATCATGTCACCTGCTCAGTAGTGACTGGATATTCGATTCATTTTACTGAATCGATTGTCCGGCTCCATGGCTAAATGGCAAGCGTGCTGGCCTTTGGTCACAGGGATCACGGATTCGATTCCCGGCAGGGTCGGGAATATTAACCATCATTGGTTAATTTCTCTGGCACGGGGGCTGAGTGTATTGTCGTCTTCATCATCATTTCATCCTCATCATGATGCGCAGGTCGCCTAAGGGGGTCAAATAGAAAGAACTGCACCTGGCGAGCCGAACATGTCCTCGGACACTCCCGGCACTGAAAGCCATACGCATTTCAATACTGAATCGATTCATTTGTTTCTATTCACGTTACTGAATTGATACAGTGATCCGATTCACGGCACATTCCTGTTGCATCCGTATAGTGTGTACTGATAAGACAGCAGCAACAACATTCAATGCTTGCTTCTGCCATCTGGTCTTCCTTCTATGAACTGCTTTCCTAACGTCATCCAGCTTTCAGATTCAGGTTTCTCGTGCAGCCACCTCTTCGCATCAAATGTTGATGTTACAAAGCCTTTCCCCCCACAGTGACAAATAAATCAACTAGGAAATTAAACTGAACTCACTGAAGTACATGAATTAGATGAAAAAATACAGGGAGAATAATTATTTAAGTGTTCCGACTTCTTCCCGCATGCCGTGAGAAGTCCCGAGCGAGCGCCATATGGCTTCTGTCAACACGACGCGATAAGAAGTGTTCACTGCAATGCGCAGCTGTTTGGCACTCTGTCCGTCAGTTAGTTAGAAAATATTGGACTTTTAAGTTGTGTTGTGAGGTTATTATCATGATGGTTAAATACACTATAGAGCAAAGAATATTTTTGGTCGAGTGTTATTTGCACAAGAAGAAGAAACCAGTTAAAAGGTGCCTTCGAAAATTCCGTAGACAATTTCCCGTTGTGACAGTACCATCAAAACGTTACGTGCATCAGCTCGTTTACAAGTGGCGTAGTACTGGTTCCGTAAGCAATAAGAAAAAGAAGCGAAGGAGAACAGCTGTCACACAAGAGAGGTTAGAGGATATACAGGCAAGACTCCAGGTCAGTCCACATAAGTCGCTTCGGAGATTAGCTCACGAAATTGGTATTTCACCTTCTTCAGCACGTAATGCAACAAAATTGTTACGTTTACGATCTTATCAGACTCATTCAGTCCATAACATACTGCCTACAGATTTCAATGCAAGAATACGATTTTGCAATTGGCTAATAAATAGTGTCCACAACGGTATTGTGGATACGAACTTTCTTTTTTGAGCGACGAAGCCTGGTTTCATTTGAATGGATATGTCAATTCACAGAACAATAGAATCTGGGATACAGACAACCCGCACATTTTACAGCCAAGACCTCTGCACGATGTGAAGGTGGGTGTGTGGTGCGCTATCAGTGCCCGACGAATTATCGGTCCGATATTTTTTCAGGACACGATTACTTCTGACCGTTATATTCACAACACTCTGGAACCATTTTTTGCTGAACTGACTGAAGAAGAGAAAAGGTACCTACGGCTATTTCCAGCAGGATAGTGCAACGGCCCATACGGTGCGTAGCTCTATGCGACGGTTACGGGAAATGTTCGATGATGATCAGATCATCAATAAAGGCTTATGGCCCCCTCGTTCGCATGATTTAAGCACATGTGTTTTTTATCTATGGGGAAATCTTAAAGGAAAAGTTTACAGGAATAATCCTCGAACTGCAGAAAAATTAGAAACTGAAATTAGGAACATTGTGCGTTCTATCGGTGTCCATGAATTACAAACTGTGTTTCGAAATCTCATTACAAGATGTGAAGCTTGCATTGCAGCTGAAGAAGATCACTTTCAGCATCGTCTGTAAATACTGGTGAGTTCAGTTTAATTTCCTAGTTGATTTATTTATTTATTTATTTATTTATTTATTTATTTATTTATTTATTTATTTATTTATTTATTTATTTATTTATTTATTACTGGCGAATTCAGTTTAATTTCCTAGTTGATTTATTTATTTGTTTATTCATTTACTTATATGTCCAGAGCATCTATGTAGCCGGCGAGTTTAGTTTCGTTTAGTTTCTATAGGCGTAATCATGCCGCTTCTTTGAGCCGACTATGCCTGCCTGTCATGGCGGGCACTGCGCTCGCTGTCTCCGCTTCTCAGCGCGCCAAATCCTCGGCACTCCGCTCTGTACTTTCAAATTAATCATCCTGTATATGTGCACACAATAATCAGTGACCTGCATTTAGAGCTGTCGCTCAGGTCGAAGATTCTCTATCATTTGTTTGCCTAGTCTTTTCTTAAATGACTTCAAAGAACATAGACATTTCATTGTATTCGCGGTAAGTATATAATACAAAACAAGTAAGGTAAAAATGAAATGCGGGAAAAAATAGGTACTGGTGCAGTACTGTATGTTCATTATATTACAGTACAAAACTTATGTAGTTAATAATAATAGTAATAATATGAAGAAGAAGAACTGACATAATTCAAATTTATATACTAACTTATGGTTTACCCACAGTTCCCTGAAAGTCACAACTCTATTATATATACAGAATTAGATGTAAAAATAAATGTTTTCGCAATAAGTAGCCTACTTACTAAATAAAACAAGTTGCTTTACCTCGCAACGACACTGGGAGGTCTTATAGCGACGATGGGCTACGAGTGGAGAGGAAGTGGCCGTGGCCTTAATTAAGGTATAACACCAGCATGTGCCTGGTGTGAAAATGAGAAACCACGGGGAATTAATCTTAACGGCTGCCGACGGTTGGATTCGAACCCACCATACCCCCATGCAAGCTCATAGCTACGCGATCCTAACCACACGACCAACTCACTCGGTCATCTTTGAAAATATGCTACCATCAGCAAAGAATTTTTTAAATCGTCATATTTTGTACAGGCTAACCGAGATGTACAGCAGCCCTGTGGTTTTCTGATTCAACATCCTTTTATTCGAGTTATTGTGTCAGTCGGCTCACTTACTCACTGTCTACGTACACCGGCGATCTCGTGATTCGAATACTGTGCAATGATGTGACATACGAACTGAGAAAATACTGAGCGGCTCTTTCCAATATAAAACAGATAATTTCGAGTGATCATGACCGTGACTTATAGTCAAGGTAGGCTAGAGAGTTGAGTTGAATGAAATTGTCGCATGTCAACTAAGAGATAGTACTGATTCATCAAACTAATAAATAGAATATCCTAATAGCCTACAAATTTACTGGCTAGTTACTCTGGGAAAGGTAGTCAAAACCTTTTTAACACTGTAAATAAGTCCATCTATTATTTAAACCTCCATGTAAGAAGAGGACAGTGAATGCAAGTGTGTATTATTTTCAAATGGGCTGAGAGTGGGAGTCCGTCATAGCGTACGATTCTTTCATTGTGCTATGGCTCTGTATGTCTCGCTGCAGCAGAAGTTCGGCTCCCCGCCAATGTCCAGTGTGGCTATAATCAATCGTGTGTGTGTTGTGTCTCACTGATCCGTGATTGCGTACGATTATTTCAGTGTGCCATGGCTCTGTATGTCTCGCTGCAGCGGAAGCTCGGCTCCCCGCCAATATCCAGTGTGCCGATAATGAACCGCGCGCGCGCGCGCGCGCGCGTGTGTATGTATGTGTGTGTGTGTGTGTTTGTTGTGTCCCGCTGATCCGTGAGTGCGCCGCCCAGCACTGTCTGCTGGGAGTCAACTGAATCGTGTGCCGTGAGCTCGCCGTTCTTGTGAATCGATACACTCGGGCACTTGAATGAATCGATGCACTCCTTCGAGTCATATACTCCGTAGCCAACATTACTGCTCAGCGCTCTCATGGTTCATACTTTTTTTTTTTTTTGCTAGTGGCTTTTACGTCGCACCGACATAGATAGGTCTTATGGTGAAGATGGGAAAGGAAAGGACTAGAAATTGGAAGGAAGCGGCCGTGGCCTTTATTAAGGTAGCGCCCCAGCATATGCCTGGTGTGAAAATGGTGAACCACGGAAAACCAACTTCATGGCTGCCGACAGTGGGATTCGAACTCACTATCTCCCGGATGCAAGCTCACAGCCGCGGGCCCCTAACCGCACGGCCAACTCGCCCGGTCTCTCACGGTTCAGGCAGTCTTGAAGTATTGTTCTTGTTGTTGTTGCTTGCTTGTTGTTTAAAGGGGCCTAACATCGAAGGTCATCGGCCCTCTTGAAGTATTGACCAATGAGAATGCCACATTTTCTTCAATAATTTAAAATATACGGCAAGAATGTTTTTATACTTTTAAAGACACTTTACAAATCTACAGACCATGAGCTTTCGTCAGAATGTTTTACGATGTCCGTCGGTTCAGCCCTTCTCTCAAAATCGAAGTTACAAAAGTCAGCCTAGTGTTTTAAATATATATATATTTTTTTTTGCTAGGGGCTTTACGTCGCACCGACACAGATAGGTCTTATGGCGACGATGGGATAGGAAAGGACAAGGAGTTGGAAGGAAGCGGCCGTGGCCTTAATTAAGGTACAGCCCCAGCATTTGCCTGGTGTGAAAATGGGAAACCACGGAAAACCATTTTCAGGGCTGCCGATAGTGGGATTCGAACCTACTATCTCCCGGATGCAAGCTCACAGCCGCGCGCCTCTACGCGCACGGCCAACTCGCCCGGTGTTTTAAATATAAAGATTAAGCTTTGGATATGAGTTCCTTTCTTTTAAATGTTCAGAAAAAACCGTCCTTATGTTAAGATATGCAAAATAATAAATATTTCGAATAAAATAATAGCTTTAAAAGACGTTCTACGTTAGTGCGGCCATTTCTGATACATTGCCAGCTGGTCCTATCATAGTCTATTCCATCTGATGATCAACTGAAGAGCTCAAAGAAAGTTTTCCATCTTCTGGTTTAGTGCACCTTTTATTTTGTTGTGTGTTGGCAGTCTAGTATTCGCTACTGAGTGTCCTGCTTCGAAGCAGTGTATCGATTCATTCAACTGCCCGAGTGAATCGAATCACAGCAGCGGCGAGCTAACGGAACACGAGTCAGCTGACTCGCAGCAGACAGTGCTGAGTGGCACTCTCGCAGATCAGCGAGACACAACACACACACTGTTAATTCCCGGAACACTAGACATTGGCAGGGAGCCGAACTTCCGCTGCGAACGAGAGATGTAGAGCCATGACTCAGTGAAAGAATCGTACAAACTCTCGCTCTCAGCTCAGTTGGAAATAATACACTCACTTGCATTTCGATTAAAAGGGAGGTTGAAATAATAGTTGGATTATTTTGCGGTGTTATAAAAGAAGTGAAATTGTAATTACAAAGTAGGCAGGCTAATTATAAGTTCTTCTATTTATTATTTTAATGAACCTTCGTATTGTAACTTACTTGACATTTAACTATTGATTCAACTCAACTATCTAGCAGTAGCGGCTCGTGGCTGTAAAGTATGGTGAAGAGCTATTACCCGTTCGGTTTCGAGCGACAGGTTTAGGAACTTCTTTCTTTCTTTCTTATAATCTGCTTACCCTCCAGGGTTGGTTTTTCCCTCGGACTCAGCGAGGGATTCCACCTCTACCGCCTCAAGGACAGTGTCTTGGAGCTTCAGACTCTGGGTCGGGGGATACAACTGGGGAGAATGACCAGTACCTCGCCCAGGCGGCCTCACCTGCTATGCTGAACAGGGGCCTTGGTGGGGGATGGGAAGATTCGAAGGGATAGACAAGGAAGAGGGAAGGAAGCGGCCGTGGCCCCAAGTTAGGTACCATCCTGGCATTTGCCTGGAGAAGAAGTGGGAAACCACGGAAAACCACTTCCAGGATGGCTGAGGTGGGAATCGATCCCACCTCTACTCAATTGATCTCTCGAGGCTGAGTGGACCCCGTTCCAGCCCTCGTACCACTTTTCAAATCTCGTGGCAGAGCCGGGAATCGAACGCGGGCCTCGGGGGGGTGGCAGCTAATCACACTAACCACTACACCACAGAGGAGGACAAGATTTAGGAACTACGTGTTATTTTTGGTTGTTTTGTACTAGTACCTCGTACCTGTGACTGGCGGAGGGTCCAGCACGTGACCACGATTTATTGAATTTAATTATTTCGTCATGACCACGAAGAGCTAGTTCTTGCTTACTTAAATAGAGCATTGCATCAATTACCGATTGAAGGAAAAGCCTATTTAAATGTACATTTTCACTGAACTGTACAATTACAATATACAGTCTGGCATTTTCCTTCAGGGCATCAGAGATCGTATTTTGGTTTGTTTCCAATGTCTTGAAATCTAGCTGCCGTAGTTTACGTTCTGCAGAGTCTGAGTGCTTATGTAAAGAACGTGTTATGTTCAAAAGGGCTGAAAATCCTTCTTTATTCCAAACGTTATTTTTATTGATAAAAGGCAAGCAGGCCCAACGAAACAACTTCTGTAGAGCTGGAGAGGAGCACAACCATGGAAATTCCTTAAACCACGATCGTTTGAAACTAAGATTGTAAGATTTACCGTACCGGAATGTTTCACTTCTTTTGTAGCACAAATTTGTAGTAATTCAGTAGGGCGATCAAAACGTAGAACTTCATTCTGATCTTCGTTTCTCCAACGTGAAAATGGTGTCTATAATAAAATGCACAATATGTCATAAATAGGATACATATTTAAATGAAACAGCACAACTCTACGAATGAACCACGATGCGTTAAGTACTCGTACTTCACACAGGATGACGCAGGGAAGACGAAACATTCCGCTCTTCCGACAACTTCACTAGCACATTCCGCTATGTGGAAAGTACGCGGGTGACGTCACGGTTCTCATTAGGGCTCTCTAAAGACTAGGTATGCTCGCCCGCCATTATGGTTCATTCCTGCACTATGTTAGTAAGGCGGTTGACTGCCCCAGCCTTATATATTCCTCTTTTTTACTGTTCTCGACGCTAGAAAATAAGGCTAAACTAACATACTGTAAAAATACTCATTCTCAGTATTACTCAAACGGTTACACAACATAAATATTAGTGTATTTCGTACATTATTGTGTAGTTTTTACTCGAGACGGTGATTATAAAAACAAGGTCGTTGATAATTTGCCTTTTAATAAACAAACAAACTAGGCATGTACTCTCACTGGAGAAATATCAGAAGAAATAGCTTACTAATAAATCGTTGTTTTACTATTATATTATTGATAAGTAGACAGGTTGTTCGTAAGCTATGCGCCGCGCTACCGTCTAATGAAATGAGGGACACCGTGGTATTGATATAGGCTACTGTCAATTTTAAATCGTGGAATTTGACGAGGTAATCGGTCAGTGTCGAAGATATATAAATTGTGTTAGAAGATTTTGATACCACATGATCTCCGTCGGTATTTCACACTTGCGTAAAATTGATTCGGCGCTATTTTCAATGTTGTCGAAATAACAAGAAAAATATTCATCGAACAAAAATAACGCTGAAATGTCATGTACCTGTCTGCATGTAAGCCAACCACAGATCTTAGTTTACAAAAATGCATTTGTTGTACTACCACCAACGTTAAACAAATTATTTCTGTCATATGAAGTTAGTTTTGAAAAATATTGTACCTGTGGTGCTTGGATGTTGAACTCCTGTTCCCGGACTTTGAGGGCAGAACTGAATATTGAATGATCAATGTGACTGAATTAAGGGTTGTAGAAGTGTCAGTGGGAGCTGGATGCAGGTTTAGGGTCAGCAGTTGAATTAGAAGGTGTAGCATAGGAAGTGGATGCATAATGCAGACCAGAAGGGAATCTAAACAACCTGTATCGCGCAGTAGAGATATTACTACAATTAGGTGCAAAACAACCCACCATTATGTAATAAATATCCACACAAATATGACACTACTCTGTCCCTGCACGCGGTGATTAAAGCAATACGTTCAATATGACGAAGCGAGCGCTCGTAGGAGAAACTAGAGTTTGATCACATGGCCCATTGCGCCATGTATGAACCAAAATGGCGGCTAAGCATACCCATCTTATAGAGCCTTAGTTCTCATGGCAACCGCCAAGGCCAAGCGCTAGGAGGGAGCACTTGGGAGGTAGAGGCAGCTGCGGAATCTCTCGTCTTCACTCAGTCTCACGCGCCGTACTGTGGCCGACAGCCGGCGTTTTGGTGAGTTCCCCTGGTTCTCATCAGGTGATGAGGTGCTCCAAATGCCGTACAATAAAACATTTTCTTTCCGTAAAACCAACAAATGTCATAAGAAAAATAGATTTAAGTAATTCATTATGGTAAAAATAAGTGGTGAAGTGGCACTTCACCTACTTCACCTGAAAAGCCGCCCCTGCTCTCTAGCCTACACTATGACTATGAGTTATGCTCATGACCACTGACCACTCAGAAATATCTGTTTTATATTGGGAAGAACTTCTCAGCATTCTGCCAGTTCGTATCTCGCATCATTGCACAAGACTTCAATCATAGAATCACGAGATCACAGGTTCCACGTGGACAGATATTCTTACATCTAATTCGATATAATTATTTAATGGAGTTGTCACTGTGGGCGGAAGAATCAAAACTTGATGGAAGAGGTAGCTACAGGAGAAATCTGAATCACTTAAATCGGAAAGTTGGATGGCATATATACGAAAACAGTCCATAGAATGAAGACCAGATGGGAGCTGTAAGCATGACTGTTGTTGCTGCCACACACCAGTACACACAGATATAAAATGAACGATGTATTTAATGTGCTACGTATCTCATCACTGTAACAATTCAGTAACATGACAGGAATAAAATCAATCGATTCAGTATGAATAAAAAATCTCCTGACTAATGCAGTCAGCTATACGAGTTCCATACATGGTCTCTCAGATGTTGACGATTACTCAGGAGAAAGTACCCATTTGTTCGGCTTATCTGAATAGTTGTTTGGTGTTGTGTTGCCGGTCCAGTATTTGAAGTTTGGAACCGTGACACTGACAGTTTATCGGCCCCACTCTTGATTTCTCTTTTTCCCTGCAATATCAAATGTAGTAGATTGTGATTTCTACCCCTCAGAGAATCTCCTAAGTAAGCTATTTTCCTGTTTATGAAGTTTACCAGCTATAGCTCTTTTTAACGCTTCATTATTCCTCACCAGTTCTTTTCAGGCTATCCTGAGCGCATTCTATTAATTTACCATATTTCAAAGGCTCTTTTGATGAAAAGATATGATGAATATTTCATTATGATGAAATTATAGGTTTGTACTGCTCTCTTCTACCACTTGAATGCGAAGTCAGATGAAAGACATTTATGGTACAGAACTTTTTCTTTATTTGTCTAAGTAAATAAAGTAAACATTACATTAGAATAATTTTAACTTGTAAAATGTTGTACACATGGCATGATGAGTGCGTAGGATGATGTCCGAAGTTGTTCCTCTATGTGGTTGAATTCAGCAGTTTCCTTTCCTTAGGTATCTGTAGACTGAAAACAAGATGGAAAATAGTATGAGTTACCTTCATCGATTTTAATTTCCTCCTGAAGTATGCTTACATATTTACAGTACGAGTATGTGTTACACTTAAAGAAATGATAATATTTCAGCCTTAACTGAGCAAGCGGAGTCTGGTACCAGTAACAGGTTTTGAGTACTATGTAATTCGAATGAAGATTAAAGAGTCGAAGTTTAGATCACAATTATGCATTTGAACTAACTTAGTTATGAATCAAACTATATTTTAACAGCCCTATAAGTGTGTATGTTTACATCCATAGCCACAATGGAAAGCCAAACAAAAAAGGTTCTCTGTTTTATTACCAACAAATTACCAATCTTCAAGCAGCCCCTGCGGATGGCAGATTAAATCCCTGGGTGTAAGTGACTTGAAGGTCAACTCTCAGAGGCTATCAACTTGAGGACATAGGATAGTGACCACAAGACATGACATTGCTTATACTCAATTCCACTTTCATATCCCATCTCTATTCGGGAAGTCTTTTATTTTCACGCCTTTTGTGGCCTTCCTGTTGCTTTTGCCGATATCTGCATTCTTTGGAGGACAAAATCTCGTCGTGTTTCCTATGCGTAGTATTAAAAGAGGGAGGTTATCTTCTTATCTTGTTTTATTTCCCTTAAAGGATAGGTGGGCAATGAGAGAGAGCCCGCTCCTCGAGCCAACTGCATGAGCGAGGGCAGAGCAAAGGAGCCGAGAGCAAATGACATCTATCTAATAGTGTGTGCTGTAAAGACTAAATGAAGATAATTGGAGTTAAGGCGCAAGCAGAGCTACACCATTGTTCCGGGCTGAGTATATTATGTTTACGCAATAAAATAGCATATTGTGGTACAGTGCGTTGTGTAGTTAAAATACTCATTACTCATTTGGTAGACAGTATTACTGCTTTCAAGCAAATGTTGGAAGTTTGGCAGCGTCAAATGTTGAAAGGCGAATTAGTCCATTTTCCCAATTTGTCATTGCGCAAATCTATTTTAACCCAAGATCAATTGCAGATATTTTCAGGTACTCTTGCGAATCTTGTGAAAGAATTTTCCATCCGATTTATCAATTGATATGAAAGTAGTGGCGCGCCCTTTCAGGCTGCTATAATAATTGATGACGTTCCGTCTGATCTACAGTGCGAGTTGCTCGCAGTTCGGTGTGATAGTGAACTGAAGGCTAAATATGAATCACGAACAAGTCCATCACATATTTAAGAACATTTTTTGCAAAAAGATTTACCTAATATGTACAAAATGGCTTCCTAACTTATATACACATATCTGTGTGAGAAACTGTTCTCTCTAACGAAGATAAATAAATATCCACCGAAGAGCCACTCTGACGCACATTGCAAGTGCAAGATCGGTAACACCAAATATAACTCCTCTTCTTCAGCGAAAAGATACGTGCTCCTCTTCATCATCTGCTGAATCAAATCATCACCTTCTATGATTTGTTTACCAATTACTTTGAAATTATTAGCGTTGATTGTAAGAGAATTAGGAGTTTGATTAGGATATGAGATTTCTAAATTTTCTTTATCTTATAACCTATGATCACTAAGGAGATTTATGATATCTATTTTTTAGGATCAATATGATTTATACCTTTTATTAGAACCTATGCAGTAAGTTATTTACCCTTATTTTTGGGAAAGCAAATTTTTAAAACTATGGATCAGGTTGAAGTGAGGATTGGTCCAATGTTTTGTTTTATGGTAAATTACATTTATTCATGTAGCTTATTTATTTCTGTACTTAACCTAGGTCTAGTTCTTCATTCATTGTTTATGCTGTGTTCTAAACAAGTTTCTATGTTGGCATACTGTATTTTCAGGACTATACGTAGTAGTCAAAGTACTATTTAGTTATCAGAATTGAACATATTTACGTAGCATGATACTCGAATGCACTGAATAGAACGAGACGTTAGACACAACAAAAATGTCAGAAATTTAAGTCTGTTTTGATACGCGGCTTGTCCCTAGTCTTAACGGCAAACTGTGCAAGCACCTTCAAATTTCCTTATCCCTAATATGAAAAGATTTCGTGGCAGGCGATTTTTATCCTACATATGAATTGGAAACATTACGAAAAGGTCAGATTACCACCTTCCGTCGACAGAGTTTGGGCAAATAGATTTCTGACTGTAAAAGTGCCTGAGTAAGGGAGGTAATTACGTCGAAAAATATTGTGAGGATGAAGTCTTGTAGCGGATGTATCTCCGTGTAATACATGAAATGCCTTGTATGAGTTGAATAGCTATAATTTTTTTTATCATATGTACGGTATAACGTATCTCAAACAAGCTCGTTATTGCCTATGTCTTAATTTTAGAGAAGAAACGAGTAACGGCGCACGTAAAGACCTAGCGAGTAATGCCGGGGTAACTAAAATAATGAGAAATTAATACGCGTTTATAAAATTATTAGCGTACTGAAACTTAAAAATACAACAACGAAACCATGCTTCATTTTAAACATTCAGAAACTTGAATTGTATTGGCTTTCCTCGTAATTAGTCCTTTAACACAAAAATTCAAAAGCATTTGATGTTTAGTGAGATGATGGAAAACATATTCTCAGACAACCAACCATGGTGCATCCTGAAGAACAATTCAGCGGAACGCTGGACAGTTGATCAGATAAAATAGAATATTTTAAAAGTTATCTCACTAGCGTGCAGAAAGGAAAATAGTGAAGACTTCTCATCTCCTGATTGAAAATTATGACCGTAACAATCACAGACTTATTCATCATTGACAAGTTAAAGTCGATTCTACACAAATTCGAGGAAATAACTAACAATTAAATGTCGATTGCTTGTCTTCAAACGAAAATTCTAAAACCATACTTACATTTATCGTTGTTACAGTTGTACTCTTTCATGGAACAGTAGTTAGGAAATGATCGAGGAGGATATCCAGAGTCGTCAGTGGCACAAATTGGGCTCAGCTCGGCAGGACATCTCCCACAATCCTTGAGACACATGGCGGACACCACGACTGTTAACAGCAATAATAATACATCAAGTCGGCCTATATGGTATGCGCGATGCGTAACGTCAGCAACACCTGTGCATTAAGTACGAGTTATTTCACCTCTAGAAATTGTCGCAGGAAATCAGGTTTTCCAGAAATATAACCTGAATCAATCAATCAATCAATAAGGAAATAAATAAATGAACATATACATACATCATTATAGACCGTTATGTATTTCAGCGTTCAGTCTGCAAGCTTCTGTGAATTTACTAAACGTCACCACAAACCTCTATTTAGATCTATACTTCTTATCTTTAATTCGTCAGAAACTGAGTCTAACCATCGTCGTCTTGGCCTCCCTCTACTTCTCTTACGCTGCATAACAGAGTCTATTATTCACCTAGGTAACCTATCCTCCATCCGACTCGTTGGCTGAACGGTCAGCGTACTGGCCTTCGGTTCAGAGGGTCCCGGGTTCGATTCCCGGCCGGGTCGGGAATTTTAACCTTAATTGGTTAATTCCAATGGCACGGGGGCTGGGTGTATGTGTTGTCTTCATCATCATTTCATCCTCATCACGACGCGCAGGTCGCCTACGGGAGTCGAATAGAAAGACCTGCACCTGGCGAGCCGAACCCTTCCTGGGATATCCCGGCACTAAAAGCCATACGCCATTTCATTTCACCTATCCTCCTACATTCGCCTCACATGGCCCCATCACTGAAGCTGGTTTATGCGCACAGCTTCATCCATTGAGTTTATTCCTAACTTACTGTAGCCTTTATCTCCTCGTTTCGAGTACTCTCCTGTCATTGCTCCCACCTGTTTGGACCAGCAACCATCCCAGCTACTTTCGTGTCTGTTACTTCTAACTAATGAATAAGATATCCTAAGTCCACCCAGCTTTTGCTCCCGTATAGGAAGGTTGGTCTGAAAACATACCGATGTAAAGATAGTTTCGTCCGGGAGCTGAATTGCTTCTTATAGAATACTGTTGATCGCAACTGCGAGCTCACTGCATTAGCTTTGCTGCACCTTGATTCAATCTCACTTACTGTATTACCATCCTGGGAGAACACACAACCTAAATACTTGAAATGATCTGCCTGTCCCAGCTATGTATCACCAATCTGACATTCAATGCTCTTGAATTTCTTACTTAGTGACATCAGTTTAGTCTTCGAAAGGCTAATTTTCATACCATACGCATTGCACCTATTTTCAAGTTCCAAGATATTAGACTGCAGGCTTTCGGCACAATCTGTCATTAAGACCAAGTCGTCAGCATAGAACAGACTGCTTACTACATTTCCACCTACCTGAATCCCTCCATGCCACTTGATACCATTCAGCAGATCATCCATGAAAACTACGAACAGCAAGGGTGAAAGATTACAGCCTTATCTAACCCCTGTAAGTACCCTGAACCAAGAAGTCATTCTACCATCAATTCTCACTGCAGCCCAATAGACAACATAAATGCCTTTGATTTATTTTAATAATCTACACTTAATCCCATAGTCCCCCAGTACTGCGAACATCTTTTCCCTCGGTACCCTGTCGTATACTTTCCCCAGATCTAAGAAACATAAATATAACTGTATATTCCTCTCGTAGCATTTTTCACTTACCTGGCGCACACTGAAATACTGATCCTGACAGCCCCTCTGTGGTCTGAAACCACACTGGTTTTCATCCAACTTCCTCTCAACCATTGATCGCACCCTCCGTTTCAAGATGTCAGTGAATACTTTGCCCGGTATACTGATCAATGAGATACTTCAGTAGTTGTTGCAGTCCTTCCTGTTCCCTTGCTTATACATAGGTGCAGTTACTGCTTTTGTTCAATCTGAAGGTACCTTACCAACACTCCACGCTGATCTTACTACTATACGAAGCCATTTCATCTCTGTCTTCCCACTATACTTCACCATGTCATGTCTAATTTCGTCTAATAAATAAATAAATAAATAAATAAATCAACAATCATGATTTGCAGTTAAGGATGTTGCTCGGGTGCCAGAGTTCATATCAACAGTGTCTCTAGCTTTTCCTTGAATGTTTTCAAATAACTTGGAAATTTATCTAACATTTCCCTTGACAAATCATTCCAATCCCTTACTCCTCGCCCTACAAGCGAATATATGCCCCAATTTGTCCTCTTGAATTCTAACTTTTTCTTCATGTTATTATCGTTCCTACTTTTGAAAGCTCCACCCAAGCTTATTCGCTTGCTAATGTCATTCCACGCCATCTCTCGACTGACAGAGCGGACTTTAGGACTCAACATATCGCCGGATGAAATTAAACGAATGATTTACAGTTTACAGTCTCATTTCACGAATGAAAACAATATGAGGAAAACAATATCTGCAGTTAACACTAACGGATACTGAAGAAAGCGAGAATAGAATATTTAGCTCTCACAACCGCATTGCACTTGAAGTAGACTTTCAACTCATCAGGTATAGTTGAGCGCATACAGTGCATAAAGAAGTGATATTCAGTACAGAACATAAACCGAAATCACTTCCTGGGGTCACTAGAATATTTCTATAAACTACAAAAGTTGTATTAATATAATTTACCTGTTAGGGACACACACATTACAGCTTGTAACGAATTGAAAGTTTAGTTTTCATATTTACTGCTCTTTCTAGCCATACTTTACAAAGAATGATTTGAAGCAATACTTTTACTGGAGGCTGAGCACTCAAGAATCGAATAACTACGTAATGATGACAATGTGCATTTGATAATCATTATTGTCGACATGTGCCAACGTGGCTTGACAACTCTGACAATGTCTGATGTATGTTGCGTCGTCCTGCTCAAGAATGGACGTGATCCAAGGGACGAAGCAAACGAAACTCTTATAAAACCTCATGCCATCAACATGAATAAGCTAATTACACATATTAATTGATAATGCGAAGTTGATTTGTTATTTTTAATTTTGTATTTAAAATCGATTATCATTGCAAAGAGAGACAACAAAATCAAGGAACATGCACCCATTTTATAGCGCACACGGAACTAAATAAACAGAAAAATACAAGCTCCAAGGCTTGTGGACATTATTATTGTCTTCGGATACTTCAACTCTTTCAATATCGTCTTATGGCACGTTCTCTAAATCAGCTGGAAGGAGAGAGTCAGGCAGGTTTTCTCCAAGTGGAATAGCCTTAATGGCTGAGTGAATACTTGGATATCGTACACATTTTCTTTTGTTATTTTCCGAATTACACTCCTAACATTAAAATGACTGTTAGGCTCCTTCCACACCGTGGGAACTGAAAAACTCATGCACGTTTTCTTCCCTTTTATCCATAATTTTTACCTCTCACAACAATGGAAGCAAACTTTCTTTGACGTTTATACCAATGTTCTTGTCGCTAAGTTTCGCTTTGAAACAAGCACCGTAAGCTTTCTCCTCAAAGTCCGTTACGTCCGTTATTTGCTTAAACACTGCATTTTCCCCACAAATATATCAGAATACATTAGGATTATTCATATTATTGCATGTGGACATCTTAAGACCACAACTAAAAACTACAATCACAGTAGGAAAATAAACTGAGAACAACTCTGGAAATGCAGGTGTGTGACATTTACGTTAGTTCCAAGGTGACACAGTGACAACTAGCAATATCAATTGTGACATTAAAGGCTTACATGTCTGTATGTTGAAATTTTCCTCCAAAATTTCTCATTACGACAGTGAGGCCTGAATCTGCCATCTTAATGGTAAATCCTCTTGATGATAAGTCATCCTCGTTTCATTCTGTGCAAAACTCTACGTAAGTGAAGTATATAGAAGACAGTTCTTCAGTCACCCAGAAAAATAGCTGATAACACATATTCGTTTTAAATTATCTGACGCCATGCGGACTGTTGTAATTATCACCACAGCCCTAAACCTAGCCCTAATTGATCAAAAATACATGCGTCAGTTATAACACCGTAGACATATACAGTAGGTTATCAGATGTACATCATACGCATTAGCCTGGCCGAGTATCTCAGGCGGTAGAGAGCTGGCCTCCTGACCTGATGCTGGCGGGTTCGATATTTGTTCAAATACGTCAGCTTCTTGTCAGTAAAGTTACTAAGCACGTAAAAGAACTCCTGCGGAACAATATTCCGGCACTTTGATGTCTCCGAAAACCGGAAAAGTAATTATTGGGACGTAAAACCAATAACACATGGACGAAGTGTATGGTGCTATTATCCACGAAGAAGTAAATATCTTAAGGCGACACTCCGGAGATAAAAATATATTTTTACATAATGCATGGATTTTCACGAAACTTTGTGGGAATGTCACCTACATAAAAGTAGAGATATCACGAACATTTCATGTACAATTAATAGTTTTTCCAAAATGAATGTTTTGTTTCGAAAGATTTAATACAATTTCTTCATGAAATTTAATTAACATGTTAATGCAAATTCGTAATTAGGCAGATAATACTTCTTTTAAAAGCACTACATATCGATTTTTGTACTAAAGTTTGTGTAATTTTTACCTTCTAAAATTTTGGACTTAAAAATCCTTACTACTTGAAAAAATTCTGCAATCAAAAATTCCATACGCAGGTTTATTAATATAGCTGTAATACATATACCACACAAATTTTGTTACATTTGGCAGAATATTGTGGGAAAAAATATGATTTAAATATAAAATTACAATAGGCAAACAAAGCATTATTACACTGATAAATTGTTTGAATTCAGCGAAATAACTTAGTGACAAGAAAAAAGAAACCCAATCCTTTCAATTTCAGTCATATAAAAAATTTCACCAAAATGATGAAAATATCGATTTTTATCTCCGGAGTGTTGCCTTAAATGAGGTGAGTGGTAGGAGAGAAGCAACGACACCTATAATAATAATAATAATAATAATAATAATAATAATAATAATAATAATAATAATAATAATAATAATAATAATAATAATAATAATAATAATAATAATAATAATAATAATAATGTGTGGTTGTATGAGTCATCAATCCATAGACTGGTTTGATGCAGCCCTCCATGCCAAACTATTCTGTGCTAACCTAACTACTGCATCCTACATCTGCTCTAATCTGCTTGTCATATTCATATCACGGTCTATCCGTACCGTTCTTTAGCACCTACATTTGCCTCAAAAACCAACTGAGCATGTCCTGAGTGTCTTAAGATGTGTCCTATCATTCTATCCCTTCTTCTGGTCAAATTTAGCCAAATCGATCTCCTCTCACGAATTCGATTCGGTATATGTTCATTCGCGATTCGATCTAGCCATGTAACATTCAGCATTCTTCTGTAACACCACATTTCAAAAGATTGTGTTTTCTTTCTCAGCTAGTTACCGTCCATAATTCACTTCCATACACTGCCATGCTCCATACGCACTATTCAAAAAATAATAGCACCTCTGTATTATGAGTTTAGAATATTCAAATGTAAATAGTAAAAGATAGGTTTTTGTATGTTACCCATTGCGATGATGAGGACCACCTTCATGTTGATTACTTGAAAGATCGTTTGCTGGATCACGATTAACAAAATCTGTACCATATGCTCCTTATATACCTACCTCTTCACAAGGACTTGTAATAACCGTGGATGATACGCAAACGAAGTACCTTCACCTTGTAAAGTCTTCCGACACATTCCTTTCTTTTTTCTAAGATGAATTACACAGTTATTAAGATAATAACATAAGACGATGAATTACAGACTTTTTTTAACGATCATATTTACAGTAGTAAGTTTTTCAGTCTGCTTCACATAAGTTATCCAAAACTTTGGTCATGTAACCGTGAAAGTGTAAACCATGATTTACACGGATTGTGTCCACGGGTTTAGGATAGTTATTCTGAAATTTTAAATTAGTTTCTTTTTTTTTTTTTACAACGCACAGATATAGACATATACTGGGATAGAACAGAGCTAGGAATGGGAAGGAAGCGACCGTGGCCTTTATGATACATTCCCAGCATTTGCCTGCCGTGAAAATTGGGAAATTCATCTTCAGGGATATCAACAGTGAGGTTCGAATCCACCATCTTCCCAATGCAAGCTCACAGTTGCAAGGCGCAACCGGCGTAACTGACTCGCTCGGATCGAAATTGGGTTCGAGCATAGTGATTTCTGCTCTATGTTCCGACACAAAGTCGCCCAAGGCTGGAATCAGCCCGTTCAAATTTGACTCCTAGGTATTTTTTAACTATACGTATAGTAGCGCTCACAGCGCGTACTAATAGCAATGTGTTTCAGGTTGAAACCAGACCATAGCATAGGATTTAATGTACACTTCTCGACACAAAATCAGAGGTTTCCTGAAGAAAATGCTTCATTCTTATGCAGTACACAGCCAATATCATAATAATTTAATTTTGCTTTCCATGTGAGCGGTTTTGTTCAGCATATTGAGTGTTAAGCTCTGAGGATTTCGGGTTTGATTACCAGAAGGACCTAGGATTTTAACCGCATATGGTTCGTTGTTGTTGTCATGGTTGTGTTCGTTTTAATACACTTAGGCCTACCTTTATCTACATGCAACGTTCCACACTATCAGACACCAGAATAACACGCAATTTTAAATATCCCTTCACGTTGGGATGGAATCCGCATGAGCATCCAGCCTTAAAACTGGATCAAATTCATATCAAGTGCCGACCTGAACATGTTCTGGGCTGGAAGTCCAGGAACAAAGAGATTTTGCTTTCTTCTTTGGAAAAATTCTCATTGAAATTACCTTCTTCTTCTTCTGCCGGGCGAGTTGGCCGTGAGGTTAGGGACGCGCAGCTATGAGCTAGCGTCTGGGAGATAGTGGGTTCGAACCCCACTGTCGGCAGCCCTGATGATGGTTTTCCGTAGTTTCCCATTTCACGCCAAGCAAATTCTGGAGATGTACCTTAATTGAGCCCACGTTCGCTTCCTTCCCATAAAAAGGTCTTTCCTGTCCCATAATCGCAATAAGGTCTATCTGTGTCGGTGAGACGTAAAGCAAACTGTGAAAAACTCTTCTTATTCTTCTTCTTCTGCTACCATTCTTCCTACACCATAGTGGAATCACGGGTGCGAACTGTGTGGCACATGTGGACTTCGCCCTACTTTACGGCCGAAAGTCCTTTCTGACGCCAACCCTTAGAGGGATGTAAGATATTCACCGCTGCACATTTCTGAGGTTGTTGGTAGTGTAATGTGTTGTGTGCATATGGAGAGAAGTATGTTGGGATAGACATAAACAACCAGTCCCCAAGTCAGGGAGATTTACCAGAAGCGATTAAATTCCCCTAAACCACCCGGTAATCGAACCCGGCTCTTTCTTAACCGAAGGCCTCGACGCTGCCCATTCAACCAAGGAGGCGAACTATGACTTTACATTGCTGTTTGGCATAAATTGTCTTCTACAGGCTGTTTGGCATCATACATGTCACAGATATGTTTCAGCGAAACTGGGTTAAGAAAAGACTAGGTACCGGGCGAGTTGGCTGTGCGCGTAGAGGCGTGCGGCTGTGAGCTTGCATCCGGGAGATAGTAGGTTCGAATCCCACTATCGGCAGCCCTGAAAATGGTTTTCCGTGGTTTCCCATTTTCACACCAGGCAAATGCTGGGGCTGTACCTTAATTAAGGCCACGGCCACTTCCTTCCAACTCCTAGGTCTTTCCTATCCCATCGTCGCCGTAAGACCTATCTGTGTCGGTGCGACTTAAAGCCCCTAACAAAAAAAAAAAAGACTAGGTTGTGACCCTGGTCTTAACCATTCACTACTCAGGCTCCATAAATTTACATCAGGACTTGGTTATTATTTCCATATAACTGTTTATTTATTTATTTATTTATTTATTTATTTATTTATTTATTTATTTTATTTATTTATTTATTTATTTATTTATTTATTTATTTATTTATTTATTTATTTATTTATTTATTTATTTATTTATTTATTTATTTATGTATTTATTTATTTCGGGATAATATTATCACTTTATACTTGGTACAATTTATAAGAAAATAAATTCTGGTTTTAACGGTCGATGACGACTAAAATATTATCTGCTGCTTACAGTTTGAGTAATATCTCACATTGCAATTAATTTTGAGAGTGCCAGAAATGTTAAGGTAGAGTGGATAGACAGAGGTGAACTTGAGAGAATATGATAAGGTGAAAGAAAAGAAACAAGAAGGATCAAATATATTTAGAGATTAGATTAATATACTTGTAATCAGAACCGAAGGAGCTGAAAATGTATAGCCCACTTTTCGACTCGAACACTTATAACGTGCTTTCGAATGAAAGCGTTAACCTGCAGTGGTCGACACAGCAATGTGACACATTTAATTCCTCGGTTATGTTATACTTGTCTAAAACGTTGGTGACCTAAGGGTGGGTCATAATTATGAAATGTTTTATCAACGTCTTGATTAGATCAGTGTCCCAACCCGAAAGATAAACCTGAAAAACGTAATCAAAAGGTATATTAATTGAGCCCAAAACCCAGACTATTCATGATACGGACGGTCTGTGTCGATATACATATAGCGTAAAATGAATATACTTTGCATGACATTTTATAGTTCTTAAGAAGAAGCACAGTTTCAGAGACGTTACAACGTCGGAGAATACATAAAATGAGTGGTATAAAAATTAGCCTTTTGAAGACTAAATTATTGATGTCAATAGGTAAGAAATTCAACAGAACTGAATGTCAGAATGTGAGATTGAATCAAAGTGAAGTAAAGCTAATGCAGTGAGCTCGCAGTTGTGATCAACAGTATTCTGTAAGAAGGAAGTCAGCTTCCGGACGAAACTATATTTACATCGGTCTGTTTTCAGACCAACTTTGCTTTACGGGAGCGAAAGCTGGGTGAACTCGGGATAACTTATTCATAAGTTAGAAGTAACAGACATGAAAGTAGCGAGATGATTGCTGGTACAAACATGTGGGAAATATGGCAGGAGGATGAGGAGATAAAGGCTGAGTTAGGAATGAACTTGATGGATAAAGCTGTACACATAAAGCGGCTTCGTTGGTGAGGTCATGTGAGGCGAATGGATGAGGATATATTACCTAGGAGGATAATGGACTCTGTTATGGAAGTTAAGAGAAGTAGAGGGAGAGCAAGACGACGATGGTTAGACTCAGTTCCTCACGATTTAAAGATAAGAGGTATAGAAGTAAATGAGGCCACAGCACTAGTTGCAAATAGAGGATTGTGGCGACGTTTCTGAATTCACAGATGCTTGCAGACTGAACGCTGAAAGGCATAACGGTCTATAATGCTAATGTATGTATAATAATAACTAGAGGACCCGTGGTGCTCCACAGCATTCATTATAAATAGGTCCTACAACTCGTTTTGATATGCCCGTCGTACTTATATTGTTTTTACTGCCCGTTTCAGTGATTTTATGAACATTTAATAAGAAGCGTTATGATATGCGGCAGTTCGTAGTCAGAATTCATCCATTCTGACGTCATCATGCCGTCTGTTTGGTAAAAAAACTATCCATAAATTCGCTTTTTTATCTTGTAGTTCTTGATGTAAAGCTTGCTATTGTCTCGTAGAAGGAAATTGTGTTTTTAATCGCAGTTCTTCTGTATATAATGATTGTCTTGCGAGTTTATAGGTTAGTCTGGAAGGAACGTTCTTTTACCAGGCAGAGTACATTTTTAAGATACATGGCCTTCACTCTTTCTAGTGTAGCTAGGTTATCCTTTGATAGGGGTTCCCAAGTAAGTCTAAGGCGTATGTCATGATGGGGTCTGTTTGTAAATAGACTTTTCTCTTAGCACCATGTAGGTTACCTCCCAGAATTATTTGCGGCAGCGACCATGTTTGGACCAAAGACCCGCACTGCGTGTTATCCAGTGCAGTGAGATTTAAGTTGTCATGGATTATTGTGTCACTCCAAATTGTAAAAGTCTCTCATGTAAAGGGACTAGGTTATTTAGATTCCCGAAATGTAAGAACAGGAGGGCAAATTTGGTACAGAATTTGTCGATATGATAAGTGGCAGCCAGCAGAACATTCGCAGCTGTGTGAGGTTAGTATAACTTCTGCTAGATAAAAATAAGTACTCACCAAGTCCATTATATTTGCTTTTGTAGAAAGTTTATCTATCAAACTATCCTTGCTGACCATATCTTGATTTTAATCTTTTCCTGCAGGTTTATTTTAAGGAATATCAGTTTGAAGTAAAGGGATCAGATGGAAGGAAGCTGCTAAAATGAAATGCCAAATCTATACTCTTCGACGTTCCTAATTCCCCGAAATCTTTCTCGTGTGTCAGGAAGGTCCCGAAGAAAAGAGGACTGTCTTCAATGCTTTTATATAAAAATTGTGTTTGCCTATAAATTGTAATGATAATTGACTGCAATAATTTAGTAAATTCATATACATCTATGGCCTCTTACATTCTTGAACCTTTGGACATGGTTTTTCTTGATAATAATTGTACCGGGAGGTACGCCTCAACCCTGCACATTTAAAGGAAGCGCCTTAAGGAACTCTTTCTATCAAACAAAACGTGAAACAGCTACTGCACGAAGTTGGGACATTAATCAGAAGATGTCACTCATAAATAACAGAGTATTGTGTTATTTTAAAGTTTCCTAAACTGACTGGATTTTTTTGTTTTGTTTTGGTGTACAGCAAGTAGTCTGGCCTTTTCTCCATAGATGACCTAACAAAAAAACTGAGGTCATGCACTCTGGTGCAAGGTGGAAGAATTTGTAATTTAAAAAAGTTTTGTGTTTCTAGGTTTTCATAACTAAATCAACGTTCATTTAATTTGCTATTTCAAGGTTTGCAACACGTCCTTCTCATCCCGCCAGCTTTTGAATCTTGCCTATTAGAATTTTTGTATTTATTTTTCAGCCTATCACAGGCTTGTTGTAGCTTTTTATTCGGCCGATAAAAATGAGTGGGTGTGTCCGGATTTAGTCCAGAGCCTTCTCGAACCATCCCCTCGGGTATATAAGCTGTGGCTTTTTCAAGCTACCTTGTCTTATTGATCGTCGAAGTTCTGAGTGTGTGTGTTAAGACAGGAGGCCTCATTCTTCGGCAGGCAGAACATCAGCGCAGGTAATGGCCATCAGTTTTCTACCTCTGTAGCTATCTCCATAAACTTATCCGAGGGGAAGGTTCTAAGCTTTACCTATGTAACCGTTTGATTTCTAAAATGTAAACTTTTTACTCTTCATGTAAAATTTCATAAAGTCTTAAACTGTAAATCGGGGATAGAGAGTGCGTTACCCTCTCGAGTTCCCCTTCAATTTATCTTGACGTGACTACGATTTTGTAACTGTTTCTTTTCCTGTAAAGCATTAAATTGAGCTTTCATTCTAGTCACATCAGTAACTTGAGATTAGCCTCTGTATCATAAGGCAGCGAACCCAATTAGGGTTTTATACTTGGTTTTCAAGGAGCGCTAGTGTACGCCTCCATACATTTTGTGTTTGGGCCAGTAATTTAACCTGTTCTTCTTTTCCACGAAGGCCCAGTAGTTTGGGTAATAGATACTCCTGTTTACCAAAATTGTTACTTGTGGGTTGGGCCTAGAAAGGCCAGAAATTGTAAGTTTTTTGTGTAATATTCGCTTTGAGTAGGCTGTAAGAATTTGGGAGCACGGCCTCCTTGGTTGAAGTTGGAGAGCATGTAAGCTCTTTTCTGAGATTGCGGTAATATTGAGGGGTGCCTCTGGAAGGCTGTAAATTGTAAATTGTAACGGTGGGAGCAAAATGCTCTGGAAATTTGTGTCGAAGTAAACCCTACATGGCGACATTGTAAATTTGTGAATTAGGGGCTGGAAGCCCCAATGTGTTCAATTCCCTATTCTGGGGTTTTCTATATTTATATCGAAATTGCCATTGTACCTGATACTTTGTTGTTTTCACTAAGTGAACAGTTTTGTTAAGTTCAAGATTTGAAAAGAAATATAACCTTTATTTTAAAGTTTTAATTTAATTTTTTGATATCGTAGATAGAGGTGGTGGTGCTGATTATAGTTTTAAGAGGATGTACAACTAGGCAACCATCCTCTATATAACACTCATCAGAGAGAAAAAATTAAAGGGGTCCGACACTTCGAAAAATTAAGGCATCGGGCAAAAGAAGACAAGGGCCACGAAGGGCGTAATAATGAAAGACTCCCTAGGCCACCATACGTAATACCGTCGGTGTCGGAAAAGAACAAGAGTTGAGCAAGAGAGGTCGGATAGGAGAGATAAAAGTGAGGAGCCTGGTACAAGTAAGTGGAAGCAATGCCAGGACTCAGCTGTGGGCCCCGTGGTCACCAACCCACGCTCCAAAGTTCAGAGCCCCTGAGGCCCCCTTTAGTCGCCTCTTACGACAGGCATATCTTAGATAGACCCATTCAAGCACACACCATCTTTCACTTCTCTCTGTTCCACGGAAACTCCGTAATAATAATAATAATAATAATAATAATAATAATAATAATAATAATAATAATAATAATAATAATAATAATAATAATAATAATAATAATAATAATAATAATAATAATAATAATAATAATAATAATAATAATAATAATGCGACCCGGCTCTGGTGTAAAAGCCTATACTCGTATTCGGTAGAGTTTGAAAGGTTCAGAGTTTCAATGTCTACGAGTTCCTCGGGGCTGAGCTTGGAGCCTTTGACAGTATCTGATCCATGACATAGACAATAGTCCTGACAGTTGATACACAGTGATGACTGCATTGAAATAAATTATGGTTATTAACCATCATCAAGCAGGAAGACACTACACCATGTCAACGTCCATCTCCCGTTTGGGAATGACTAACGTGGCCCTGGCACACGTGACAGTTCATTATTTCGCTCATACCCGGATATGTGGCCTTCAAGGTTGAGGGTTCCGTGAACATAATTACTTTATAGCTGCAAAGAAAGAGAAAGGAATAGCCGATATTTTGTTTGTAACTCACGATTACAAGCTTCAATAATGTTCTGAATGCTTTAATGAAAATACTTGTTTGTCTGGAAATTTCATCACGATACCAACATAACTTGCATTTGTCACGTCTGGTATCAAAAGTAATGTATATACTGGAAACAAAATGATGTTTCCGCTTTTTTTTTTCCCGTGTATTTTGGAAAAGTGATCCTAGGTAAAGCAGACGTAACTATTGTACTGAATGTTTCAGAATTGAGGCGTGTCATCTTGCAAATAGATAATTCAACAAGCAAAGTTTTGTTTCAATTAATTATTTCTTACAACTCTTAGAAATATGACCCTACTGTAGGTAAAGAAGGAAACTATATTTATTTACCTGTCATACTGGATGTTTCAGGAAGATGATTTGTCCCTGTAATTAAATATTCTTGTCTCAAAAATCCATACTTCTAACCCTTCAGGCAAGCAAATCTATGTTGAAAACATCCTAGGTACATGAGCTACAAATTTTAGGTGCATAAAATATAATAAAGTACAAGAATATATTCTTTATTTATTCCTAAAAGTTACAATCCTTTCCTTAATTGTCGTTATCCGGTCGATTAGATTAGCAGTTTGCCTTTTTTTACCACTACGATTACGAATCAGTGCATTGTTTCACTTAAGCACCACTACGAGCGCTAATGTGAGTCAGTGCAGAGTTTCACTTAAGCCTTTATAACTACATTCGGTGCGGAATTTTGTCCAAAAATAAAAAGGCTGGGGCCGATGACCTAGATGTTAGGCGCCTTTAAACAACAAGCAACATCATCATCAAAAAAGGATTACGATATTGAACTAATGAACACATTATTGCAAGAATTATGTAAATAAGTTAATTTGTCTGGGATCTGAATCAAAAACGAGCAAGGAAACAAGGATTTTAGGCTGTTTTTCTTTCCGGAACTGCATTTAGGCCGGAAGTGGTTTTTCAAAATTTGTCCTTTTAGTTTGATAGCGCTATCTAAGACTCACTATTGGAAACATTTCAGGGCCCTTTAGCCCTTCAACTATCGGCATAATTGAGAAAATTGCTTAATTATACGTTATCGTAATATGAGGACCCCTACTTTGACTGCTAAGATATGTTTTCAACAATAACACTCTAAGGTTATGGAGGTATGCGTTTCCGAATTCCCCCAAAAAACTACATTCTTTCTTACATAAATATCAATGCACACAATTTTAATATCACAGTAGGAGAAATATGTATAGATACTCCCGTAAATATTCTGTCACTCTGATTTTTGACACACTTTTATTGGGTAGTTATTCTTTAACTATAATGATGAGGTATAATAAAACAAAACATGTAGGAAAACATAATAACACTTTATACAATCATTGTAATGTACGTCCGTTGCCTACGTAATCAGTAATAAGGCCTCCGCATAGCAGCTTATACAGCGCGAAACACGTTCTAGTGCCAGACTCGCCGCTAGACTTCGTGTTAGCCCTCCACTGTTAAACACGGACGTATATGGAAATTGTAAAGCAAAAAGTTAAGTTAGTGAGTTTTTAGATAAGGTAGACCTTAAAAATAATTATATAAGGTGTAGAATTGTGTATTCAGCTTGTAAGTTAGTGAGTATAAAATAGTTTCTATTTAAACGAAGGTTTAAGATAATTTTTGCTACATAGTTTTAAATATACGAGGTTCTGTATTCACCGCCGAGAGAATATTTATTTAAACTTGTGACTCTTTGGCTGAATGGTCAGCGTTGAGGCCTTCGGTTCAGAAGGTCCCGGGTTCGATTCCCGGTCGGGTCGGAGATTTTCATTGCACATTTCATATTAAATTCTTTCGGCTCGGAGACTGAATTTTTGTGTTTGTACCAACACTTTCCTCTTCATATGTCATACTACACTGCTAACCACCATAGAAAACGCGTAACAGTGATTTCATCCCTCCATGTAAGGTTGGTGACAGGAAGGACATCCGACCGGAAAACAGGGCCATATCCACATTTGCGACACAGTTCGCACCCACGGCGCCACAACTGTGCGAAAAAGCGGTAGAAAAAGAAGAATATTGATTGTAAATAGTCTATTCACAGGATGTTTACAGCGCGTGCTAAACAATTGTTCATTGCTGTGTAGCAATCTGCAAAAAGTAAACTTCACAAAGGTAGTGGAATTCCTTTCCAGAATTACGAGAAAAATAGGTCAAAATTATACCACGTCGGTGTGACGAGAAAAATAGCATGTGGCAACCTTCCTCGAAATCTTTAGTATGAAATGAACAATTTGAAAGCACGTGCTTTAGCATTTCTCCTAAAACCAGACGCTTTCTTCCAAATTCAATCCCAACGCTTCTTTCAGGGCATCCTTTGTATTTACATGACAAGTGTAGGCACAATAAAACGCGTAAGATGCCCAAGGCCGCCTCTGTGGTGTAGTGGTTAGCGTGATTAGCTGCCACCCCCGGAGGTCCGGGTTCGATTCCCGGCTCTGCCACGAAATTTGAAAAGTGGTACGAGGGCTGGAACGGGGTCCACTCAGCCTCGGGAGGTCAACTGAGTAGAGGTGGGTTCGAATCCCACCTCAGCCATCCTGGAAGTGGTTTTCCGTGGTTTCCCACTTCTCCTCCAGGCGAATGCCGGGATGGTACCTAACTTAAGGCCACGGCCGCTTCCTTCCCTCTTCCTTGCCTATCCCTTCCAATCTTCCCATCCCTCCACAAGGCCCCTGTTCAGCATAGCAGGTGAGGCCGCCTGGGCGAGGTACTGGTCATACTCCCCAGTTGTATCCCCCGACCAAGAGTCTGAAGCTCCAGGACACTGCCCTTGAGGCGGTAGAGGTGGGATCCCTCGCTAAGTCCGAGGGAAAAACCGAACCTGGAGGGTAAACAGATGATGATGATGATGAAGATGCCCAAGAAGAGAAGCTATGGAAATGCATTCTCGCAGGCAAATACAAATGTTTCAAATGACGTACAAGTAGAGCGAAGAGAGTGGTGGTGGTGGTATTGGTGGTGCTGGTGGTGGTGGTGATTGCTTTAAGAGAAAGTACAACTAGGCAAACATCCTCTATTTAACACTACAGTAATCAGAGAGAAAAATGGAACGGACCGACACTTCTAAAAATTAAGGTATCAGTCAAAGAAAGTCAAGGGTCACGAAGGGCGTGAAAATGAAAGACGCTCTAGGCCTCAAATACTGTAGTCTAATACCGTCGAGGTCAACAAGAACAAGCGTTGACCAAGGGAGGTCGGAGAGTGTAGACGAAAGTGAGAAGGTGGCATAAAAGAGTAGAAGCAATGCTAGGACTCAGCTAAGATCCTCGTGGTCGCCAACCCGCGCTGTCAAGTTTAGAGCCCCTGGGGGCCGCTTTTACTCGCCTCTTAGGACAGGTAGGGGCTACTGTGTTTGTTATTCTACCGCCCCATCCACAGCGTTTACCACCCGAGGCAAAGAGGTTAGCTAGACAGTGAGAGCAATGAAATTTAAGAAGGTGAGAATAGAAGGTAGATACAGACATGAACAGAAAAAGAGAACAGGCACCTCTCAGGTCACCTTGTTTGTCTGGCCCTTCTTTCCAGTCGCAACTAGGACTCGTATGAGCTCTTCTTGAATTATTATGTGATATACTTTTCTTTATTAAATGTCATAGAAATATCACTTTTCTGGTCAAAAAGCAATGTTTTATCTTTGTAATGTGCTTCTATATGCAAGTTATTCTCGTAAACGCCAATTGGAATCGTTCTGAGGAATGGAGGGCTAGCCTGACATCTGGCGGCGCTATTTGAACTACTGCTACTCTGCCAATTTAGTAGTGATGGGTCGCGTGATGCAAAGCTCTCGAAGCATTCTGAGCAAGCGATGCAGTACGTGTCTCGTAATGCTATCTTGATGTCGTATAGTGACGTCAGGCGCATGAGCTCTTTGTCTCGACGCAGTGCTGGGAAAAGTATCGAGAGCTCTCGATACATTTCGAGCAACTGATGCAGTCAATGACTCGTAATCCTATCTCAAAGTTGAATCGGGACATCATGTGCATGCGGTATGTTATACCTCAACTATACATCGCCTGCTGATCAACTAATGACGTCTCCGAAAACCTTAATATGTAGTTAGTGGGACGTAAAGCAAATAACATCATTGTAACAACTAATGACGATACGCCCACTTTTTATAGTCTACTCGCAGTCAACTTACCTACCTGTACTTTCTGCATTTTGCCTATTCACTGTCCGCTTCCACGGCGAAATGGTTAGCACGCTGGTGTTTGGTCCAGAAGCCTCCGGGTTCGATTCTCGGCTGGGTGAAACTTTTTTCCTTCACTGATTAGTTCCTATGGTTCGGGGACTGGGTATGTGAAATAAATAGTAATGAAGAGTGTGACATATTTTAAAGATTTTATTGAAACCATATCTTTTACGACGCATCGAGTTGTGTAATAATTTGAACAGAAAGGAAAATATACCGGTAATGGCGTAAAGATACTGTATCTGAAAGGGGACTCGTTATCGGGTTAAGTCTCCTTCTGAACTATCGATAATGTTATATAAGTATGGTAACATCATCATCATCATCATCATCTGTTTACCCTCCAGGTTCGGCTTTTCCCTTTTCCCTCGGACTGAGCGAGGGATCCCACCTCTACCGCCTCAAGGGCAGTGTCCTGGAGCTTCAGACTCTTGGTCGGGGGATAGAACTGGGGAGTATGACCAGTACCTCGCCCAGGCGGCCTCACCTGCTATAGTGAACAGGGGCCTAGTAGGGGGATGGGAAGATTGGAAGGGATAGGCAAGGATGAGGGAAGGAAGCGGCCGTGGCCTTAAGATAGGTACCATCCCGGCATTTGCCTGGAGGTGAAGTGGGAAACCACGGAAAACCACTTCGAGGATGGCTGAGGTGGGAATCGAACCCGCCTCTACTCAGTTGACCTCCCGAGGCTGAGTGGACCCCGTTCCAGCCCTCGTACCACTTTTCAAATTTCGTGGCAGAGCCGGGAATCGAACCCGGACCTCCGGGGGTGGCAGCTAATCACACTAACCACTACACCACAGAGGCGGACAGTATGGTAACAAATAGATCTTTTCGATGCAAAGGATCATTCAAGACCAGCTACAATGTTATCAGACCTAAAGGCACATATACAGGATGAAGCCGAACTCCATCGACAAACTTTCGGAAACTGTTCAGGGAAACCTTCTGTGTATATTGGTACAAGGGACACGTGGTCTCCGGTGGCTCGTTATAGAGCAGATCCGGTAACTATAATATGATTTATTCGGTTTTATTACCGAAAACAACCTTATTTCTGTGAATATACCTTCACAACAGAGAAAAAGACTGCAATATTCAATAACCAAAACGTCATCATCATCATCATCATCATCTGTTTACCCTCCAGGTTCGGTTTTTCCCTCGGACTCAGCGAGGGATCCCACCTCTACCGCCTCAAGGGCAGTGTCCTGGAGCTTCAGACTCTTGGTCGTGGGATACAACTGGGGAGAATGACCAGTACCTCGCCCAGGCGGCCTCACCTGCTATGGTGAACAGGGGCCTTGTGGAGGGATGGGAAGATCGGATGGGATAGGCAAGGAAGAGGGAAGGAAGCGGCCGTGGCCTTAAGTTAGGTACCATCCCGGCATTCGCATGGAGGTGAAGTGGGTAACCACGGAAAACCACTTCGAGGATGGCTGAGGTGGGAATCGAACCCACCTCTACTCAGTTGACCTCCCGAGGCTGAGTGGACCCCGTTCCAGCCCTCGTACCACTTTTCAAATTTCGTGGCAGAGCCGGGAATCGAACCCAGACCTCCGGGGGTGGCAGCTAATCACGCTAACCACTACACCACAGAGGCGGACTAACCAAAACGTACAACACAAAACAGAGAGTAATGCAATAACCCTCTGTCGAAACTTGAACATTTTTATCACAGTCTGTTTAATATGTTCTGTCAGTGTACCTACTGTTTTAAAGGTAACAATTCCATGTCGTTGGCTTCCAGCACGTTAAAGAACTCCTGCGGGACATAATTCGCACACCCCCGCGTCTATCAAGAACTAGCATTTAGGACGGACGTAAAATAAATAACATTATTATGAGTACTATTTTCAGTGCAATACAGATACAAAGCTAACTGATCTGATGACATGGTCACGAGGTAATCAGGTTTGTTTACATTATGATTTGTTTATATTGCATGTGTTCAAGTGGAAGAGATTTTATTATCTATTGGTTATTTATATATTCAGCAACGTTACAATTACTTCTATTAGCGATTTGGTTGTTTCTGCACGAACAGGCGTGTGTTTGGTAGCCGAAACTCCGATTGCAAAAAACAAAAACAAACAAAAATATTTGAAGAGAAGATTCGAACCACCACAAAACGTAGCGGAGGATAATACCCAATGATGCTATTTAGCTAACTGAGCCATGCAAACAGCTCGAGTTCAATGTTTACTAATCGTTTCTGTTTCTACCATATTCGTCCTGGCTGAGGTCCAATTGGAGCGTGC
Source organism: Anabrus simplex (assembly GCF_040414725.1). Taxonomy (NCBI): domain Eukaryota; kingdom Metazoa; phylum Arthropoda; class Insecta; order Orthoptera; family Tettigoniidae; genus Anabrus; species Anabrus simplex. The sequence goes on along the minus strand of NC_090269.1, from coordinate 314,904,503 downwards.
CTCGAGATGCATCGAGATAGTGACGTCAGGCTCGAGAATCTCAAACGAGAGTTATGCCCATACCTACGTAGACCTCGAAGATGCATCGAGAGTGGTGACGTCAGTCTCGAGTATCTCGAACGAGAGTTTTGCCCATCACCACAATTTAGTACTTGAAAACACCGCGCCTGCAGAGGCCTTAACTTATCTCGTAGGCAACAGTACGTCAAACTCTTCTGACAGTCATTGGTACGCCATCTGTCGTGCAATAAATAAAAGCAATAATTCCAGTGCCACCTCAAAAATATTCGGCCACTATACAAAAAGCAACATAAACTCGCATAGTTCACAACCCTGTTACACATTCAGTACTTTGTAGGTTCTCTTTGATGTTTTATGACCTCTTCCAGTCGATTCGGAACACTGGCGATAACTTTCTTGATATAATCAGGGCTTAATACCGCCCATTCTTGCAGCAGTCTCCTCTTCAAGTGTGTGAGGGAACTCGCCGGCCGCAATTGCAGAGCTGCCTTCGTTTGACTCCAAACATTCTCGATGGAGTTCAGGTCGGGTGATTGTGATGGAGTCTCCAAAACCTTCGGACAGTTGTACAGCAGCCACTCTCTGACAAGTGACGACTTGTGCTTGGGATCGTTATCTTGGTAGAACTGGAACGAACGCTGCACACCAAGTTGTTTTGCATATTGTCGCAAAATGTTTTTGAGGATAGCCAAATAGCCCTCTTTTGTCAAAGTATGTTCAATGAAACTCAGTGCACCAACCCCGTTCGATGCAACACATCTTCATAGCAAGGCACTTCCTCCACCATATTTTACAGTTGCTTGTAAATTACTTGTTTTCCGTTCCTCGAGACGTTTCCGCCACACCAATTGCTTTCCATCGGGCCAGAAGACGTTGAACTTTGACTCATCAACAAATAACACATCCTTCCACCAAGCACTGGGTTTGCTTACGTAGGTCTTTGCGAACTCTAGCCACTTCTTTTTATTTACCGGACTAATGTATGGTTTCCTACTAGCTCTTCTCCCAAATAACTCATTCCTTCGCAGTGCTCTCCGCACGGGTTCACTACCCACTTTCTTTTCACACTCCTCTAAAACAGCTGCTGCCAGTTTCGGAGCACTACATTTCGGATTTCATTTCGCATTCCGAAGCACAAACCGCTCCTCTCGTTCTGTCAGCCTTCTTGGTCTGCCTGTCTGGTTAATTGAATCAATCCTGTCTTCATTTTTGAATCGTCTTATTATATATCCAACTGTTTTTCTGCTTATGTTAAGCATCTGCGATGTCTTTCTATACGATTTACCTCAAGCGTGATGTAATATTACGAGCTGGCGTTCTTCAAACGTGGTATTGTGTTGTCTTTTGCACCCCCATTTGATACCACTCCGCAAACACTGCAGCAAATAACTTCGGCATGACGTGTCTTGCGACACCGCAATCCTGAACTGAACGTTTTGAACGCTGTCTGCCCTGTCTCTGTCAATGAACACAACGGCAATCCCGGCCTTTCCGGGTGACCGAATATATTTGAGGCATGCCATTTCACCCATGTGCGCAATTTCCTTTCTTTTACAGCATACTGTACATCAATAATCCGTGATTCCTCTTCGGCATAACCAACCACATGTAGTTCTATTACTTGGCCACATTTGGTTCCACATTCTGCTCATGGTTGCGTTACTGTCATCACTTTTTCGCGGATTTTATCAGTGGCCGGAAATTAATGGGAGTGACTGTATGTTCCAATTCATTCTGATGTAATAAGATTCCTATAACATTATATGTCTTTCCTCTTCCGGGTTGAATGGTTCAGGTAGTAGAGCGCTGGTTTTCTGTGCCCAGTTGGGTAGGTTCGATTCCCGCTCAGTACGGTTGTATTTGAAGATACTCAAATACGCCAGGTTCGTGTTCGTGCATTTACCGGCACGTACAAGAACTACTGTGGGGACAAAATGCCAGCACGTTGGTGCCTCCGATAACTGAAAAATTAGTCGGGGGGGGGGGGGCAAAACCCACTAGAAAAGTCTTCTTATTTTTTTACTTTTGCTTCTTGTTATTAATGTCTAGAATACGGTACTATTCTCTCTCTATCACGAATGATCAACAACTGACGGTGATGCTTGTTGTTTGTAGGGGCCTAACATCTAGGTCATGGCCCCATATTAGCAACTGAACTGAGGTAAGAGTAGGCCTTATAGTTTACTGTAATAATGACTAATACATGAAGATGGTCCTTTATAAAATAAAATTCTGAAGATATTCCAACTTATTTTATTTATTGTATGGCCTGGACTTTCTATTTGACGTCCAAGGGTGACATACGCGAGTGAGCGAGAGGTGATGAACAAGATGATGTTGATGATGACGACGACGATAGTGAGGTACGGACAGAGTGAAACCAGTTGTCGGCATATAGCCTGCTCATGTCGAATAGCGCCAAGAGGTCTGTTCAAGGCTTAACGTCTCTGTCCGACGGACGGATCACCATCTACAGTGTCACATACCGTCACTCCACATGGACACTGCGGAGAAGTTTGGAATTAAGTTCAGGCTTCTGACACGCAATGTGGTGATTATAAATATTGTATACCACTACCTCTCCTATACTGCCGGCCAACATTATGATGGTGATACTTTTCCATCAGCGGAACTCGAACGGGCTTCAGACCGTATTGACTTGATGCCTTGACAATCGTGACCACCAGGCGAGTGACCTTACAAAAAATAATGAAAATATAATTTAGGAATATCGAGGGAGCAACAACGAAAAAGTGGTCAAATTTGAGGTATGGACTTTTCGAATGTAGAGAAGAGAACTTGGTTATCTCAACATGAATATGGAAAAACTTGGTTGCCACATTATGGGTAACAAGTACACGAGAGTACGATTATTTGCAGGATTGGAATCCATGTGCTGGCTTGAAGATAATCAAGCCTACGTCATTCAACCTACACACAGCATTACATATTCTAAAACATGCACATTTTTCCAGAAACAAAAATTCTGGAGGGCACGTTGTTCCTACATGCAAGCCTTAAAAACACGGCAACCGAGTATTTATGGACCCACGTTGATAATCTACGTTTGCTTTTGTGTTTTTACAAGTGACTTTACGTCGCACTGATATAGATAGCGCTTATGTCGACGGTGGAATAGGAAGGGGCTAAGAGCGCTAAGGAAGCAGCAGTGGCCTTAGTCAAAGTACAGCCCCAGCATTTGCTTGGTGAAACTACGACAGTGGGGTTCGAACCATAACATGTTTGTCTTGTCTACATGTGAAGAATCCATACCTGAAATTTTGACCAGTTTTTGCTTTACACTTTGTATAGCCTATTGTATATCTTAAAATTCATTCTAGGATTCATCCTCAGTAAATTAGACGATCTTACACTTTTCAGTTATTTCCTAGACTTTAACAACGTTATGATGTCTCATGTATTGTACCCGCTCAACGCCTGAATCCCAACCAGCATTTATCTCAGGGAGTGTTACGGTCCGAATCTATCGCAACTAATAAACAATTTAAAAAAATATTAAGATATAAGATCTCAAACTAAATGTAAGGGCGCCATCCAATCAGTACTACAGGGTTGAACGGGACACTCTAATCCTTAACTTTAAGGCTCATCATAAAACACACAAATTATATATATTCAGATCAAAGGAAAATTATGAAGGCTCCGTCCTAGGAATGGGGACGGATATCTAAACGGTCACCAAGGGTTTACTGTTTTACAAGAACAAGAACCTGGAACTGTTTCCTTGCAAATGCTAAAGGAGCATTTTATTTAAGTAAACAAAATAACTTTTACATACAACAAAATCTGTTGACCCTTGATTTGCCGGTAATTTGGCAAATTATTCTTGATATCACTTTTGACCACCCTTTCATTTGGGTGGTGGAACCGTTGATATCTGAAGGTATCAGATTTACCTTCGTTAACACCATGACCATATTTGGTCATGGACCAATTACCTGTTGGCTAAGTGGGCGCGATCACATGGACCATGTTATCGCCTCCACTTTGATTGAGATGAGACCAACCCGGGAAACTACAAACTCTCCCCGGGTTCCTAACAAAGATATGCTAATCGTTAGTTGAAGGAAACGACAAAGGGACTCTAACCTAATGGTCCAGATGTAGGGATTTGCCTTCATTTTACAACTATTACTTTAACTTATTATTTACAACAACTTGACATTATTATGTTATTTCGCCAGCTGACTTCCCTAGTATCATTCATCATCAGCATCCGAAATAATAAAATAAAATAAAAATAATAAAAAATATTATTATTATTATCAACATTATTAATAATAGTGGAGATCGTGATTATCGTAACCCGTAATCATCCTCGCTATAATACTTCAACTCTCGTCCTTATTATTCTCATCTGAAATAAAAAGTAGCTTCCGTTTTTATACTTCAAATATTATTATTATTAAAGTGGTTTGAAAATTTCAATATTTTCAATTCAATTCCCACCATCATTATTGTGTTCATAAATAAAAATTTATAAAAATTCTTCTTCTGTTCCTTCAAATATTACTATTATTATTATTATTATTATTATTATTATTATTATTATTATTATTATTATTATTATTAATTTAAAAAATAATTTCGCTTGTTACACGATAGTCCACTCTATATATGTTTACAGCATAACCCCTTTTACAATTCCGATTTATTTTGGCACTAATCAATCCAGACATGATTTACTTGGAATATTATTATTATTATTATTGTACCGGGCGGTACACCTCCACGCCGCTTATTTAAACCTTGCGCCAGTTGAAACTCCCCTACTGGGAGAAGTCTGAACTTTGTCTTATGGGTTAATTTTCAAGTTACCCTGAAGATGCCACTACTTGGAAATTTTGAAGTTTCTGAACTGTGTTGTTTTCGACGTATTTTTGTTTTGCTTGTAGTAAGAAGTGTGAACATTCTCTTCTAGAGGACACTACTGAAGATCAACAATAGTGCACCCTAGTGCGAAGTGAAAGAACTGTTTTTTGGAGAAATTTTTATTTCAAAAGTTTGTTTCTTGTTAAATTTCTTTCTGTTATTGTTTAAGTTGGCTGTATACCCCTTTCTTTCCCCTTGTTTTGTATTTAGCCTATCCCGAATTTTTAAAATTAATCTCTAACCAATCAGGTGTATCTTCTCCAAAGGGGATATGTTGCTGTACCCTAGCCAACAAATGATTGTGGGCGGGTGTTTTTCTTCCTGAAACGCCTCGAACTTTCTGCGAGAGTATTTAAACTGCTGATTTTGGGGTCTCTGGGCCACTTCTGTTCCATCTTTCTGTGTGTAAAGTACATAGCAGGGGGCGGGAAGCGCCTCTTTCTTCGGGGAGCAGTACTACACCAAGGTAATGGCCTTTTAATAACTTCTTTTCTTGCTAGCTCAGCAGTTTAACTCTCGGGGCGGGTCCGAAGCGTTTCCACCATGTAACTTTCCCTAAAATGTAAAGATACCTTGTATTTATTCTATCCTTTAAGCTATATATTGGGATAGAGAGTGCTTAACCCTCTCGAGCTCCCACTCATATTGTGTTGAGGTGAACTTATTTCTCACAACCGATTCTTCCTTAATGTAATGTAAATTGTTCTTTTCTAAAGTCACCTCCGTAGTATGGGATTAGCCCTCGCATTAGTGGCCTAGAGCCAGGTTAGGGTTTTAAACAAATGCATTAGGAGTGCAGTTCGCCTCCTCTCAAATTGGTAGTTTAGAGGCAATGTAATTAATCTTTTCTCATTTAATAGGCCTCAGTAGGTTGGGTATCTTACCCCTGTGTTTATGTCCTTAGAGGACAGCTTGAAAGTCAAGTTTGGTGTGGTCTTTTATAGGCCAGAACATTGAGAGCGTATTGCTCTTTTGAAATTTGATTTCTGTGTGCCTCGAGCAGGCTTTACTGTGTAATTTTGGAGCAAGTGCTCCTGGGCATGATTGGGGTCTTCTGCCCCTTTGTTGAATTCCTGTATATTGTAAAATTGGGCTAATTGTTCAAGTATTGTGGGTTTGGCTCTCGGAGCCCATCCGGTAACTCTGTAATTGTACATTCTCGAATTGTGGCCTTGCTACTCTGTACCTGCCATGCTTGTTATTTTTTTGATTTTATAAACAAAATATAACCTTCTTAAGTTTTACATGAACTCTAATGTCGTAGCTTGAGACCTGTTCACACCCGCACCTTCTTTCACCTCTAACTACCACGGAAATCTCCGTAACAGTTGGTAGCAGAGCGTGGTTGAATGGGTCTCAATTTAGCCCCTTTTGACGGCTAAACATTGTTTTGTTCCGAACTCTAACAATTTTCTCAGTTGCTGGAATTTTCTGATTTTTTCCAAATTGTTCTGTCATCATGCCCGGCCCTCGCGATGTTCTCCATCTTAACTATTTGCGCAAGGAGGAGTTGATCTATGAATTAACTATTAGGAATGTGCAGTCTGGAGGCACGGTTGCGGTAGACACAAACAAGCTTAGAGAGTCCCTTGATTTGCCCATTTCCATCCCCACTTTGGGAGACAAAGAAATTGACGACTCTCTTTCCACGATCATCGAGAATATTACTGGGCTAGCATCTGTAGTTAGTTTTTTTGACGAAAATGATCCTTCTCCTAATCAAATTAAGCGTGTGCAAGCCAGGCTATTTCATTTTTCAAATAGAGTTAATGATCTGTTGTCTCTAAAGTTGAATGACGTTCAGAGGAAGGAAGCTAGTACGGTGCTTGAAAATATTTCTGAATTATCTAGTAAGGTCACTCAATTGTTAACTGGGGAAGTTCCTCCCAAAACTGATCTACCCGCTACGGTGAATGCAGGTAGCGAGGAAGAGCCTCCTAAGGGAGAAGTCAATAGGATAACCGTTGCTGCTCAAACGATCTCTGCCCCATTGGACAACGAGTCTGAACGCCGTGCATCGTTGAATAATGTACGTTCTGAATTAACTTCTTTGCCACTTAAACCTTTACCGACTATGTCACCTGGGTTCAGCAGTTTGCCTCATCCATTGGCAATGTTGCTCAGAGGTATCTCGAAGTTTTCGGTTAATACTACCAGTGAAGTTATTTCTTTCTTAAGGTTTTTAGTTGAATTTCAGGATCATGCCCTTATTTTTTCTCTTTCTCCATGTCAAATTTTGCAAATCATCTATCCTTATGCAATTGGTATTCTCTCTGACAAAATAGTAAGAGCCATAGCTGAACAGTCATCTATTGAAGATTTTCATGCACACTTGCTTGAAAATTTTATTCCTGCCCGCGCGAGGTCATCTCTGATTCAGAAGTACTATTACCGAGTACAGAGATTGGATGAAAATCTGGCTGATTTCATACAAGACATTAAGTTTTATACTAGGGTGTTTGCTCTTCACTTCCCTGAGGATCAGATTGTACAAGCTGTAGTGGAAGGCATTTCACCATCTTATAGGTCATATTTGTGTTTCGCGGCGTGCCCGCAAACCTTCTCTGAACTTGAAGCATTGGCCGTCTCAGCGGAAGGAGTTAGGTACGCCGATTCCTTGCGTGTCGCGAAAGAACCCCCTCCTTCGTTTAGTAATACTCGGCCTCCACCTCGCCGACCTGTTACACCCCGTAAATGTTATGCTTGCGGATCGCCTGACCATCTTCGCAATAAGTGTCCACTGATCAAGTCTAGTGGGACAAGGAATGGGGCTGGTTCATCACAAGGCTGTTTTAAATGTGGGGCTTTCTCACATATCGCCAAAAATTGCCCAAATTCAAATAGCACCCCCTCCTGCTCAACTTCTGGTGCAAATTCCACCAATGCCAATAATAAAAAATGACTAGTGGTTTCGGCTGAGTCGACTAATCCATCTTTCCGAGGCTCAGCCCCTGGTAAACAGATCTCAAATTCAGGGAACGTTCAATCTGCAAATCCATCTTTTGAATGCCCCAAAGAGTGTCTTAGGATCGCGGCGGATTCCCCCGCACCGGTTCCTTTTCTTAAGATTGAGTTAAATAACGAGCCTATAACCGCGCTATTAGATTCAGGCAGTGTTTGTTCAATTATTTCGGACCAATGGTATTCAAAATTGAAATCTGTTTGTAAACTACCTGACTATGGCTCATCTACTGTTCAATATGTTTCGGCTAATTCATCTCCATTAGAAATTCTAGGGTCTTTACAGGTCAAAATTCGTATTTTTAAATTTACATGGAAAATCAAATTGTTTGTGGCCAAGCACTTGTCTTGCCCCATTATATTGGGAGCTGACTTCATTTCTCACACTGGTCTTGTGCTCGATCTTCAGAGTAAGTCGTGCACATTCAAATTTGCTTCCAATTGTAAAATCCCCTTGTTAAAATGTAATTCTGCATCATGTTCATCTATTTCGCCTACCCAGGATGAGATGTTGTTAGACCTTAGACATATACCTGAGGAGCAGGCTGATAGTATTCGTAAGTTGTGTCAGTCGTTTCCAGAGGTGTTCTCTGATACTCTTGGTATTACTGACCTTATTGAATACAAAATTGAGGTCACGGATTCGATTCCTGTCCGTTTTCCACCTTATAGGCTCTCTCCATCAAAAATGAAGGCTCTGAAAGAAATCATCGATCAGATGTTGAAGGATGGTATTATTAGGCCCTCTAAGTCGGCGTATTCTTCGCCTATTTTTCTAGTCCCGAAACCCCAAGGTGGCTTCAGGCCTGTCATTGATTATAGGGTTCTCAATCGGAAGGTGGTGTTACAATCTGTGCCCCTTCCTGACCTTCATTCGTGTTTTTCATGGTTTCGTAAGGCCAAGTTCTTTACTATCTTGGACCTGAATCAGGCCTACAATCAAATTCCCCTTGCGGAAGAGTATAAACATCTTACAGCGTTTGCCACGGACTGGAATTTATACGAATACAACCGCGTGCCTTTCGGGCTCCCCACGGGAGCAGCTGTACTCACTAGGCTGCTAGATAGGGTCTTCTCCGACATCAAATTTGAGTACTTGTATCACTACTTGGATGATGTCGTCGTATTTTCGGAGACCTTTGAAGAACATCTAGATCATCTGCGAGAAGTTCTCAATCGCCTTCGTAAGGCTGGGCTAACTGTCAAGTTGTCCAAGGTTGCCTTTGCTAAGCCCTCTATGTCATTCCTAGGGCATATTGTGTCACCTGATGGTGTTGCCGTCGATCATTCTAGAACACAGGCCATCCGTGATTTTAAACCTCCCAAGGACATTAAAGGTATCGCCAGGTTCATTGGTATGGTGAATTTCTTCAGGAAGTTTATTCCTAACTTCGCTAATAGAGCGGCGCCCTTGAACCTTCTTCGTAGGAAAGGCATCAAGTTTGAGTGGGGACCTTCTCAACAAGCCGCGTTTGAAGATCTTAAATTAGCTCTCTGTAATGCCCCTGTCCTTGCTATGCCTGATTTCTCAAAGAAATTCATCGTCCAAACTGACGCGTCGTCGTCAGCAGTAGCTGCAGTCCTTCTTCAAGAGACTGAACTAGGGAGGCGACTCATCGCCTATGCATCTAGGACCTTGTCGGCTCAAGAAGCCAAGTATTCCATCTATGAGCTCGAAGGTTTGGCAGTCTTATTTGCCTTAGAAAAGTTCCGTCTCTATCTGGAACATGTCAAATTCGACCTGGAGACAGATAATCAAGCCTTAAGCTGGGTCTTAGGTAGGCCGCGTCGTACTGGTCGTATAGCCCGTTGGGCTATCCGTATTTCTGCCTTCCAATTCGATGTCAGGCATATCAGAGGTACCGAAAATGTTGTCGCTGATGGACTCAGCCGTATGTTTTCCAACGACGTTGAGAACCATGAACAGGTCGATAGTTTATCTCCTCCCGAGTCCATGCTATCTGATGTTAATGCCATCTTAACAGATGCTCCCATGCTCTTTAGGGATATCGAGAAATACCAACGTGAAGATCCGACGCTGGCTCCGATAATGGAAACCCTTTCTTCTGGGGAACATGTCGTCCCTTATGTTTTGAGGAATGGTGTTTTATGTTGCCCATCGAGGCATGATAAGATGATGAAAGTTGTCGTTCCAGCTGTTCTTGTACCTATGATCTTCAAGTACTATCATGAGACCCCATTAGGAGGGTATCTAGGCATCTTTAAAACTCGTGAGAAGATTCGTGAAATGTTCATCTGGAAGGGGATGGACGGTGAAGTCCGTGAACTAGTAAAGGCTTGTAAATCTTGTTTGCTTAGTAAACCAACCATGTCCACCAAGGTAGGCCTTTTGTCTTCTCATCAAGCGTCGCGCCCCATGGAACGCCTGTATATTGATTATGTAGGACCCTTCCCCCAGTCGAAGGGAAATGCTAACAAGTTCACCTTTGTATGCGTAGATGGCTTTACAAGATTTTCCTGGTTATTTCCGACTAAGCTGGCTACCGCTCAGTCCACCATTACTTGCCTAAATTCTATTTTTGCTTCTTTTGGTCCGTGCCAATATATTGTGTCTGATAATGCTAAGGCGTTCACATCAAATCTTTTTCGTAAATTCTGTTTTGACTTGTCCATCTCTCATGTAACTACTTCTGCTTATTATCCTCAACCATCTCTGGCTGAACGGGTTAACCGTAATCTCAGGTCCGCGCTTATTGCCTATCATCATGAAGATCATTCCAGGTGGGACACGTCCCTGCATTGGTTAGCTTTTGCTTTGAATTCGGCGGTTCATGAATCACATAAATTTACTCCAGCCTCTTTGATGTTCAAGTTTGTTCCCAACACGCCGCTCTCTAACCTCTGGTCTCTGAGTGACATTCTACCTGAGACAATAGATCCGGATAATATCAAAGATCTTTGGAAGAAAGCTAAAGCCAATCTTAAGGTGTCTCATGAAAAGGTTAGGGAAAGATATGATCGTGGACGGAGACCCACCAATTTGAAGGTAGGTGACCAAGTGATGGTCAAGAACTTTGTTCCCGCGGGCAAGCTTGCCCCCAGATTTCATGGGCCGTGTATCATTCTCGATTTCCTTACGCCGGTTACGTTGTTATTAAGTAATCCAGCCACCGAGAGGATATTTAGGGTTCACCGGGGTAATTTCTGTGTTAACTTGCTTCATATTATTTTGAAAGGAATATGAAGGTTATATTTTTTTTGAGTTTTTACTTTTAAGGCATTCTGCCCCTTCTATAATATTTTGTTTTATATGTAAACATTTTGTAAAACCTTCCCCGAACCGTTAAACTGCCATTCTGTCCTTGCCACGACCATTACCACGCTCCCGTCTCCTGCTCCACACACACTGTGGCTTGCTTATATAAAATGCCATGGATATCTGCACGCCGCTGGCCCCTCAACCTCTCCACAAAGCCTGTGCCCTCAAAAAAAAAAGATGATGGTCCAACAAAATTCTGCCGCCTAGCTTTAATGTTTCAGTGCCCCCGCAGCCGCGCGGCGCCGTGCCGCGACTGGGATAGAGGAAGGGCCCCCTCTACTCCAGCGAGGACGACAGGTGCACGGCGAGCCCGAGCCCTCCTCCCGGCCAAGGCTGATGTGCGGCGCACGACCTGCTACTTGCCCGCAGCCTGTATATGTTCACCGCGGGCGCGGCGTGCTTCAACACCACTGCTCCCCTCATAGTGCGGGCGAGCGGTATCTCAGGGTACTTGAGGGGTCCGAGCGGCCGACTTTGGACGCAAGCTGCAACGGCCGGTCTGGCCATCCAACTTAATCAACATCGAAATATTTAATCAACTACATGGACATTTATTATCAGCAATTACTACACTTGGGAATTCAACAGCAATATTTGGTGGACTTTGGAAACTTTTCTTCACTTTCAAGTATTAAAAGTTTTTCTTCTGAATTCAACTTCTACAAACATAAAGACATTACTTCAGCAGTTACTACGAGAATTTTTGAAACGGGATCAAATCAAATTTTCACTATTTTGATAAATGCTTCTGCAATTAATCTCCATAGCAACATCATAACTTGGACCTTGTTTTCAAACAAAAGTGTATGTTCCGTGTTACCCCCTTGGAGGAACTTTTTGGGGGGAGGTCTGTACCGAGCGGTACACCTCCACGCCGCTTATTTAAACCTTGCGCCAGTTGAAACTCCCCTACTGGGAGAAGTCTGAACTTTGTCTTATGGGTTAATTTTCAAGTTACCCTGAAGATGCCACTACTTGGAAATTTTGAAGTTTCTGAACTGTGTTGTTTTCGACGTATTTTTGTTTTGCTTGTAGTAAGAAGTGTGAACATTCTCTTCTAGAGGACACTACTGAAGATCAACAATAGTGCACCCTAGTGCGAAGTGAAAGAACTGTTTTTTGGAGAAATTTTTATTTCAAAAGTTTTTTTCTTGTTAAATTTCTTTCTGTTATTGTTTAAGTTGGCTGTATACCCCTTTCTTTCCCCTTGTTTTGTATTTAGCCAATCCCGAATTTTTAAAATTAATTTCTAACCAATCAGGTGTATCTTCTCCAAAGGGGATATGTTGCTGTACCCTAGCCAACAAATGATTGTGGGCGGGTGTTTTTCTTCCTGAAACGCCTCGAACGTTCTGCGAGAGTATTTAAACTGCTGATTGTGGGGTCTCTGGGCCACTTCTGTTCCATCTTTCTGTGTGTAAAGTACATAGCAGGGGGCGGGAAGCGCCTCTTTCTTCGGGGAGCAGTACTACACCAAGGTAATGGCCTTTTAATAACTTCTTTTCTTGCTAGCTCAGCAGTTTAACTCTCGGGGCGGGTCCGAAGCGTTTCCACCATGTAACTTTCCCTAAAATGTAAAGATACCTTGTATTTATTCTATCCTTTAAGCTATATATTGGGATAGAGAGTGCTTAACCCTCTCGAGCTCCCACTCATATTGTGTTGAGGTGAACTTATTTCTCACAACCGATTCTTCCTTAATGTAATGTAAATTGTTCTTTTCTAAAGTCACCTCTGTAGTATGGGATTAGCCCTCGCATTAGTGGCCTAGAGCCAGGTTAGGGTTTTAAACAAATGCATTAGGAGTGCAGTTCACCTCCTCTCAAATTGGTAGTTTAGAGGCAATGTAATTAATCTTTTCTCATTTAATAGGCCTCAGTAGGTTGGGTATCTTACCCCTGTGTTTATGTCCTTAGAGGACAGCTTGAAAGTCAAGTTTGGTGTGGTCTTTTATAGGCCAGAACATTGAGAGCGTATTGCTCTTTTGAAATTTGATTTCTGTGTGCCTCGAGCAGGCTTTACTGTGTAATTTTGGAGCAAGTGCTCCTGGGCATGATTGGGGTCTTCTGCCCCTTTGTTGAATTCCTGTATATTGTAAAATTGGGCTAATTGTTCAAGTATTGTGGGTTTGGCTCCCGGAGCCCATCCGGTAACTCTGTAATTGTACATTCTCGAATTGTGGCCTTGCTACTCTGTACCTGCCATGCTTGTTATTTTTTTGATTTTATAAACAAAATATAACCTTGTTAAATTTTACATGAACTCTAATGTCGTAGCTTGAGACCTGTTCACACCCGCACCTTCTTTCACCTCTAACTACCACGGAAATCTCCGTAACAATTATTATTATTATTATTATTATTATTATTATTATTATTATTATTATTTTATTATTCTTTCGAGAATTTTTAATTTTATTTCCCATCTTTATAATTTAGTTACATACGTTCTCTCCCAAACAGAAATCACCAAGATCCGAATTCACATCCGTCGGGACATAATAGTGTTCGAACCCGCAACCTTATTTTCGTACTGTCGTTAATTAATGGAGACCATATGCTCCTAAGACAATTCTCAAATCCCATAACACCTCGCAGTTGAGCAAATACCTCCAATCTCTGCAAGTGTTAAATTATTCCTTCCTTTTTCATTTTGAAGTCCATTTATCCATCGGAACTCTTCAAAACATTTTCATTAATTAATCCTCGGTGCATGGACTCTCTTCTGCCACTCATATCACCGGTATAGAAATACAACCTCTATGTAGGCCTTAAGATCCATTATTTCTTCATCAACATCAGTACAATTCACTTTCATTTCGGGCCGGATTTCTGTCCCACAAAACTCCAAATCTCAACTTTTGGCTCAAATCACTCTCGGCCTCAAACATAGCGTGACCATATTATAAAAGTGCCTATCTCGTTTCTACAAAATTATTTTATGATTATTATGGAGTTCAAAAAACGTTAAATCAACAATTAGTGTTAAAATCGGATTTACTGCCCAAATTAAAATATTCATGCTACATATTATCTCCACATTTAAATTATTTTAATTTGCAATCATACTATCCAACTAGGCCCGTGCCTTTATTCTCAAAGATTATTATTAAACACGCCTTTACACATTACCCAATATTAATGTAATACTTCGACACTTCTACCGATTATTATTATTTTGTCCACTGGAGAACTTCGCGATATTTATAAACAAATCAATGGACTGCATTCCGTCCCACAACAATCTAAATCACTTGGCAACCCTACCTCTGGATTATCTTAACAACATGCCTTAATATCTATAAAATTTCCGAGAACGAAAAAACACTTTGGAAGCACTTCTAAATGAATATTAACATTATCTTTACGTGAAACGTGCTCCATATCATATCAAACAACTCAAACACTTGAATGAACAAATAAACCCTACTCTACTCTATTTAATAATCAAAATTATGATGAGTGCTTGATCTAATTGTGTACATATTAATTTGTCCCTTTGTCTGTCTATCTCTGAATTTACATGAGCCAGAAACGGCTCGTTTCACAATCAATTTACATGATAAATTAATATGTTTTCCTTCCCCTAACGATAGCAATCTACAAATATCTTAAAAGTTTACTCATCTCTTTTTTTTGTAGTCTGCTAAACTGGACGAGGAGCACAGGCCCCGTCAAGTCTTAGCCCTGCATCCTACTGGTTTTCATGCCAGCTTGAAGAAGTAATCCAATGCACTTTTCAGATTTACACATATTAATTTTCAAGATTTAAAATTTTAACATTTTAACAAATTTACACATACTAATATTGAACTGAAACTTTACACTTATGGCCCTTCATCTAGCCCACTTAATGTAAATATACATTCTTCATTCCTCTCCCGGACACTAGGAACATGGGATACCTCGCGATCCCCTTTTACAACGGCCCGGACGCGCACTCGATTTCCCGTCGCATGTTCGCGCAGCTGACCAGGTATCAGTTGATGATTGACTGTTTACTGGGTGAAATACGTCGAACACCCGTGATTGTTCTCATACCACGTACTCCCTAATTTATTTTGTAAAATCTCACACTTCTATTCGTAGGTTTTAATTTAACGAGTTCTGAATATTGGAATTCTTCCTGCTAGTAGACTGTTCAAGACTGTAATATGAACCACTACACGTCACGAATTACTGTGCTACGTAACATTCTAATACTTCGAACACTTCTCAACGAGTAAATATACACATGCTCCCTAGCGTAGTAACGGCACGGAATATTCACAAGTAAGTTACGCACCCCTGGCGTAGTGACCGCTCGAGCACGTTATCAGAAGTAAGTAAGTCCGTCTCCACGACCCTATATTTATACTTGTATCCCCTCTCTTCCGAGTTCATGAGAGGTCATCATAAGACGCGCACTCCCGATATCTTCATACGACACTTTGCGGTTTGGCCCGTGGCTTAAATATGAGATCCAATGATGTAATTATGTTCTCAAAGGCTCTATACCAATTCTTAACTATTATCGTTCGCTGGTAATTGATATATTTGCGAATTTAGCTGCCGTATCCCAGCTCGAGATTTCGCGCTATATTGTGGCGTCCCTTGCCTCCAACCAATCAGCGGATAGCATTCATTAATTCTCAGAATTACGCCATGCAATCTCCCTCAATTATTAACTTTCAATACGTTTTATTATATGGTTATGCTTCTAAATTCCACCTGATTCCGACTTTATAACTCATTTCATTCTCTAAATTTAATCCGTGGAGTTCAGGTTTCTCGTACTTCTTACAATACGAAGTTGGCGTACCTGCGACTGGTCGATGAATTTTTCTATTGGTCCACATAAACCACGGGACAGAGAAGGCTCATATTTTTTTCTTCAAGTGCCAACCTCGCGTTCAACTCCCGCTAGTACATGGAGATACCCCTGCGTCATTTCTCGGAATTTTCCGCTCGCCTCGATGCGTTGTTGCCGCTACCAATTCTGCCTGGGGCTATGGAATCTTTGGCAACAAATTATCCTCTGTCGTCACCATTTCTGAGAATTCTAATTCTGCTGTTTTTTGTGTTCGTTAATCTTAGTGGAGACAACAGTCTGGGGTAGGTTTCACAACATCCTCTCGGCCTGGTCTGTAGTTATAATATATAAAGTACGATCTTCTCGCTTCTGAAAATGAAATATATATTCCTCCATAAATAATTACAATTGCATGACGCTTATCACACCTCCACCAGGGCGCAGTATATCCTTAATATTAACAACATACAGTTTTTTCTCGTTTTACCTTCCTTAGATTTCTTTTCCCACCTTCCTTTGATAATATTGTTTTTCTACCTCATTTCTCGCATTCTCTGCATAACAAATTAACAAAAATGCGGAGTTCTAGTTCATTTTCAATGTTTTCTGTCTTCTTCCTATCATTATATATTTAATAATAATAATAATAATAATAATAATAATAATAATAATAATAATAATAATAATAATAATAATAATAATATGTGGTCACAGCTACCATGTACATTTTACGCCGTTCATACTTTAAGTTTTAATTAATTTGTCGGGTAAACACCGAATGTTTCACCAGAGATCATTTAAATGACATGGAGTGTCGAATGGACATTTTCCGCCTTCAAAGTTCCACTAGCTCTGCCGAGAATGAATGCGTGATATTGAGATCCAGAGGCCTCAGCTCTTCAACTGATCCGCAAGGGAGCATATCTTTCTGTGATTTTACTTCTTTCGTTTGTAATCTCATAGGAGGTGTGACACTTCCATATCTCTATTGCGTAAAATTTATAGTCATGAATTTATTTTTATACATCCCCATCACCACCATCTCTCTTATTTTCCTTTCAGTTAACAATTCAGTTCTCTATCATGTTTTCGCTTATTTTACAAAACTCTGTTTCTGTTCTCTTGCTAACCCCTGTGGGCGGGGGACGCAGACGAAGAATACACCCACGGTGTCTCCTGCCTGTCGTACGAGGCGACTAAAGGGGGCGAGCAAGGAGTGGTGAATTGGAACCATGAGGTTACTTGAAATTAGTGCCATTATGTGAGGAACACCATGGGGTCTGGGCGTTTCCTGTGATCAGTATCATCGTGTGCATTCCACCGCGGTGGGGAGGAGGGCGTGCGACAATGCGGATGGCGTACTTGCGGGAGGAGCTGCTTTGCGCCGCGCTGAATTGCGTTACCTATGAGTAGTACCACTATATGAGGAGGACCATGGGTCTGCGTTGCCTGTGATTGGTACCACTAGATTTTTTTTGCTAGGGGCTTTACGTCGGACCGACGCAGATAGGTCTTATGGCGACGATGGGATAGGAAAGGCCTAGGAGTTGGAAGGAAGCGGCCGTGGCCTTAATTAAGGTACAGCCCCACCATTTGCCTGGTGTGAAAATGAGAAACCACGGAAAACCATTTTCAGGGCTGCCGATAGTGGGATTCGAACCTACTATCTCCCGGATGCAAGCTCACAGCCGCGCGCCTCTACGCGCACGGCCAACTCGCCCGGTGGTACCACTAGATGAGGACCACGGGATTTTGTCCCACAAAGTGAGGAACACCATGGGTCTTCGTTGCTTCTGAGTAGTACCCTTATATGAGGAACACTATGCGTCTATGTTAACTGCGAGTAGTACCATTATGTGTGACATACCCTGGGTCTACATTCCCTGAGATTAGTACCACCATGCGAGGAACACCATGAGTCTATGTTACCTGTCATTAGCGTTCCGGAGTTTGTAGTGGATTGTAGAGGGAAAGGAAGTGCCTGGGGTGAATGGTGGACAAGGAATTAACTAACGCAGAACTTAACACAACAAATTTTGAAATTTTATTTCTTTCCTTTTTTTCTCTAATTTAAACACTGATAAATAGAAAATCTGAACCAATAACAATATTAATGAACTCGTCAGCTCTAGCAATAACAAGGACTTAAAAGTCCCAACATCGGGTACACAGTTTACAATAGTTAATAGTATGGTTGATTTACATAGAAAAGAGCGTTAGTGATCTTCCCAGGTACAAAATTTTATAAGAGCTAGAAAAGCTCCAGGAAAGTACACTTCGTAGAAGTCCGCGCTCCAACTATATCATAGTCCAGCCTCGCAGAGGCATCAATTTTCTCATTGCACACGTACAATCTATCATTTATCCTCAATTAAAGTATTTACACACATTTGCTCCGATGTAGGTTTATCTATTGCTCAACAGTTATGTGTTTCACTATTCCCAAAATGGAACTAACCACCCCAAAAACTCTACACACACCAATAAATTTGCAGGGGCACAATTGCCCATCTTAAGTGGCCTTACTGAAAAAGAAAAGGTTGAACATGACAGGCCATAAACAAAAGGCTAGAAGGCGAAACACTTGCCCTCCTTATAGAAATGGTTAAAACCCTAAGTGGGCTTATGGCCCAATGATATAGATGCTAAAGCTATTCTAACCGGGGTGACTAAGTAAGAAATATTAAAGCCAATTGTAATTAAAGAAATTTAGAGGTTTTAGAAACTGTAGCCATCCCATGTCAAGTTGAATGGGAACCGACAGAGGGTAGTCACTCTTTGTTCCCTTACATTACATGTTTCCCAGTAGGGAATAGGATAGAGTCCTCAGACTTGCCGAAAATTCTACATTAATAATAATAATTTCGTGTGGCTATTTCTAGACGAGTGCAGCCCTTGTAAGGCAGACCCACCGATGAGGGTGGGCGGCATCTGCCATGTGAAGGTAACTGCGTGTTATTGTGGTGGAGGATAGTGTCATATGTGGTGTGTGAGTTGCAGGAATGTTGGGGACAGCACAAACACCCAGCCCTCGGGCCATTGGAATTAACCAATGAAGGTTAAAATCCCCGACCCGGCCGGGAATCGAACCCGGAACCCTCTGAACCGAAGGCCAGTACGTTGACCATTCAGCCAAGGAGTCGGACAATTCTACATTTAGACCACCAAATTTAGAAATTTAGCGCCCTGCCTCCTGGTTCACGTTAATACAACCTCCTCACATTGGAGTAATTCAGACCATAGGGCCCTAAAGCGCCCAGATATTTTTAGGGGAAGTTTCCAGAATTCTTTACTGATAGGCTGGATTCCTGTACATACCCCCAATTTTAATTGGCTAGAGAAAGTATTTGCAAGTTTCCGATAGGTTGATTACTATTGAAGAAGGAACCGGCTGAAATGTTAACAACTTTGATACCAAAATAAAACAATCCTCAAACCCTAAGGTTTGGCAACTGCAAAAATAAACATTTCTTTATAGAGTAATTAGAGTTCGTCCCGCTAGAGGAAGTAATGAAAGCTATGTTAGAGACATCTAACGGTTGAATACCAAAATATCTTGTAATACACCAGTTCAAGTTTGTTTACATAGATGGCCTTATGGAAGGCGCGCAGTTTAACTGGCCAGAGAAGGTGTACCTCCGGTACAATTAGTACCACTATAGGAGGAACACCACGGTTCTGTTTTACCAATGATTAGTACAATTATGAGGGGCCGGTGATCTGAATTTTGGAACCCTTTGGACAACAAGCATCATCTCAAAATATAATAATTTCGTATGGCTATTTCTAGCCGAGAGCAGCCCTTGTAAGGCAGACCCTCCGATGAGGGTTGGCGGCATCTGCCATGTGTAGGTAACTGCGTGTTATTGTGGTGGAGGATAGTGTTATGTGTGGTGTGTGAGTTGCAGGGATGTCGGGGACAGCACAAACACCCAACCCCCGGGTCATTGGAATTAACCAATGAAGGTTAAAATCAGCTGACCCGGCCGGGAATCAAACCCGGGACCCTCTGAACCGAACACCAGTACGCTGACCATTCAGCCAACGAGTCGGACATCTCAAAATATGAGGCATTGTGAACTGGATCAACGTGATTATTTTTGGATTCGTGGTCGTTTCTTTTCATCATTCGTTTTAGATTTTAGTCAGTAGATACATTTTGAAGTTTACGTTGTCGTTTCATTTCGTTGCACTCGTACCAATTAAGGGCCGATGACCTAGTTAAACAACAAATATCATCATCATCATCATCATCATCATCATCATTGTTCTCTTGCTGTTACAGTCTCTTTTTGTTATTTGTATCTTTTTGCCTTTCACTCTTCGGACCACCTTCTTACATGATCTTCTGCCATCACTAGTTAAATGTATTTACCAGTAGCACCCCATTCCCATGTCATCGAGTAGTTTCTTCATCTCATCCACCGTAAGATAAGATGATCAATGAAATGGTGTATGGCTTTTAGTGCCGGGAGTGTCCGAAGACATGTTGGGCTCGCCAGGTGCAGGTCACCGTTGGCGCTGTAATGAGGATGAAATGATACAGAAGAGGACACATACACCCAGTCCCCGTGCCAGCGAAATTAACCAATGACGGTTAAAATTCCTTACCCTGCCGGGAATCGAACCCGGGACCCCTGTGATCAAAGTCCAGCACGCTTGCCATTTAGCCCAAAATTTGCATGCAACTATGCACTAAAAACCTTAAAAATTTGATACTTAGACGTATATTAAATATTAAAAGTAAATAATATATCAAGCTAGTTAGACCAGTTTTAAACAATAACAATTAATTGCGGTATAGTATAAAAATAAGTCCAGGAGAGAGAAAATGAGATATTCAAATAAATCTTAAACACACCTTTACATTGAAAATTAATCATTTTGTTTAATCATAAATTCACAACAATATTTTTAAGAACTTATATCGCAGTTCAAATTATAGTAAACCATACAAGATTTTTCCAAATTTTCTTTTATCAAGGAAGTAAAAGTACTAGCCTATTTGTTGAAAACGACCGTTCATTATCACATCTTGTAATTGGGGCAAACTTACTCTTCGAAGTTGTACGATACTTAAACCGGAGTCACTTTGCCCCTACAGTACAAATGCCTTTTACGTATGTAATTAGCTGTGAATTATTCTGCCACACAGTTCTGAACTTCACAAAGATATGAGTGATCTATAGGGAATGTTAACGGACATAGCAATCAGATCATAGTCTACCAACGACAACTGCAGTACCGTACTAGCTTAGCAAAAGTGAAAGCCTGCGCTTCGACGGGAATACGTCTTCCGTGAGGTTCCACTTCCATTTCAAGACTGTGGTGAACCATAATGGATGGACGCCGGGGGAGAGGGCGTACAACTCATCGTCGGACTCCATGGATAAGCGACGGAGCTGTTTGGCAGCTACCTAACGCATCCAACGGAAAACAGGGGACTCAACGTACCGGCGAATCGCTGCAGGAATTCACCGCAGAGGTAGAAAATATAGCCCACAAAGCGTTAGGTGGCTTTTTACCAGAACACATACAGTGAAAGGCTGTTAATACTTTGATCGTCGGGCTCCGCCGGGCCGAGATTCGACAACACCTGATGCTCTGTGAGGAGCACTGACTCATAAAGGAACTCACTACGCCCTGGAAATGGGATTGGCGAATATGACAGTCACTTTGACGTGGGCATGAACCGTCAGGAGTGAAGAGTACTATGAAGTCCAGTCGTCATTGCCGGATCGACGCTAACCTCCACCGGAATGCCAAGACAGCAGAGGTATCATCTGCTAGCAATGCAGTGACCGCAGTCACTGATGCAGGACTGCCGTCAGGAGGCTGTGCACACTGAGAGAAACGAATAGGAGCCGACAAGAAGAAGGGCTTCATCGGTGACGTCATTGCCATTCTCTCATTTTACATCCAACATAGTCAACGAGAGGAGCGACGACAGCCTATCGTGAACGGATGGCTCAGAGACCTGCCGTGCCACGTCACGGCAGACGTGGGAATGGCACTCACCATCGTTAGGCAGACATCAACATGGACTGGGAGCCAAACCGCCAATACGGGCAACGGACTGCTTTAGGAGACACCATCTCTGTGCTTGATGAGGCGCTGTTGGACTTGACGCTGGGGTGGACAAGAGGAAATGTAAAAAATCTGGTCCACAAGGCGTTAGGAGGCTTTCCACCAGATCACATACTGTGGGAGGCTTCTAGCACTTTCATCGATGGGCCATCGTCACGGACATCATCTATGAAGTCATATTAAGACTTCCGGGCTTTAGGAGCAACAGTTGACATGACGCTATTTTTATAACTTATTTGTTTTTCGTCGCACCGACACAGATAGGTCTTATGGTAACGATGGGATGGGAAAGACCGCGGAGTGGGAAGGAAGCGGCCGTGGCCTTCATTAAGGTACAGCCCCAGCACTTGCCTGGTGTAAAAATGGGAAACCACGGGAAACCATCTTCAGGGCTGCCGACAGTGTGGTTCGAACCCACTATCTCCCGGATTATTTATTTATTTAGCTTATGGCTAGTACATTACTCTACATACAAACATTTAAAAAATTTAACAAACGATATAACACTTCAGACAATCAACCAATCTCAAAAACAGATCACAAACTCAAATCTAAACCGTCCAACCATTGTACAACCCCGTCAGAAGCACACACACAAACACATTCAGCTGACCGGAATATGACCTCCTTGAATATTCAATAGCAATATGACGGATGGTCTGTTTCTTCTCACCACAGTCACACTCAGGGGAGGAGGGCATACCCCAATTATGAAACAATGAACCACATCGACCATGATTGGTACGGACTCTGTTGAGAAGAACCCAAATTCTTCTGGGGAGATTACAGTAAAACCAGGGGGTGGATGTTGAAGACTAAAGAGGGTCTGCCATTCATCTGAAGCTGAGTTGGTCCACTCCAATTGCCATTCATCAGAACCATGAAAGTTCCTATTGATGAATTCCCTTGCAGTCCGAATGGGCGGAGATCTTGATTTCAGACGTCCATACTGTCCCCTTCAAACTTGGCATATAGGGAATATTAGTAATATCTACGAGTGTAAGAATATTATTTCATTAGCAAGGGCGGAAATTTCTCCCAACTCCGTGTTACAGAGATAAAAGCTCGCTCGAAACCGCATTTTCCAAGCGAGGGGTGAGCTGTGGATTTTTTGTGTGTCAGGCTGCCAGCTGCTGCCACGTGACCTACTGGGAGACACCAAGGCTGTCCGATCGATACGAGCAAGGTCGCTCTACACCTGACAGTATTTTAATAAAATGTAACAGCCTATCAGGTGCAAGTTATTGACCAATCACAGACGATTACGGCGACACACCCTCATCTTAAGATAATTATATATCGGTGTTTCCCGAAGTAACTGCCTCTCTTTTGATTTGAGTCTCTCTTGGATTTGAGTCTTCTTGGATGAATGTCTTGGGAATTCTACGCTGACATTCACGTCGCAGATATTCTTGGGTTCGATCACTCGGCAGAACAGACTCATTACACATCCTAGATATACGAGTTTAGCAGATTTACGGAAGAAGTTACGTATTATTCAGAAATATCATTCATCGTGTGTGTGTACTGGGCACATCTTAAAACTTATTTGTCAGTTTCAGCTTCTACTACTTGGGAAGAGAGAAGAGGAATTCTACGTGCAGATCGAGACAATTCAAGGTGCCACTACATCAGGAAGAGGAAGCCTACTACCATTCCATGTTCATCATCGCAGCTACAATGGTGTTTTAAAATGTAAGGCAATTTCCGACATGGAGGAGATGACGACCGGCGGTGGGTGACCTACCTCATGTCCAGGGTCATCGGCCGAAATCCAGTTTCATCAATCATTTAAGTACAATGTTATAATATCTATGTATTCATCTTTGTAAACACAATGTAGGCATAACGCTTCCTTATTCATTTGGCATAATTTTCTTCTAGTCTTACAGTAGTTTGACATTTCATTTCTCCTTTCCATGGTGTAAGGTAGTTAGTTATTTAGTATGAATGATTATTGGTTCCTATTAGATAGTTAGTGATGTGCGAGTGTCTTCGATATTTATTCTGACTGTCCCATTCAATAGTATAGGAGTGATTTAAAAATAATTGACCTCTCCGATAACAATAATTTAATTTTGAAATGATTTATAATTATTTTTGGAGTCATGTGGGACAGATTATCGGTACGTTTTATTACGTCGAATTTTCTCTAGACGTTATTAAGGTCTTTATGGGGATTTCAAGGGTGTTAGTGTCATCTGGTAACTTTATCGAACCTTAGCTTACGCGGATTTGTGATCTCGCACATTTAATAATAATAGTAATAATAATAATAATTAAATAAGGAAATAAGGGTCATTAGTGTAAATATTGTTTATTCTTGTGTGAAATATTAATATGTGCTCTAGAAGGATGAATGTGAGCCTGGAAGACGGCCGAATCTTGATGGATTATTTATTGTACTTATAGACTTGGGAAGGATCAGTTATGTGTTTGACTTGTGAATCCATTTATTGAGTCTCATGTGAAGAAAATATGTTGTTGAACATGATTTCTTCGAGTGGAGCACGTGTTAGTTGATAACCATATTATTTAAATAATAATAATGTCGTGATTCGTGGACCATAAACGTGTACGTTTATATTTGACCTGCGTTATGTGCGTTTCTGTAACGATAATTTTCCGATGATATCTATCACTGATATTCTCACGAACAACGTTGTTGAACCTAGTTTCTTTATTTAAGTGATAATCTTGACATCATCACATTCCTAGTTGTTGTAATGGTATTTCTTTAGCCGATACCGTCATCAGAAATTTTCTGTGACTTAGATTAAAATTAAAATATAATAATCAAGGACTAGAAATCGCCATAAATATTATAAACTGTTACCGTGTACCCTAGTGTGAATGTTGTATGTGTGATTAGTCATTATTTCTATGGATTGTGATATTTCTTATGATTACAATTTGACTAGATCACTTGTTCGTTGCGTGTGTTTTGATTAAAATATCGTTATTTGTGTTGCTCCCATTTGTTGAGAAGTGAATCTTTAGTGGATTTTATTCCGAAATTAGATAGAGAAGGGTTTAATGTCTTAGAAAAAATTAATAAGCAAGGGGCATGTCCGTGGACAGGAGTCACGAACAATTTATTGTAAAACCTACAAAGCTAAAAATTCTCAATGAGTGTAATGTTGAAGAAGGATATTGCGTTAATTTATATAATTATTATGGGAAATTTTTAGATAATAATTATGGAGAATTTTTCATTTTTTAAATTTAAATCTGAGGAAGACATGTTGAATGGAATTTCGACAGGAAAATTTTATTTTAAATTTTTCTCATTTCAATCTAGTGGAAGTAACGTTAATTTAAAACATTGAACAGGAAGGGATAATTTAATCGCTGACAATAAATGAATCAGAAAATCATTTATTAAAATTTTAATTTGTAAATAATCCTGTAAACATTAGAGAAAGGTCTTCCGGTAAAATTACGTTTATTAATTTATTATATCGGATAAAGGCTAATACTCGTCTGTGTATTTCCAGAAATTATGTCACCAGAATTATGGGAAGAATATTTACGTTGTACCGAAATACCGGCAGAGAAGATAAATTAAATCCCAAGATTTTGTTCAATTTAAATTTGTTGTTAAGAGTGCTTACTTATAATAAATGTTAAAACCTATTATTTAGTGTTGATTTTATTGTCGCTAGTCCTTATTTCTATTCCTGCCCTTAAAATTTTTTGCAAAGGCAGAAAACGAACGGTCTATGACTGAGACTCTCGTTCTCCGGCTGAGTAGTAAGGTAATATGGGTGCAATGCCTCACAACCATGTCTTCATGAATGGGAAGACTTGGGTTCATTGTTATCTTCCTGAACTCGCGTATTAGGTTGTTTTGTCTGGGTATTCTTGGAGGTGTTATGTGGCTGAAGACTGACAACCAAAAAAGAGGAGTAGAGCTGACTGCGCCGCAGACAATGCGCATCGTCTGATTCAGAACAGCATCAATATTCTTAACATAATGGCTATTCAGCCAAACAGAAGAACAATACTCGGCTGTAGAGTCCCAATGCTGATGACCTAAGTGTGGATGCTGATGCTCCCCATGTAGAACCTGCAAGTTTCTGAATGATGTTGTTCCTGGTCTTCAGTTTAGCAGTGGTAATCATTAAATGTTTCCTGAAGGATAGTGTCCGATCGAGAGTTACTCCAAGGTACTTGAGGTTTGTGTGATAGAGGAGAGTTGTCGAGACATTCGAAGTAATGTTTGCCTGCCTGTTATTAAGGTGAAAGAGACAGATTTCTGTTTTATTGGTGCTAGGTATCTAACACCATTTATCAAAGTACTCACTTAAAATGTCAAGGTCTCTGTTTAGAATTGCTTCTATCTCATTCACATTGGATTGCTGAGTAACTATTGCTAGGTCGTCCGCATAAGCAAATTGGTGTGATGTAGTGCCGGGTATATCGGCAATATACATATTAAACAGCAATGGAG
This sequence comes from Anabrus simplex, assembly GCF_040414725.1. Taxonomy (NCBI): domain Eukaryota; kingdom Metazoa; phylum Arthropoda; class Insecta; order Orthoptera; family Tettigoniidae; genus Anabrus; species Anabrus simplex. Next base: position 314,878,017 of record NC_090269.1, on the reverse strand, counting down.
AGAGCACAAATCCTTGAGGGAGACCATTGTTGAGCTTTTTAACTTTACTATGTTTGTTATCCATAACTACCTGGATCAATCTATCTGATAGCATGTTGTTTATGAGTTGTGACATTACTCTGCATCCAACAAGTTTAAAAACGTATACATAACTCCCTCTCTCCAAACCGTATCATAAGCGGCTGTAAGGTCTATGAACAAGGTCTGTGAACACTGCACCACTCTTCAGTCGTTTTGCAAAACCTGTTTCAATGTGGGTTGTTAACGCAAGAACTTGGTCTTCACAACTACGGTTAGGTCTAAAACCGGCTTGTTCTGCTGGGAATGATCGTAAAATTAGTGGGCTTATTCTATTGTAGATGATCCGTTCCAGAAGTTTGTAACAAACACTCATAAGAGCAATTGGACGGTAAATTTCAGGACAATCAGAAGGTTTACCTGGTTTCAGAATAGCCAGAATCTTGGTTCGTTTGAACTCTGGAGGAAGTTTGCCTGTAATCAGAATATTTGAGAAAAACAGTGACAACCATTTCCTTGGGTTCTTCCCACAATGCTTGAGGAACTCAGGGTGAATACCATCACCATCAGGTTATCTTCAGAGCAGACAGAAGCTCTTCTTCGGTGAAAGGGGAAGAAACATTTGATGAACCAATATTTTGTCTTTTCGTGAAGGTTAGTTCTTTTCTTATTAACCGATTGAGTTCTTTCTTGGGTTTCACTTTAGACAATCCAGCAATACGTTTGACAACTTGATCAGGTGATACAGCAGATTTGGGCTGTGAAATGTGAGGTGATCTCCCCAACGTTTTTAAGAGGCTCCAAGCCTTACTGCTAGAATGTTTGAAATCCATAGTCTCCATAGTTTCTGTCGACTTGTTCCGTCTGGATTCATCTAAGTTGTTCATGAGTTCATCAGCAACATCCGTTTCACCATTATTTTGAAAATCACTATAGAGTTTTTCACAAGTTTCAATCCATCCGAGTATATATTCCTTTCTGACTCCTCTAGGAATGTGTCTTTTTGCGGCGGCAAGTATTGCTTTAACAAATCTACAGTAATTGTTGACAAGAGGAGGAATTCATCTTATGCTGCAATCAAGATCAGCAGAGAAACTGTTCCAGTTAGCTTTGGCAAAATTCCACCGTGGAAGAGGAGAAGATCTAATAATGGGGATCTGAGTGCCTATTTCTAAAAGATCAGGACGGTGCTGACTGTGTGGGAAGTTTGTGAGCACTCTACGAACAGCAGGTAAACTGTATCCCCGCTGACTTTCGGACACAAAACATAAGTCAGAATCAGTTTCTGTGTTCCACCTTGCTGATTTAAAGGAGCCTTTTTCCTTCGGATTGAAGATGAGCTGAATATTGGACAAGTCTGACCATTCAGTAAGTTTCTCTCCGAAAAGGTCATTTGATCTGTATCCCCATTGGGTGTGGTGGCTGTTAAAGTCACCCACATAGACAGCAGGATGTACAAAGTTTGGAAGAACATCATCAGACCATGGGATGCCTGGAGGTTTATAAGTGTTCACAACTGTCAAGCTGTTAACTTGAGTCACAATGTTTAAAATGTTGTTCTCATGGTGTGAAGAGACTAGATTAGCATCCGTGATGATGTTGCAAACATAGGTCGCAGAACGGTACGATTGATTATAAGTAACTCCCAATAATCTGTAACCATGGATATTTCCTCTTGAGTGCATTTGTTGCTCATCAGTGATGTGCGTTTCTTGAACACAGATCAAATCAATGTCATTTTCTAAGGACAGTTTGGACAAATAGTCGGCCTTAGATTTACTCATGCCTTCTATGTTAATTTGAATGACTCTTAATACAGGACCCAAGGGTTTGGTTGATTGGCTCTGAAAAGAGCTTCTGTGAGCTGTCATTTGTTTGTGTACCATTGGTCAGGAGATCTCGAGAGACAGTCTGACCGCCAAGTGCTGGTGTTCAGTTCAGTAATTGAACTTTAATTCCAACTACCTTAGCAGGGGCACTACGGGCAGGAATCAGCACGGCCAACTCGCCCGGTGTTGACAAGACGTGAGACAATAGTGCAGAGGCTAGGTCGTCAAGAAGTTATGCTCCGACGCCCGGGAAGATGCCCCCAAGTAGCGAGGGTAATTTAAAATCATATTTAGTAATTCTATTCCTTTTATTTTGCATTAAGAGCACATAATGCCATAACATTTTCTGTTATTAGGTAGTGTCTCCCATCAGATAGTAGGAAGATAAGTTGCATGAACCATACCATGAGGCAAGTCTTTTAGTAGTCTGAATGCCTTACTCATATTAAATGGTGCACCATCAGACACGTTCCTGAAAGTCAGTAAAAAAATAAACTGTACTCCAGGCCTAGCAAACAGCCAGCTGCAGAAAATGTACCAGATATTGGCACTGGTACTCTACATCTGCATTATTAATTGGTTTAATACATTTTGGACATAAGACGGAAAATCAGGGTTCTCCAAATGAGCCACTTAACATAGGTGTCGCGTTAGTTGAAACTTTTTCACACTTCACCTGTAGTAAAATAATGTAGGCTATCTAATTTGAAAGCACATCAATGATAACGAATCTAAAATTTCAAGGATAGCATAAACATTGTATATTCATTTAAATGTGTACGGTAGAACTTCCTTGCTCCACTTGTTTAGCATTGCATTATTTTCCTAGCCCCACTTTCTCGTGCCATAACCGTAAAACACTACTCACATAAGATGCAGCGCTGTTTTGAGCCACATTAAATGTGAATTTCCTTTTTTATGGAGTCGATATCCGAGTATAAAAAGTTAAATCCTAATTGACCTCACTCTTTGCCACGTACTGTATGCAATACCACTTCTCCAGCCTTTAAAAAACACGCTCACGAACTTCATTGATCCACATGTTAAGCTTTGCCTTTAATTCAGACTTTTTCCAGGTTCATTTTCTTGTGCCATAAACAAAAGCACTTCAGAACAAAATTATTCAATGTCACCAAGCAGCGTGATCCTCGCTGAGAGTAGTGACCAGAGTGAGATCAGAAGTAAGGCCAACAATGATACTGCCTGTACTCAAATGACAGTAGCAGCATATTATATTGCGAAGTTGGTTTACATTCGTCCTGGTGGTGGTAAAATGAAATGAAAGGGCGTGTGGCTTTTAGTGCTGGGAGTGTCCGAGGACAAGTTCGGCACGCCAGATGCAGGTATTTTGATTTGACTCCCGTAGGCGACCTGCGCGTCGTGATGAGGATGAAATGATGATGAAGACGACACATACACCCAGCCCCCGTGCCAGCAAAATTAACCAATTAAAGTTAAATTTCCCGACCCTGCCGGGAATCGAACCCGGGACCCTTGCGATGAAAGGCCTGCACGCTAACCATTTAGCCATGGAGCGGAATGCTGGAAGTAGTGAATGCCTATCAAAACTGAATGTTAAATTGACAACGAGCCCTGAAAATTGTTTTCCGTGGTTTCCCATTTTCACACCAGGAAATTGCTGGGGCTGTACCTTAATTAAGGCCACTGCAGCTTCCTTCCCATTCCTAGACCTGTCCTGTCCCATCGTCGCCATAAGACCTATTTGTGTCGGTGCGACGTAAAGTAAATAGAAAAAATATATAATATCAACGCGGAATACCGACCTGCTGGAAGAATTTTCTAACGATGTCGCGATACAGGAAGGACAGGGTGGTTATCACGTGGGCTGAGGCAATGCAAGAAATGTACTTTCTCATAAATTATGAGTAGGGGTGGATTTCTACGACCTAAAATGTATGAAATATGTATGCATTTATAACCTAAAAATCATAAAAATATGACCCATAAAATTCAAACTATGACTTAATGAATGGCATCTACGTTACATAGAAACACTTTTATTACGATTGCTACAGGCTGCAATTAATTTAGAGTTAAAAATTTTAATTCTTCGATATCTTTAACCCAAAATTAACTAAAATGATGAATATTTCATGAACTCGTTAAGGTTACACTGCATACTCCTAGGCAAGGACGGACTATGTGGAAGACACAAACACTACAGTTACTTTCAGTGTTCAGTATTCAATCAGTCTTAATTTATACACAAAACATATGTTATTTGAATGAAACTTTCATACCTGATCTAGTCTCCATTATGAGAACTGTTGCAATTTATAACCACATGCATCTTAAGACTGTTGAATGAGAATCCCCTCCTGCTGTCGCTGAGTATCGTCTTGTAGCGAGAAAACTTCTTTTGACATCACATGATGTAAGGAGAGCGTACTTGAATAGAGTTAAATCACTTGGATAAAATTCCTGGAAATCTGCAGATGAAGGGTTTCCACAAAGAATGTCACTTATTCTACGCAGGTACACAAGTCCGCTATTTTTTCCCAGTATATTTTCTAATTTTCTACACACTCTAGATGCTATTGATCCTTTCGCATGCTTTAATTCCTGTTCAATGCTCTTTACAACATCCAGTGCATCGCTTAGTTCTGCACCTGAAACTTCCAGTTGCGTGATTGCTCCAGATAAAGAATTAAAATTGGACTTTATATAAGCCAGGTCCGCTTTTAATGTAGTGCTTGAAAATAAATCTTGAGTGGTTTTTATGGAGGACGATTCTGCAGGATCAAAAGACTTCACGATCTTCTCCACGACATCAAAGTTGTTACAATAGTATACTGCGGCATCAAGCCAAGTCCCCCATCGCGTTTTAACTGGCTTGGGATGTAGGGGTAGTGAAGGTGCTTCTTCTTGAAATTTCTGAACGCGAAGTGGAGCTTTGACAAACACTTTCTTACAGTTCGATATTAATTTATCAACTTCAGGGTAGCTACTTCTAACTTCTTCAGCTGCCCTATGCAAGGCATGTGCAAGACTTGTCACATGTATCATTTTCGGGTATAGCAGTTTAAGTCCCTTGGCTGCCTTCACCTTATACGGAGCAGCGTCAGTTACAAATGAAAAATGTGCTCTCTCTTTGCCCCGTTTGGCCACAACAGATTCATTGAATTGTCGAAGAGAACTGCAATGGTAAAATGGTTTGTCTTCTCCAGCACTTCACAAGTCAGGAGGAACGTATCTCTAGGCCGGTCTTCCTTCAGCGTGCCAACGATCACATTTGCTACATATCTTCCATCCACATCTGTGGTCTCGTCTATTGAAACCCATATCTTACCGTCTCCCACGCCACGCCTTATTATTTCCAACATGTCTTCATAACAAGGGGTCGGATAGGCCTTCCTGAGAGTAGGTTCGTTGGGAACAGGATGCTTTGTATATTTTTCAAGAAACTGTCTGAAGCTTCGGCTGTTAAGTTTCTTTAAAGGAATATTAGACGAAACCATCATCTTGCAAAGATCTTGTGAAAATTGTGAACACTGTGAACTTGATGTCGGGGTTTCGAATAGCAGACGTTGCCTATTTTCGAGTGCAGAATATCTAGTTACACAATTCTTATGTTTTGAAGTATTATAGTGTTGTTGCCCAGAGAAGCGTTTTTCGGCAGTAACTTTTACCTCACACAATTTACAGAAAAATATCACTTTATCCGTACTGGATATGTTTTCACCGAACTCGCGAACAAAACTTCGCAACTTCCCACAAATTGAGACTTCGTTTTAGGCATATTGAAAGGAACTGAATAACTGAAGCTCCCTAATGAGTAGTGTCCAAGGTCATTCAGTGTGTTGAAGGTGGAAGAGGGAAGGGCGAAGGAGAGAGATAAGAACAATGACAAATAACTGCAGAATTACCTCTGCGTAAACAATAGCCCGGTTTCCAGGAATTGACCCAGCAAGCAAACAATAGCTCTTACCTCTTAGAAACACTCCATACACTATTTTAGAATGGTTCTTCAGTAGTATATTCCAGTCTATCCTGAAAAATAATTTATAGAGCTTATTCTGATTTTTATAAAACGAAATTCAAATGAAAATTACGAAAATATGCCGTTATAATGATATTTGTTCAAAATATGCCATAAAAATTAAGAAAGCCTAAATATGCATTTATATGCTCAATAAAACCTGTTTAATTTTGATTATCATGCTTGGAAACGTGTTGAATATATAAGACTATAAGATATAATGTTAAGGGAAAAATATGACTTGTCATAGAAATCCGCCCCCTAGTTATGAGACTGTAATAGTGACGTCAACAATTTTACAACACGTGATTTCGATGGATAGGCCTACATGTCTCCAACGTTCCCAGTACTGAAGAACCGCCGTCAGTCACTCGTAAGTTCTTGTATAAGCCTATTTGAAGCTACAAAATAGTGTGTGCAATATATTTTGCACCAATTATTATTTTTTCGTGAAAATAAATATGCCCGCCTCTGTGGTGTAGTAGATAGTTTGTTTAGCTGCCACCGTCGGAGGCCCGGGTTGGATTCCCGGCTCTGCCACGAAATTTGAAAAGTGGTACGAAGGCTGGAACGGGGTCCACTCAGTCTTGGGAGGTCAACTGAGTAGACGTGGGTTCGATTCCCAACGCAGCCATCCTGAAAGTGGTTTTCCGTGGTTTCCCACATCTTCTCCAGGCAAATGCCGGGATGGTACCTAACTTAAGGTCACGGCCGCTTCCTTCAATCTACCCATCCTCCTGCAAGGCCCCTGTTCATCATAGCAGGTGAGGCCACCTGGGCGAGGTATTGGTCATCCTCCACAGTTGAATCGCCCGACCCAGAGTCTGAAGCTCCAGGACACTGCCCTTGAGGCGCTAGAGGTGGGATCCCCCGCTGAGTCCGAGGGAAAAACCGACCCTGGAGGGTAATCAGATAGAGAAGGAGTAGAAGAAAATAAATATGTGTGTGTTCTGTAAGGCAAAAAGTTAAGAAATATATCAAAGAACCTATAAAATATGCAGATGTGGGAAACTTTCCCTACCTCAGATTTAATATTTGGTCACGAAATATGTATGTATGTTGGGTGTTCAGTACGAAGACCGGTTTGATCCTCAACATCTCCGCCATCAGCTGTCATGGCGTCACTGAAGAGGTGCAAAGAAAAATTAGGAGTGAGGTAGTCTCCTCTTGCTTTTCTCAGTCATGAAACGTACAGATTTTAAGTTTCTTGCAGATATAACCATTATCAAAAGACATGCAATTGCATGCACCTCCCAGCTTTATTCATTATCTGCAAATTCTGTAAGCGCATGATCCTAATAATTTCATTTATTGATTTCTCAATTCTCAGATCATCTGATAAAGTCCTTTTAGTCTACTGTGTCCACTGTCTAGTTCTACAAAGCAACAATGAATAATACCAAAGTGACATGCATAGGAAATTTGACAAAGCTCTTATCTTCATACTATAAAATACGCGAACAGGTAATACTCCACGATGGAAGGAAGTGTAATTGAAGTTAGTGTTGTGAAAACAAGCGTTAAAATTTTATTTCATATAAAAGGAAATAAATAATATCTCTTGAGTTAATAATGTGCTAATTTCCTTTATTTATCAACATTGCTAAGTTGCTATTGGCCATTAACATCATTGTACGGTGATATGTTGTAAGATATTTTCATTTCATTAGAAGTTTACACCGGGCGAGTTAGCCGTGCGCGTAGAGGCGCGCGGCTGTGAGCTTGAATCCGGGAGATCGTGGGTTCGAATCCCACTGTCGGCAGCCCTGAAAATGGTTTTCCGTGGTTTCCCATTTTCACACCAGGCAAATGCTGGGGCTGTACCTTAATTAAGACCACGGCCGATTCTTTCCAACTTCTAGGCCTTTCCTATCCCATCGTCGCCATAAGACCTATCTGTGTCGGTGCGACGTAAAGCCCCTAGCAAAAAAAGAAACGTTTACAAGAATGCCCTAACGTATTTATTCAGTTGCATAAATTCCCGACCATTTGGCACTAATATTAAATAATGTTAATGTGCGGACAAAAACGTTATTTCTCAAATGTCCGCAACAATTTTGGCTTAGGAGCGGCGAAAACATTTTTCTGTCGATTCGTACTTTATGTGTCCTTTATATGACACGTAGTTCGACAAGTGGACCTCTAGGATTGTTCACTGGAGACCATGGGAACACAAGAGAGGCATTGGAAGACCCCAGAAGAGATGGCTCGATGACATAAAACTGTTGGCTGGGACACGGTGGTTCCAAGTGGCTCAAGACCGAAGACGATGGAAGCATATGGAAGAGGCCTACATCCAGCAGTGGATTGAAGTAGGCTAGAAAAGAAAGAAAAGAAGAAGAAAATATAGTACTTTATGGACTTGCGTCTTTTCCGCAATCATAGATTCATAGTACTCAATATCTTATATTTACTGAGGATCTGTTTGTGGAGATCACAGCTTGAGTAAACAAAAAGTGAGAGCAAGTGAACAACTAGCGTTACGAATTGCATCAAGGTTAATGTCTCAACCGCATTAACAAGATAATATTGTCATATTGGTTTTAAAATTGCAGCGTTGAATCTTTGGGAATCAGGCATGAAAACAAGTGATTTTTAACAGCCACTCGGTGATAAACTGGAAGTAAAATACTTCTGGGAGATCTTCTTTAACTACCGTGCTTGCAGTACTTTGTACACTGTGTGCCCTAAGTGTTTCACACATAAATTGATTTGTAGCAGATAATAACAGATATGAGTTCCTCTTTTCAATTTATCTCGTGCATAATTCAATGTGGATATGAGTCATTTGCAATATTCAATGGTTATTTGTCGTACAGACAACGGTTACTCTCAAGAACATGACATGATCTTCCTCAAGGGTATTTTATATAACCATTATTCCATGATTTTCAGCTATACATGCCTCGAGTTAAAGATCTAAACAGTGGTTGGGGGTAATTTCAGGAGCACTTACTTTACATATAAAAGGTGGTTTCAGTTTCTTCTACCTGTTATATCCTCGTGTGGTTTTCAACATGAAGGTAGTCTTCATCTTAGCTCTAGGTAGTATTTTCTTAATATATATTAACTCATAGATTTAAAGTTATATAAACTATTTTCAAAAGATTTCGCCTCCTTGGTTGAATATTCAGCGCTGTGGTCTTCCGTTCAAAGGGCCGCAGATTCGATTCCCGGTCGGGCTAGCGATTTTTATCACGTTTGGTTAATTTACCTATCCCGAGGGCTGGGTGTTCGTGATTGTTTTAATATACGTATTCATTTACACACAACATATTACACTATTAACCAGCAAAGAAACACGCTGTGGTGAATACATCCCTCCAATAGAGGGTTAACGTCAGGAAGGGCACCCGGTCGTAAAATGGCGTTAATTTACACTAGTGTAGACGCCATGTAGTGGGGGAAAAAGAAAGTGAAATACTTTTCGAAATTGTGGTATACTATAAAATAATAGTAAGAATGATTGATTCATTGCTTTTGGATTGTTCTTCAGGAAGTTGTAAACCTATAAAGGAGATGTGCACTTATGGGGATATTTTTTGTCCTAGATTCCACTCAGTCAGCACCGAAAACGAGTGCGAGGTTCATTCCCGGGGGAAGGTAACCATTAATATAGCTAATTACTCTACACATATTAATGCCGATGTTACGAAATATGGACATATTTTTCTTTTACTCTTCTGAGAACTTTCATCGGCTGCGAGGGTAAGATTCCACTCTGTTTTGATTCACAGCATTAAAGCATGTCAGACATCTTTCCTCGCTATGGTATTGTTCAGAAATCTACCTGTTACGACTTACTTCTTCGTTCAGAAGTTCAAATCTCTGACAAAGAAATATGTTGCCAGAAAACGTGAGTTTTATTGTCAGTCTCATGGGATAAGGTCATTATGCTCGTCAGTTGCCTCGAGTCCCCATGGTCGATACCTGGCCAGTTAAGGGTTTTTAATTCTGGGTTGAGGACTGGAAAGGGTTTCACTCTCTCGTGAGTCCTCGTGGATTCAAAATTATGCACACTCATATCTATACCTCTGTAAATATTGAATTAGAGGGCCAATCTGAACTTAAAATGTACCATAATATACATTCATTCTTTCTACATTTAAACCAAACCAAACCCCACGGCACTTAACGCCCTTAAAAGGGCCTTGGCCTCCCCAGCGACCACTGCTCAGCCTGAAAGGCTGCAGATTGCGAGGGGTCGTGTGGTCAGCAGGACGCATTCTCTCGGCCGTTATTCTGGGCTTTCGAGACCGGGGCCGCAATCTCTCCGTCAGATAGCTCCTCAATTCTAATCACGTAGGTTGAGTGGACCTCGAACCAGCCCTCAGGTTGAGAGAAAAATCCCTGACCTGGCCGGGAATCGAACCCGGGGCCTCCAGGCGAGAGGCAGGCACGCTACCCCTACACCACGGGGCTGGCTTTCTACATTTAGGAGTGGTATTTTTTTTTCTTATGTTCAGTGGTTCAGACATTTGGATGGAATTGAAGAAAGAACCTGTCTTTCGACCTTCTACGGACGTACCACCATTTATAAACACATAAAATAAAACCTTGCCATGCATTCATAACCAAATCACAAAATAAATTAGCCCAAGGTATTCTCAATAAGTTATTTAATTATTAATTTTTATCTTTATTAATAAGAAAGTTGTTGTCAATTTAGTGAAGAAATATTTTCTCAATACCGGGAACTAGGATGAAGTCATTCTAAGCATCGTAACAAGAGCTTCAGTGAGTATTTTTATAAAGAAGAATTACAGAAAACTTGAATCGATGCATTATGATTATGTACTGAATTTTATTTGATTGAGAGAATGCTTGCCGCACAGGTAACACAGTGATGGTCTGACTGATGGTGTTGCCAAGCTCGGTTGTGACTGTGCGCTATGTATGGGGCTACGTTATAATGAAATTTCATTACGGACCACATTTTTACTAAACACCGTACTGACACCTCTTCTTCTTTTTTTCAGTTGTAGTGAGAGCCTTGTGCCTGTATGATTGGTGTTATCAAAATTGCGACAATTTTCAGCCGAGCAAACTGTGCGCAACAGATGGTGTGCACCAGATAGAGTTCCTTAATTTGTGCCGACTGTTACAAAGCAACTGCAAGTACAAACGAAGTGAGTATTTTGTTACCTTGGTTACTCGCCTCTATTTAACACTTTCCTTTCAGAACATCCGCCCTTACAAATCGGGCTCCGTGATATTCATTTCGAGCTTGATTAGAATTGAAATACATTTTAAAAGTAACAAGAACGATTTAAAATAAAATATTGCATTTAATTATTGATTAATAGTCCGGCTCCATGGCTAAATGGTTAGCGTGTTGGCCTTTGGTCACAGGGGTCGATTCCCGGCAGGGTCGGGAATTTTAGCCATAATTAGTTAATTCCCCGGACACGGAGAATGGGTGTATGTGCCGTCTTCATCATCATTTCATCTCATCACGACGCCCAGGTCACCTACGGGCGTCAAATCAAAAGACCTGCACTTGGCGAACCGAAGTCCTCGGACAACTCCCGCCACTAAAAGCCATACGCCATTTCATTGACCAATACTAATTTCGTGTGGCTATTCCTAGTCTGGTGCAACCCTTGTAAGGCAGACCTCCAACGAGGATGAGCCGCATTTTAACAGACACATCACAATTGGAAAATACCCCGGTGGCGATTATCACTTACAATAGCATAATAATGAAGTAAACTTAAAACTAACTCAACATTACAACTCCGTCATTTACAAATTCACACGTACCTTAAGTATTTCAGTGTTTGTACTCACTATTATCTTACAATTATAAATGCAACACGTTCATATAAAAATTCAAACATTACCTTAAATAATTCAGGTTCCTTAATGCGTTAATACCACGATTTACAGTGGATTGAGCGTTACATTAAAATATGACAAAACTACATAGAAGTTTACACACAATTTATAGGCAATTTACAGAATGCTGGAGTCTATTCTTGAAGCATGTTACATTTTGGGGAAAAGGGTCCAAGACAGCTGCAGGTAATGAATTCTAGTCGTCATTTCCCCGATTTACGAACGAATCTTTTCTGCGAGTCCGCCTCTGTGGTGTAGTTGTTAGTGGCATTAGGTACCATCCCCGGAAGCCCGGGTTCGATTCCCGGCTCTGCCACGAAATTTGAAAAGTGGTACGACGGCTGGAACGGGGTCCACTCAGCCTCGGGAGGTCGACTGAGTACAGATGGGTTCAATTCCCACCTCAGCCATCCTGGAAGTGGTTTTCCGTGGTTTCCCACTTCTCCTCCAGGCAAATGCCTGGATGGTACCTAACCTAAGGCCACGGCCGCTTCCTTCCCTCTTCCTTGTCTATCCCTTCCAATCTTCCCATCCCCCCGCGAGGCCCTTGTTCAACATAGCAGGTGAGGCCGCCGGGCCGAGGTACTGGTCCAAAGTCTGAAGCTCCAGGACACTGCCCTTGAGGCGGTAGAAGTGGGATCTCTCGCTGAGTCCGAGGGTTAAAACCAACCCTGGAGGGTAAAGCGATAAATAAGAAGAAAAAGTTTTCTGCGAACTACCTTTTACTTTATGCGGATGATCTGTCCTGCTTACGTAACAGGGCTTTTCTAGTTTATTGTTCAACCCTCCCCAAGCTAGCTTATTCGTATGGGCATTATACATGGCACATAACCGTGTTCGTTTCCTTCTTGACCCCAGCGTCTCCCACACAATGTTTTCTATCATATTTGTATCACGACTTCGAGGATTGAAGTAATTCAGCACGAACCTTGCAGCCTTTCACTGTACCATCTAAAGTTCATTAATGAGTACCACTTGGTGTGGATCCCATACGGCTGCTCCGTATTCCAGGACTGGCCTAATGAGCGATATATAGCCGGGGAACTGCTGGCCTATAGCACTCTCATCGCGAAGTGTAGGGACTTGTACGCTTTAGAAATGACACCTCCTACGTGAGTGTCCCATTTTAGATCTCTCTTGACGTGGATTCCTAGGTACTTGCTTGAGTCACTCTCTGCAAGGGCGTCCGATCCAAGACAGTATTCAAAGCCCCCTTGCCTGTGTTTCCTTCACATTCTCATAAGCCTGCATCTTCGAGATTTTTTTTTTCAAGTGCCCACCAATGAAGTATACTTAGATCGGCTTGTAATAACCTATTACCGCCAGCATTCTGTATTCTTCTATATATTATACAATTGTCCGCGAACAATCTGCAGTCACTTTGAATCCCGTTCGTCAGATCGTTGATAAACGGCTCGGGTGGCTTCGCCTGCAAGAACGATGCAAACTTCATACTCTTTGCTTTCTGCATAATATTCTTAAAATTTCTCAACCAGCCTATCTCCGTGATCGTATCAAGCTCCTCTCCACAGACCATAACAAAAATACCCGATCCTGCAGCACCATGTGTTTATCCCTTCCTGTACACAGAACAGCAAAGCAAAGCAAAGCAAAGCAAAGCAAAGTCACCTCCGTACAGGCCATGAAGGTCCTTGGAGGAGTGGAAGGTAAAGGCTTCCACCATTGTTAACCTCGGCACGTGATGGGGTGGAGTGGTTAGCTCTACGCCCGGCCGCCTTTGCCCCCAGGAATTAACCTGGTACTCATTTTTGGTGTAGGCTGAGTGAACCTCAGGGCCATACGCATCTCGTTTCTTAAATTTTACGACTTCCTGACGGGGATTCGAACCCACGTCCTTCCGGGCGCACCGAGCACGCCTTTACCGCCTCGGCCAGGCAGCCCCTACACAGAACAGCAATCTATACAAAATCATTCACCGTTACCGCAGCCCGACAATGGAATCTCTTACCAGTGGACGTCAGAAGCATGTCCAGCAGCACAGCTTTTAAACATGCCTGTGTCGAAATACCAGGTAATCATGCATGAATAATCAAATGATGACCTGAAAACACCTCCTCCTACCGCCTCTTCATCATTATTTCCCTCTTCCTTTCACAGAGCTTCTTATTCTTATTCTTCTTACTAATCTTTCTCTTCACCTCTCAACTGAAGGCGATATTTCGGTGTACTGTAGAAATGTATACATTTTCTGAACTTTCTCGTAAGTAGTAGTTATAGTACTCATTATTCATATATTTTAACGTACTCTACGTAGGCTACGATGTGTATTATATAGATGATATAATCTTTTTAAGTATGGTTTCTTTTATTAATACTATTACTGTTATTATTGTTAATATCATCATATTATGGTCATCAGTAGTGTTCTAGGTTAAGACTGGTTAAGTGTAAGAAAGGGAGTACATCCCTAACTTTGCCATAATAAATAAAACATATTATTCTTATAACTAGGAGTGGCCCTATAACACTATCCTGTCCTACTCCCAGCGTTACAGAAACTTTGTCGGAGTATTTATTTCTACCTTTATTCTGTGCGTGCGGTCTGTCAAACATTCCCAGATTTGTCATGTATTTATTGTGTTATTGTAGTGGAGAATAGTGTTGTGTGTGATGTGTTCGTTGCGAAAATATTCGGGACAGTGCAAACACCCAGTTTCCGAGCCAGGATAAATAACTGTTCAAGGTTAAAATCTCCTACTCTGCCGGGAGTCGAACCCGGAGCCCTCTGATTCGGAAGTAACTACGTTGACCATTCAGCCAAGGAACTGGACATATTATTGAATATTTACAAAAATATTAAAGTCTATGGGATTTCATTCGTAACGGAGAAAAAATGTTAATATATTAGGCCTACTACAAGTACTCGTCATATAATACGTTTATTTTCTTATTTGCGGATATACCTGAAACTGTTTATTGGACATTTCCCTGCTTTCTCACCATGTATATGCTTAAAATTGGAGCATTTCGTGTGAAATACCATGTAAATCAACATTTAAACATTTTACATACTGAAACAGTTCATTTTAGATCGCATGATACTATTCACTTTTCGGCCATCGGAACGCTTTGCTAGTTTTGTTGTGTTTACAAGAGCAACTTTCTGTTTTCACCAGTAGCGTACTTTAATCTCCGTCACATTACATTACAAACTATCCGGCTCCCTGGCTAAATGGTAAGCATGCTAGCCTTTGGTCACAGGGGTTCCGGGTTCGATTCCCGGCAGGGTGGGTAATTTTAGCCTTCATTGGTTAATTATGCTGGCATTGGGGCTGGGTGTATGTCGTCTTCGTAATCATCTCATCCTCATCACGACGCGCAAGTCAAATACTGGTGAACCAAACATGTCCTCGGACACTCCCGGCTCTAAAAGTCCTACTCCACTTCATCGATCGGGTGCATGAAAATTGTGTTTCTGGAATTTTAAAACTTTCCGCAAAAGTTCAACTTTTATCCATAACTCACTCATAAGTAAGAAATTAATTCGTCTTTATTCATGGCGAAATTAAGGCTCAAGACCCCTCTTCATCATCATCATCATCATCATCTGTTTACCCTCCAGGGTCGGCTTTTTCCCTCGGACACAGCGAGGGATCCCACCTCTACTGCCTCAAGGGCAGTGTCCTGGAGCTTCAGACTCTTGGTCGGGGATACAACTGGGGAGAATGACCAGTACCTCGCCCAGGCGGCCTCACCTGCTATGCTGAACAGGGGTCTTGTGGAGGGATGGGAAGATTGGAAGGGATAGGCAAGGAAGAGGGAAGGAAGCGGCCGTGGCCTTATGTTAGGTACCATCCCGGCATTCGCCTGGAGGAGAAGTGGGAAACCACGGAAAACCACTTCCAGGATGGCTGAGGTGGGAATCGAACCCACCTCTACTCAGTTGACCTCCCGAGGCTGAGTGGACCCCGTTCCAGCCCTCATACCACTTTTCAAATTTCGTGACAGAGCCGGGAATCGAACCCGGGCCTCCGGGAGTGGCAGCTAATCACGCTAACCACTACACCACAGAGGCGGACAAGACCCCTCTTACACAGCATAAAAGTTATGTAAGTTAATAGAAACAGTAAAGATTACAACAAACCACGAAGAAAAATCAATAATATAGTAGTACCAATAGCAACCATGGAAATAGTAATCATAAACATAATTATAGAATGTAAAAGCAAAGTCATCTCCCTTGGAGGGGTGGAAGGTAAGGGCTTCCACCATTCGTAACCTCGGCACGTGATGGGGTAGAGTGGTTAACTCTACGCCCGGTTGCCTTTGCCCCCCAGGAATTAACCTGGTCTCATTTTTTGTGTAGGCTGAGTGAACCTTAGGGCCATATGCACCTCCGGAAGTGAAAATGTCGTTTCTTAAAATTCACGACTTCCTGACGGGGATTCGAGCCCACGTTCTTCCGTGCGAACCGAGAACGCCTTTACCGCCTCGGCCAGGCAGCCCCTAATTATAAAACGTACCACATGACAATATAAATGTACATATAAAAACTGAATCATTTAAGGAAGGGCCCACGTCGAATTTATCATATTTTTAAAAACTACTGATTAGCATTGCTCTCGTCCTGGTGCATAGTTTCAAAGAAGAAACTGCACTTAACCACCAGTGCTCTGGAAATATTTAAGGTTGAACTGTGTGTGGTTTGCCACTCATTTAAGAAAGGACACTTATCCCTGAAGAACTGCCCTTTCTTCAATTGAATCTCTGCTTACAGGGCGTAAAGCAATTTTGTGAAATCATCTTTCGGGCACCTTAAATCCATGACAAGTTCACCATTATTCTGGTAGATACTAGTGATATTCTCAACTTCACTGAATGATGACCGAAGTTTTATAAGAGAAGAGGATTGTCAGATGAATGTCCAAGAAGGGCAGTGCCTAGCAACTTGGAAATTAGTTTCCAGCCAACATAATTCATTCGCTTAGTTTACTCTGCCAAAAATCTAAGAATCGTCCGGACGGCATGTTTCATCCATGGGATTATTGAAGGCACCTTCCGTTTGCAACTAGACGGCAACGTTCAACTTCCTAACGAACTAGCCTACGAAGAACCGATTCCTGTTGTCCTGTTGACGGGAACAAGATGAATGAGGTATGATGCCTAGAAATGTACATTCCTGGGGAATTCGATGACTTCTTGAACGAAATACTTTCGTGGATAACTGCTGGTGTGACTGACGATGTTGATTGATTGTCCTAATTAAAATGATCATTATTGTAGATGACAGCAGGGTGTATTGAAATTGTAATCTGCGTAAACAATGCGTTTTTACTTCAAAATTGTTTTTCACTCATACCGCACATTATTCATTCGGCTATCATTATTGAAGGGGCACATATGCATTAAATTTATCTGCCAATTTGTAACAGGTCATGAAACTTTGCTCCATATTTTGTCAACTTACCTAGCCACAACCATCAACATTAACGGTCAAAACACGTAAATTTAACATAAATAGGAAGACTGGCTTTTTAATACAAAAATATCCCTTCAGGTAAGCAACGCAATGTTGAAAACATCCTACGAATATGAGTTACGAATTTTAGATAAATAAAATATAATAAAGTATAAGAATAATTATATTCTTTATTCATTCCTAAAAATTATAATTACTTTCTTAGTCATCGTTATCCGGTCGATTATATTAGCAGTTTGCCTTTTTCTACCACTACGAGCGCTAATGTGAGTCAACGCAGAGTTTTATTTAAGCCCTTACTAGCAGTTTCCCGCTGGCTCCGCCCGCAATGTACAAAGTATGGTGTTGTTCGTTACTATCCTCACGGATGTATTTGCAAAGTTTCGAGTTAATGAAATAAAGCACATGATCTGCTGCGGTATTAGAATGTAATATTATGTAAACAAATACATCACACAAAGAAATTGAATTAAACGTTCCTTGGAACAACACTACGCGCCGAACTGTTAGCAAGTCCTTCAAACATCTTCATTATGGAGACAAATGTACTCATAACTTTTCTCAGAATCTACCAATTTAAGTAGTTATTAGCTCACAATAAATCGCTTGATCCACTGAGTGTTTTTAGACCAAAACGAACTCCGTACCTCAATTAGAACCAAAGATATAATTGCTTCAAAAGAGACAAAAAATTGAAAATTCAAATAATTTGAGGAAGGCGGAAGTTAAGTGATTTATAGTACCTGATGACAACTCTGTGCATGAATATCTTTCAGTTAAAGAAAAAATGAAGGAAATAGATCGGATAGAATGGCCGGACTGACTGACTTTAGTTTTCATAAATTGTTTTAATATATAGATAACTATATTCGGTGTGGACGTTTTTCAAAAACTCAAAAAGCTCCTGAGGGTATTGAACCAAGGAACACATTACAGAAATAATTATGTAAATAAGTTAATTTGTCTAGGATTTGAATTAAAAAGAAAACGAGCAAAGAAATAAGCGAGTTTCGGCTGTGTTTCCGGAACTGCATTTAGGCCGGAAGTGATTTTCGAACTTTTTAGGTTGATAGAGCTGTCCAAGATTCACAATTTGAAAACTTTCAGGGCCCTTTAGCCCTTCAAATTTCGGCACAATTGAGGAAATAGATTAGTTTTATGTTTTTCGTACTTGGGGACCCCTACCTTCTCTGCTAATAAATATTTTGAACATTAAAACAACAATAGCAATAATAAAAGAAGGGCCGGGCTGAGTGGCTCAGACGGTTGAGGCCCTGGCCTTCTAACCCCAACTTGGCAGGTTCGATCCTGGCTCAGTCCGGTGGTATTTGAAGGTGCTCAAATACGACAGCCCCGTGTCGGTAGATTTACTGGCACGTTAAAGAACTCCTGCGGGACTAAATTCCGGCACCTCGGCGTCTCCGAAGACCTTAAAAAGTAGTTAGTGGGACGTAAAGCAAATAGCATTATTATTATGAATAAAAGAAGGAAATGCAGTAGAAACCTGTAACTAGCAAGTACATTTCTAATGTTTAGGAAAATGTGCTCACTCGCGCACTCATTCACACTTCGTTTACCATAAAAGTCAGCTGGAAGCATTCAGCAGGTGATTTGCGCAATCCATCTTGCATTTCCTATGAGAACGCAAATCCTTAAGTTAGTAGGGAGGGGATTCCACAGCCTAGCGGCAGCTACTACAAAGGACCGGAATGACAGTTAGGCAGCATCCATATAGCGTATCGTGATTGTGATCGGAGGAGAATTAATTAAGGTTTGATGAAAGGCAGCTCGGTACACCTGGATTTAGAACTCTATGTAGAGACGGCAATGTTCGTGCACACAAAGCTATGGAAACTCCCCGTTGTAAGTAGAAATGTGAGAATCATATCGCAGCTTAAATATAAATCCGATACAGGTATTCGAACTCCGTTCAAGCATTCTATTACTCTCCTGAGATAAGTCCGTAAGTACAGTATCGCAGTAGTCTAAGCCAGGTAAGATTAGGGATGGTACTAGTTGTATTTTAAGATGTTTCGGAAATATAGCAGAGTGGGATTTAAGAGGAAAAGTGATTTTTGAATTTTAAGATATGATCAGTCATTATGCAACCTAAGTTTCGTACTGACGTGCAAAATGTCACGACAGTATTATTTGACATAATTGAAGGGTACATGTCCAGCTTTTTACGAGTTAAGGTTTCTTTTGGTACCAAATATTATAGTCTTCATTTTGTTAGGATTTATTAACAAACTGTTACGTTTGTCATAGTCACGGAGTCGTCGTAAATCAAAATTTACTACGTCAATCAAATTAAGGCATCACAATACACTCGACTCGATAAAGGTAGGATTACGCGAGAGTTCCACTTTGAGCTGACAACAGACACGCATGCCGCTGGATGTATGTACATGGTCGTATTTATACTGATACATTAAGAAAAACTGACGAAACTTATAATTGGGGCTTATTTTTCCTCCCTCAGTTCCATATCAAAAATTAGGATGCGTGATATACGCGTTGGAGAGATTCATGCGAGTAAATACGACACATCTCACTTGACTGATTTTACTATTTCAAATACATAAAAGGTGTTGAGGTAAATAAATATAATATTTAAATTTTTTAAAGGATCTCATTTATTAATACGTGGTTTCCCATTTTCACACCAGGCAAATGCAGGGGCTGTACCTGAATTAAGGCCACTGCCGCTTTCTTCCCATTCCTAAACCTTTCCTGCCCCATCGTCGCCATAAGACTTATCTGTGTCGGTGCGACGTAAAGCAACTAGCATTTATTAATAAATCCAACACGCTATTAAGGTAAAAGAGATGTCATGAAAGGTATATATATTGCTATTTGCTTTACGTCGCACCGACACAGATAAGTCTTATGGTGACGATGGTACGGTATATTTCACAAGTAGGTAAAATGTTATGTGAAGCACAGTGTAGTCTAGTAGGTTTCCTGCTCAAGTTTTCAGGATCAAATCCCGGCGCAGTCGATTAGCATTTAAGAATGCTTAAACCAAAGAGAGACAGTATATCTTCTGGCATATTAAGAAATTTTGGCAATCTGGTATTTTTTCATTTTATAGTAATTGAAGGGACACTTTCCACATAGTATCATTATTCTCTCTGTCTAAAACATTTTCTATGGTATTTATGTTACATTTTATGCACTTGTCCTGATATGTAGGGATGTGTATTAAATGAAATTTAAATGTACATGTATAAATAATGAAGGCAATTGCTCAAGTCATAATTTGAATCACATTACTGTAATTGTTAAACATAGTAGAGCTGATATAAATGATATAGATGGATTGCTAATGAAGTTTTCTCTAGCAGATATACTTTATGCAATATCCTTTCTAACTTTCTGTTACTTGTCTAATCAGATTTCACTCTCTCTTTTCAGATTACTGGTTTAATAATTTTGGAGACTGCGTTTGGGACAGTTTGGATAAGTCTGAACATCTTCCTCACATGTCTTGATTCTATATTACTGTATGTTGTTGTTTTTTCTCATCGATTATATAAATAAATTCATGTAATTCATTTTAATATAGGCAGTCATGCAGGTCATAATTCAGCCCATAAGCTCCTGTCAACATCAGCTATTCCGAATTATCCATGTCCCCATGATTTCCTCATTCCTAATTCCCTTATCAACTGAAATCGTACAAGGAACGTTCACAAACTGACAATGGGCAAATACGTTTCTGGAAAGACTTCAAGTGTATGGGACCTACATCAAGATTACTTGATGCGAGAACTGGTAAAGGCCCGAAAGAAAGCAGCACGATTTGTCATGGGTGATTTGCGACAAAAGGGTAGTGTTACGAAACTTTGGTTTGGGAGAACTTGTGGCTAAGGAGATGAGCTTGTCGTATATATAAACAAGTTTTCTTTATTGCACTTCACTTAGTACCAAGAGAAAAACATAGTGACGTCAAAGAAGATACAAAGAATTCACACACAGAGAAAATAAAGGCATCGTTAATACTCCACATCCTCCCCATTCTGGTCGATCTCCAATGGTACGACCAACTGTACCGGTCGGGTAATCGCCGTTCCATCGCTGAGTCGGAGGACGAGAGTCCTCGCCTTCCCGTCACGGCCAGGTCTCACTCCATTGATGCGAGCTCGTTGCCATATGTGACGTGGACGCAGATCGTCTTGAAGCAGGACGACATCCCCCTTCCGGCACTTTGTCGACCTTCTGTCTGGTTGCCGCACCTCGTGGAAACTTCTTAGGGCGAGAAGGTACTCCTTCTTCCACCTCTTCCAGAAGTCGTCTTGCATCTTTGCCCTTAGTCTTGCTTCTTTTCTCAGATCTGTGTAGACGCTAGGTTCTGGACCGTTGGGTAATGTTGTTAATAGTCCCCCGTTTATGAAGTGGTTTGGTGTCAGTACGTTGGGACCGTCTTGTATAATTGGTCTGCTGTTGATGGCGGCTTCTATTTCTGCCAGTATTGTTCTCAGAGTTTCCTCGTCCACTTGAGACGTCCCCAACACTTTTCTCAAGCATCGTTTTGTTGTGCCCACCAGCCTCCCCACCAAGCCGCCCGTGGAACAATGAACTTCCAGGATACACCGTTGTGGGCAAAATGCTGGCTCGTACGTGGGTCCGTCAAGATCCGAGAAAGTCCCGCCAGTTCTCTGCTCGCCGCTTGAAAGGTCTTCGCATTGTCTGAGTAGATGGTGTGAGGTAATCCGTGTCTGCTGGAGAAGCGTCTGAACGACATGATGAATTTTTCAGTACTCATGACCGATTATATAGATGTTGATTCCCATA
Organism: Anabrus simplex; assembly: GCF_040414725.1. NCBI lineage: Eukaryota > Metazoa > Arthropoda > Insecta > Orthoptera > Tettigoniidae > Anabrus > Anabrus simplex. The sequence continues at coordinate 314,856,095 of NC_090269.1, read as the reverse complement.
GGGAACCTAAAATATTTGTCCTGAATGAGTAAATTTATAATACCAATATGATGGTCCGTTATTGGACATTATAAATTTTCCAGCTAACTCATTCTTGGTTGCCTGCGTTTCGCCCTCGTGTGCTAAGTTAGGCTCGTCAGTTGGGACTTAGCACACCACCCAAGACGCAAGGCTAGTGCATTCCGTGGAGGCCACTGCATAGGCTACTTGAAGCCACCAGCAGTGCCAATGCACTATGAGAGCTATGTCTCATTTCTAAAAATTGATGCCTGCCTGGCCATCAAATGATATAGATGTTGATTCCCATAGGGAACCTAAAATATTTGTCCTGAATGAGTAAATTTATAATTCGTCTTGGGTGGTGTGCTAAGTCCCAACTGACGATCCTAACTTAGCACACGAGGGCGAAACGCAGGCAACCAAGAATGAGTTAGCTGGACAATTTATAATGTCCAATAACGGACCATTATATTGGTATCATGTCCGATGTTAATTCCAGGTGCAAAGCCCTTGTAGTGGAGCAAGTGAACAGTACAATATACGATTCCTGTAACATGCTCCCCACCCTGACATACAGCGGACCGGCGAAGTCCACTCCTGTGACCGTGAAAGGTTTAGTGGCTTGTATGCGATACACAGGTAGGGGCGCTTCTATTTCATCTCCTCGGTGGTTCTTGGCGATTTTGCAAGGGAGGCAAGCGTGAATGACTTTCTTAATGGACTGGCGTGCCTTTAAGATCCAGTACTGCGAGCGTAATTCGCACAGCACAATTCTTACTCCCAGATGCTGTTGATGAATATGCGTCTGCTTGATCAACAGTTTTGGGAATTGATGGGATCCGTCGAGGAGGAGTGGATGCTTCTCTTGAGATGTGAGGTCTGCATGATCCAGGCGTTCTCCCAGTCTGATGAAATCTCCCACCAGGAAGGGATTGTAGCGTGCAATTTTGGACTTAGATGAGAGATTCCTTTTATCTCGTAGACATGCGTGTTCTGCACCAAAGCTTCCCAGTTGTACAATGTAGGCCCAACGCAGTTTCGCTGATTCCAGCTCCGAGGTAGTTAATTCACCGTCGTGTTTCTCCGTGCTTTGAACATTCTTCATAAACCGTAGTATCCAACCCATGACCCGTATCATATTCCAATACGAGCTGAATCGACTGGCATCTATGGGACTTTCCCATGTGCTAACTGTTAATACTTGGCCGTTCTTTCGTGCCTCTGGGAGTGGGATGGTGTTAGACGCCGAGTGTTGAGGCGAGGACTTGGGGAGCGTTGGCAAGCAATCGTGAAGCGTCCCACCATCGTGAACTCTGCAACTCTTTCGCTAACATCCCCCGTGATAGTATATCTGCCGGATTGTCTTCATCTGGACAATGTCGCCATTGTGCAGGATTGGAGCTCTGCTGGATTTCCGTGGCACGATTGGAGACGAATGGTTTCCATCTATTTGGATTGTTGTGAATCCAGCCTTGTGTCACCATAGAATCACTCCATAGCGTTGCCCTCGTGATATCGTATCCTGTAGACTGACAGAAATACTTGAGAAATCGTATACTCACTAGAGCTGAAAGAAGTTCAAGTCTAGGGAGGGTCAGTCGCTTGATAGGTGACAGTCTGTTCTTGCTGCAAACCAAGTGTACCGAGACTTATCACTCTCCACTACTCTGAGATAAAGTACGGCACCGTAAGCCCTCTCCGAAGCGTCACAGAATACATGCACTTGATAGTTCTCTGGCGTTGTAGAAGAAGATCCTATGCATCGAGGGTTTTGAATGGCTGACAAGTGAATGAGGCTGGATATCCAGATTTGCCACCTTCTTGCCAGGTCTATGGGTAGGAGATCGTCCCATGCTATCCCTCTACACCAAGTATCCTGGAACAGGATTTTTCCTGTAATCGATATTGGCGACAGGAGACCAAGCGGATCATAAAATCTTGCTGTAGCTTGTAGTACCTGTCTCTTCGTTGCCGGCTCTTCTGGTAGCGTTCCAATGATGTCTTTAGGGACGAAAAGAAGACAGTCCGTGTGCGTGTTCCAGTTAATACCCAAAACTCGTGTCTCCCTCTTCTCCTCGCGCCCTTCGGCTCTCCATGTATCCTTTAACTGTGCTGAATTTGTCGCCCACTTTGACATCGGCATTTGTATCTCTCGTAGAAGCCCTGTTACCTCGTAGTACACAGCAATGATTTCACTTTCGTCTTCTATACTGGCTGTAAAATCATCCATGAAGGTCTCTTCATCTATCAGTTTTGTAGCCAAGGGATACTTGTCACAAAATTTGGAAGCCAATTCACGTAATGTAGCTGATAAAAGGAATGGGCTGCATGTAAGTCCAAACGGCAATCTGTATACTGCAATGTTGTCAGTTGTCTTCCAATCTTCGTTTTCCCCTCTCTCCATTCCAAACCATAGAAATCGTTATAAGTCTCTGTCATTTTTATCCAGACACAACTGCAGAAAGGCTTGGGTTCCGTCCCCAAATAAAGCTAGTCGGTAGAGTCGGAAGCGGAGTAGTGTTGCCAGAATTTCTGGTAGGAGATTAGGCCCTGCCTCCAAGGCATCATTGAGCGATAGGGAACCTCTTTCATGAGATGAAGCATCAAAAACTATTCTCCACTTCGTCGTGTCGTCTATTTGCTTCTTTCTAGCATAAAAACCAAACCAAACCCCATGGCACTACAGCCCTTGAAGGGCATTGGCCTACGAAGCGACCGCTGCTCAGCCCGAAGGCCTGCAGATTGCGAGGTGTCGTGTGGTCAGCACGACGAATCCTCTCGGCCGTTATTCTTGGCTTTCTAGACCTGGGCCGCCATCTCACCGTCAGATAGCTCCTCAATTCTAATCACGTAGGCTGAGTGTACCTCGAACCAGCCCTCAGGTCTAGGTAAAAATCCCTGACCTAGCCGGGAATCGAACCCGGGGCCTCCGGGTAAGAGGCAGGCACGCTACCCCTACACCACGGGGCCGGCTTTTCTTTATAGCATGGTGAGGCAAATAGAAGGTGTTGGTAACCGATTCAGCCTCGGGGGCTATCTCTAAATGTCCCTTCGCAAAGTAGTCGGTCATTAAAGCGTGGTATACCTCTCGGAACTGTTTGTTTCCATTAAGTTTTTCCTTCAGGGAATCAAAACGTCTCTCAGCGTTCTTGCGATTCGAGTGCAGTATTACTCCTTCCTTCCTTGGTAGGGAGACAACCCTCCTCCCGTCTTCCATTTTGAATGACTCATGAAAGCCTTTCAAGATTGCAGACTCTCTCGCCGTGAGTGCTCGTTGCTGATCTTCCTTTATCCCTAGTGTCTCTAGATCCCAAAACTTGAGTAGATTGTCCTCGGAAGATAGTAATTCTGCATTGATACGGACGCGGTTTACGGACACGTGATTCACTATAGTACCAGACTTATTCCCACTAAGAACCCAACCAAACCTAAAGGGAAGAAGTACCATGGAACTCGAGATGCACATTGGCTGTTCGTCCTTCATCACCTGCCAGTACTGGTCTCCTCCCATCAGGACCTCAATCATCAGATCGTTTGCGTCATCTTGAGGATCTGCTAGTTGCAATTTGTGAAGGCGTGATAGACTCTGGATGTCACTTGGGATGGTTGGGTGTGGTGAGTACCGTGATGTGAGTATATTCACATCACGGTGAGTACGTGTTCCTGCTCTCGAATGCTGAGATTCGCACGAAATCTTTCGTCCACATTCCACTTATGCTGAAGTTGGCCAATCTGCGAGTCACCGATGTACTTAATGGTGCTTCAAATGCTGTGACTGACAGATCTCTCCTGTCAATGACTTTCAGCTTCACATCGTCTACCAGTTCCGAGCTGATGAAGCTTGACTGACTTCCGGCGTCCAGAATGCAACGTGTTCTTTTCCGAAGATCGGTTGGTCCGATTACCCAAATTCGAGCTGTTTGGAGGTATGTCCAGTTCGGCATGCTAACATCTATTTTTTCTACAGTTACTCCCACTCGTCCTTCACAGATGAAGATGTGAGATGGTCCCTTACATTTAGTGCAGGATACTTTGTTCTTCTTGCTGGAGTTTCTCATGGTGTGACTTCTGTTTAGGCATAAAAAGTATCGTTGAGTAGACTTCAGTTTGTCTATTCGTTGCTTGACATCTGTCATCTTGGTACAATTTTGAGCCCAATGGTCTTTTCCTTCGCAAAAAACGTAAAAAGGTGACGTCTTCGTCTTCTTGGACGTCTGGCCCGTCCTAGTAGTGACTTGCAAGGCAGCAGCAGTTGGGTAATATGATTTTGAGATGGCGTTGTCTCCTTTGATTTTCTGTGCCGTCATTGCGCCCTCCACTTCTTCATTGAGGAATTTCATAAGCCTTGTTATGTGCGCTTCGGAAATCTTCTCTCTCTTCGCGTATATGATCCACCTTCTACAGATATCATCCGGATATGCACGTAACAGTTTGGGGGCTAGCATTCTCCCGTAGTGGTCGACGTTTTCCCCTAATGCCCTTAAAGCCTGAATACGTCTATTACATTCTATATATGTATGATTGAGAGCGTCGGGTGTAGCATCGCGAACTGGTCTTATGATCTCCAGGTAATCCAGATGCGCCTGGATGATGCGGTTCCTATCGCCATATCGTCCAATAAGAATCCTCTTTATTTCCTCGTATGTGTCTGCAGCCACCGCGATGCCATCGATAAGCTCCTTAGGTTCTCCCTCCAGGTATCCACGAAGGAAGACGTGTTTGTCGATAGTGTTGATGGTCGGGTTGTTATCTACAGCTGACTGGAATTGCTCCTAAAACCGGGACCATTTTTCTATATCTCCTAGTAATGTTTCTAGTTTGATAGTAGGAAATTTTACGGAATGCGTGATGGAAAAGTGTGGTGGCTCTGGTACTGTGGATAAAGATCTGGAAGGGTCAAGATTCATGTTTCCGAACAACTCAGATAATTTGTCACGAATGACGCGTGTCGAATTAAATATCGCGCGCTTCGCGACCTCGATGTATTTCTCACACTCTATGACGTCTGCGTCATATTCAGCGTCTGATAGAAGTTCGTGAATGCCATTATCGAGGGAAATGAGTTGATCTGAGGTCTCTTGCAATATCGTCCGGTTATATTCGTGATCTATTTCTGCATCTGACGCTGCCTTGTCATTACTGAATTTGGTTATGTTTGCTCGCACTGTCTTTCGTTTTCTCTTCACCAACATTAACGCCTTATCTCCGTTCTCGTCCGCCATACTCGTGAAATATTACTTTAAACAGACTGCAAGGGAAGTTCTAGTTGGTTATGTTGCTATAAGTATCCGATAGATAGCTGCACTAGTCACATATACGTTCTTAGATTCCTTTAGCACTCATTGTATCTAAGAAAACAAGATGGCTGCTCTTTCCCTTCAATATTACTGGCCACTCTCTCGCAAATAAAACAACCTAGCATTTAGCTATACAACCTCAAATCAACCCTTAACTGGCACAAGTTCAATGAATAACTCCCGTATAATATCTCAAAGTATTTCAAATAGGTAATTTGGATACTTATCAGCGTTCTCGATGTCCCATGGCGGAGTACCATGTGATCGTGGTGTGAAGCTCGTTTAATAAAATGTTGACAATTTCGTTCACTTTCTTCGCCAATTCTGAAATCAACTAGTGGAAGTATTCAAACTTGTCGTCTCGTATTCGGTTACCTTCGTAATTAATTCCGTATTTCCTTGAACTTCCAGGGACGGGTTTCGGCACCAAATTATGTCGTATATATAAACAAGTTTTCTTTATTGCACTTCACTTCGTACGAAGAGAAAAACATAGTGACGTCAAAGAAGATACAAAGAATTCACACACAGAGAAAAAAAGGCATCGTTAATCCTCCACAGAGCTACTCGACTAAGCAGGATGTTCTGAGCTTTTTGTGGAGAGATGTGCAATGACGGTAGACGAATAAGCTTGAGTGGAACTTTTATAGTTAGGACATGAAATGGCGTATGGCTTTTAGTGCCGGGAGTGTCCGAGGACATGTTCGCCTCACCAGGTGCAGGTCTTTGGATATGGATTTGGCGCCCGTAGGCATCCTGCGCGTCGTGATGCGGATGAAATGATGCTGAAGATGACACATACACCCAGCCCCCGTGCCAGTGAAATTAACGAATGATGGTTAAAGTTCCCGACCCTGCCGGGAATCGAACTCGGGACCTCGGTTACCAAAGGCCAGCACCATTATTATATTATATATAAAGATAAAGTTGGAATTCAAGAGAAACGTGTTGGGCAAATAACTATTTTATTCTACTATACAAAATAGAGACTTAACAATCAATCAATCAATCAATCAATACTGATCTGCATTTAGGGCAGTCGCCCAGGTGGCTGATTCCCTATCTGTTGCTTTCCTAGCCTTTTCCTAAATGATTTCAAACAAATTGGAAATTTATTGAACATCTCCCTTGGTAAGTTTTTCCAATCCCTAACTCCCCTTCCTATAAATGAATATTTGCCCCAGTTTGTCATCTTGAATTCCAACTTTATCTTCATATTGTGATCTTTCCTACTTTTATAAACGCCATTCAAACTTATTCGTCTACTAATGTCATTCCACGCCATCTCTCCGCTGACAGCTCGGAACATACCACTTAGTCGAGCAGCTCTTCTTCTTTCTCTCAGTTCTTCCCAACCCAAACTTTGCAACATTTTTGTAACGCTACTCTTTTGTCGGAAATCACCCAGAACAAATCGAGCTGCTTTTCTTTGGATTTTTTCCAGTTCTTGAATCAGGTAATCCTCGTGACGGTCCCATACACTGGAACAATACTCTAGTTGGGGTCTTACCAAAGACTTATATGCACTCTCCTTTACATCCTTACTACAACCCCTAAACACCCTCATAACCATGTGCAGAGATCTGTACCCTTTATTTACAATCCCATTTATGTGATTACCCTAATGAAGATCTTTCCTTATATTAACACCTAGATACTTACAATGATCCCCAAAAGGAACTTTCACCCCATCAACGCAGTAATTAAAACTGAGAGGACTTTTCCTATTTGTGAAACTCACAACCTGACTTTTAAACCCGTTTATCAACATACCATTGCCTGCTGTCCATCTCACAACATTTTCGAGGTCACGTTGCAGTTGCTCACAATCCCGCAACCCATTCACCACCCTATAGAGAATAACATCATCCGCAAAAAGCCTTACCTCCGATTCCACTCCTTTACTCAGATCATTTATATATATAAGAAAACATAATGGTCCGATAATACTGCCTTGAGTAATTCCCCTCTTAATTATTACAGGGTCAGATAAAGCGTCACCTACTATAATTTTCTGAGATCTATTTTCTAGAAATATAGCAACCCATTCAGTCACTCTTTTGTCTAGTCCAATTGCACTCATTTTTGCCAGTAGTCTCCCATGATCCACCCTATCAAATGCTTTAGACAGGTCAATCGCGATACAGTCCATTTGACCTCCAGAATCCAAAATATCTGCTATATCTTGCTGGAATCCTACAAGTTGAGCTTCAGTGGAATAACCTTTCCTAAAACCGAATTGCCTTCTATCGAACCAGTTATTAATTTCACAAACATGTCTAATATAATCAGAAAGAATGCCTTCCCAAAGCTTACATACAGTGCATGTCAAACTTACTGGCCTGTAATTTTCAGCTTTATGTCTATCACCCTTTCCTTTATACACAGGGGCTACTATAGCAACTCTCCATTCATCTGGTATAGCTCCTCCGACCAAACAATAATCAAATAAGTACTTCAGATATGGTACTATATCCCAACCCATTGTCTTTAGTATATCCCCAGAAATCTGATCAATTCCAGCCGCTTTTCTACTTTTCAACTTTTGTATCTTATTGTAAATGTCATTGTTATCGTATGTAAATTTTAATACTTCATTGGCCTTAGTCTCCTCTTCTATCTCGACATTATCCTTGTAACCAACTATCTTTACATACTGCTGACTGAATACTTCTGCCTTTTGAAGATCTTCACATTCACACTCCCCTTGTTCATTAATTATTCCTGGAATGTCCTTCTTGGAACCTGTTTCTGCCTTAAAATACCTATACATACCCTTCCATTTTTCACTAAAATTCGTATGACTGCCAATTATGCTTGCCATCATGTTACCCTTAGCTGCCTTCTTAGCTAGATTCAATTTTCTAGTAAGTTCCTTCAAATTCTCCTTACTTCCACAGCCATTTCTAACTCTATTTCTTTCCAGTCTGCACCTCCTTTTTAGTCTCTTTATTTCTCTATTATAATAAGGTGGGTCTTTACCATTCCTTACCACCCTTAATGGTACAAACCTGTTTTCGCATTCGTCAACAATTTCTTTATACCCATCCCAGAGTCTGTTTACATTTTTATTTACTATTTTCCTCCGATCATAGTTACTTTTTAGAAACTGCCACATGCCTGCTTTATCAGCCATATGGTACTGCCTAACAGTCCTACTTTTAAGACCTTCCTTTCTATCACATTTATTTTTAACTACCACAAAAACAGCTTCAAGATCACTAATACCATCTATTACTTCAGTTTCCCTATAGAGCTCATCTGGTTTTATCAGCACGACATCCAGGATACTTTTCCCTCTGGTTGGTTCCATCACTTTCTGAATCAGCTGTCCTTACCATATTAACTTATTTGCCATTTGTTGGTCATGCTTCCTGTCGTTCGCATTTCCTTCCCAATTGACATCTGGCAAATTCAGATCTCCCGCTACAATCACATTTCTTTCCATGTCGTTTCCCACATAGCTGACTATCCTATCAAATAATTCCGAATCCGCGTCAGTGCTACCCTTTCCCGATCTGTACACTCCAAATATATCAAGTTGCCTATTATCTTTAGAAATGAGCCTTACACCTAGAATTTCACGTGTCTCATCTTTAACTTTTTCGTAGCTTACAAATTCTTCTTTTACCAGAATGAACACTCCCCCTCCCACCCTTCCTATCCTATCTCTACGATACACACTCCAGTGCCGTGAGAAAATGTCTGCATCCATTATATCATTTCTCAGCCATGATTCAACTCCTATTACAATAGACGCTACTGGACAGATTTTGAAATGTCTTTCACCATTTGAATGATAATATAATTCCGGGTAAACTAGGCTATACGCCATCCCAGAATATTTATTTATTTATTCCTGACTTACATTTGTGGCGAAGTTAGAGTTCACGGCTCTCCCTTACACTTGACCACTATCAAAGGGTTGCTGCGAGAATAGTGATTTAAAGAAAGAATGGCAGCAATAATAAATCTCAAAATGCGTATGTTTGGCAGTCTGTGTTTCTTCACATAAAACTACTCGACTGATGGAGCTCAAATTTTCCAAGCTTATAGATGATACCTTTGATTAACACACAGACTACTTGCTATCACGTTTGCTCTTAATTAGACCATGTAGCGAAATAAAATGTGAAGTAAGTCAGAGGAACACGTACGCTTGGGACCCTTAAAATTGAATACGCTGCCTAAACGGTTATTCCCATTGAACAGTTAAGCGCACCAAGTGTACTTGAAATTCCACTTTCCACAAAAAAGTTTATATGATTTTTTTCGTATCTCTAACAGTTTTCCAGAAAAAATGCTTTACTGTGTTTTGGCGAATGCTTTATCCATGGTTTCTTTGTCTTGATTTCTTTCACGTAAAAACTACTTGACGGACCGTGCTCAAATTCGGATAACGTACAACTGGAACCTTTGGCTAACATATAACCTACTTAGTACTGCAGTGTATCTTAAGGGGGATCTGCAGAGAAATGAAATGTGAAGCAAGTCATAGGAAAATGTAATCCTGGGACCCTTAAAAGGCAATAAGCTGCCTGAACGGATAGTCTTGTTAAACACTGGAGCAGAACAGATGTACATGAAATTCGATTTTCCAGGAAAAGTGTATATGAATTTTGTTCGTATTTCCAATAATTTCCCAGATAAGAATGTTTCTGAGTTTTGGCTCATACTCTTGTTTGGAATGTGATGTCCTTACATTGAACAAATAAACCCCAAGATGGAAACTGTACCATTTAATTCGAGAACCGTTACACGCATTCGTGTGTGATTCACGGCGGCCACTCACCCTTTCGCCTTTCCTTTACTTTTCCTAGTAACCTACAACAAAACATATACATCTGACACCGCTTCGATCTGAGAACAGTGCGTGTGTTAGTTTGTAAGGTCATTTTTTCATCTGCGTCCGAACTGTTTTGAAGTGTTACCGTAGGATTTGATTCAGATCATTTTATGTCCACGTCTTGTGCAAATTAAATATATCCCTAAATTTGAACTAATAGTCACGATAATGTCATGTAATTTGTTTGTGCTTGCTAAAATAATAATAATACCGAAAGTAAAATCACGAGTGCAATAATATTATTAATGAAATGAAATGAAATGGCGTAGACCTATGGCTTTTAGTGCCGGGAGTGTCCGAGAACAATATTATTAATAATTATGTCTGATAGAAATGTCACGGGGTCAAGGAGTAGGAATTTCGATTAGTAAATCGTGGATTTCATAATCAGTTTGTTATGGAACAGTGTGTATCGCAGAGATCTAGTTTTATTTGTTTCGAGAAGCCGCGGGCTTGTGGTTTAAATTAAATTAGTTTCAATGGTTTTTATTCATAACCTGAAGATGATTTATTAAGAATACTTTTGAATTCATTGACACCTTTCCTTATGTTCATTATTTGGGCTTTCCTTCCGAACGCGTGATTAATTAAACATTCATGCATTTTCATTCTTGATCCTTTTGAACATGTCATTAAGATCATCCTTGATCAGAGTTGTTGGTTCCTTCCGAACACATGTTGGGGTAATACATATTTGAGCATTGGGTTATCAGTAACTTAAGGGTGTCCTCTTGTGACATTGCATAGGGCTATTTTCTTGTATATTTCCCAGTTATTGCTATTAACTTGTAAAAGCACCATGATTTGTACTAAATATTCTATAACCGACCCAAAGAAACTGGGAGTTAATTTGGATCAATTAAGGGTTCATTCGGGAGCTTGTCTGTTAACCTACGATGCGATATACAACAGGTTGACAACCTTAATTAAATGTAAATTTAGAGTTCAGTTCTGAAAGGCAGATTTTCCACGGATCATTCGAATTAACTCACAGTTATACTGTAGTTTGGAGTCTGAGTTCCCGATTTTCAGGTTCGTTTGCGTTTTCTTCATGGTTTTGCTGTCTCCAAATATCACTTTTGTGTTTCAGGCAATAAGTGATTATTTTGTATATCTTCTCATCAAATGTGACTGCTCAATTTGTGACAAATATAAAATTTTATAAATATTTTTATCAACTTTAATTAAAACTTCTGTTGAATAAATTTCAATAAGCATATTTTCCCTCTCAACTGAAGTAGTTATGCCTTCCTCTGAACCCTGTAGACTGATCGGCGAAGTGACAAGAAAAGATCCGTAATGCCCTAGGATTTCAAGAGTTGAGTGTACTATCGGAGCAGCTGTGTCAGATGACCGGCGATCGAAGAGTTACCCAAGGGTTCAGTATGATCATGGAATTCCTTTCCGACTGTAATGAGAGATATCATATTATTTAAGGTGAAACTCAGAATAGTAAATGCAGTGGAAACGTACACTTCTCGGAAACTTAAGAACCAGTATGAAAACAAAAACACTCTCGATCTGACTAAACCAAAGAAATTTAGAAAGCTCCTCAGTTAGAACAGCACAAATTAAAAACAGTTTTCAATGTGGTCACATGAATCAATATCGTGTTGGTCCTGCGCGAACCCTGAGGTACTCTTCAATGAGCATTTCTTGACGTAAACCATTCCACTCCTCGATCACAGCATCTTTCAGGGCCTGAATCGTTTGTGGCGGATGTTGATGGTTGGAAATTGCTCTTTCAAGGAAAGTCCACGCATGCTCTATGCAGTTCATGTCCGGGGAAAACGCTAGCCAGTCCATTGTTTGAATCCCACGACCCTCCAGGTCTCCATTCACGGCTGCCGCACGATACAGACAAGCGTTATAGTCCTGTAAAGTAAACCCATCTCCTACAGTCCGTGCAAAACCACTTACTGTGGGTCTGAGAATGTTGTGATCGTCCACTAGGGCCGTCATGTTTCCTTGAATGTGGCCAGAGATGTACGGCGGCTGAACATTATACCTGCCCAGAATAATACTGAATCTCCAAGCTGTTGGTGATGTATCGTATCGTAATCTGTTTACCCTCCAGGGTCGGTTTTTCCCTCGGACTCTGCGAGGGATCCCACCTCTACCGCCTCAAGGGCAGTGTCCTGGAGCTTCAGGCTCCGGATCGGGGGATACAACTGGGGAGGATGATCAGTACCTCGCCCAGGCGGCCTCACCTGCTATGCTGAACAGGAGCCTGGGTGGAGGATGGGAAGATTGGAAGGGATAGACAAGGAGGAGGGAAGGAAGCGGCCGTGGCCTTAAGTTAGGTACCATCCCGGCATTTGCCTGGAAGAGAAGTGGGGAAACCACGGAAAACCACTTCCAGGATGGCTGAGGTGTGAATCGAACCCACCTCTACTCAGTTGACCTCCCGAGGCTGAGTGGACCCCGTTCCAGCCGTCGTACCACTTTTCAAATTTCGTAGCAGAGCCGGGAATTGAACCCGGGCCTCTGGGAGTGGTAGCTAATCACACTAACCACTACACCACAGAGGGGGACTGTTGGTGATGTTCTACTGATAATGATTCATTGTGACGTTCTCCCCTTGCCCTCTATTCGCTCAGAGAGTTGTAATTAAGATATAAACCAATTCGCACTTTATCAGTTATAGATCATTTTGGTGCGATTTGCCATAGACAGCATATGACGAGACATTTTAGTGCACAGTGCATAGAAGCGAGGTACACTGACAAGCTTGCTTGGACGTCATCTCTGCTCCAGTGTTCTGGATTTGTTTAGCAATCGTGAGTCGAATGCCTCTACTTGTGAAGAAGTCTGGATTACCACTATATAAACAACGTACTTACTATCTAAACATAAATGAAACAAAAATATTAGATATTGGTGGGTAAACTGCAAATACGCTTAACTTTTTTGATGGGTCTATTTAAAAAGAGGCCGTCTCTGATTTGTTACCACCCGCGGAGGCCCAGGTTCGATTCCGAGCTCTGCCACGAAATTTGAAAAGTGGTACGAGGGCTGGAAAGGGGTCCACTCAGCCTCCAGAGGTCAAGTGAATAGAGGGGAGGTTCGATTCCCACCTCAGCCATTCTCAAAGTGGTTTCCGTGGTTTTCCACTTATCCAGGCAAATGCCGGGATGGTACCTAACTGAAGGCCACGGCAGCTTCCTTGCCTCTTCTTTGTGTGCGGCCAGTATCCAGTATTCGGGAGATAGTGGGTTCGAACCCCACTGTAGGCAGCCCTGAAGATGGTTTTCCTTGATTTCCCATTTTCACACCAGGCAAATGCTGGGGCTGTACCTTAATTAAGGCCACGGCCGCTTCCTTCCCACTTCCAGCCCTCTCCCGTCCCATTGTCACCATAAGACCTATCTGTGTCGGTGCGACGTAAAATAAATAGCAATCAAATCAAACCTCTTCTTTGTCTATCCCTTCCGATCTTCCCATCCACCTACAAGGCCCCTGTTGAGCATAGCAGGTGAGGCCAACAGAGCGAGGTACTGGTACTCCTCCAGTTGTATCCCTCCGACCCAAAGTCTCGCGCTTCAGGACACTACCCTTTAGGCGATAGAGGTGGGATCCTCGCTGAGCCCGAGGGAAGAACCAACCCTGGAGGATAAACAGATTCAGAAAGAAAGAAAGCAGAAATAAAGTATTTAAAAATAGATGTAGACGGTACGGAGACTTAAGATATTAGTACATAATGTAATTTTTCTTCATGTTATTAATGTATGTTAAGAATGTATCTTATGGAATGTAACAAAAGCAGAGGGAGCCCACGGTGAAGATGGTTAGGCTCAGTTTTCAATTATTTAAACATGAGAGGTGTGGATTTAGGTGACGTCATAGTACTAGTTGCGGTAAGGAGGTTGTGGAGGCTCATAGTTAATTCACACACGATTGCAGATTGAAGTCTGAAAGGCATAAAAGTCTATAATGGTTCAAGCTTGTTATTTAATTTGTTAATTAATTAGATTAATTAGATGGTTCAAGCTTGTTATTTAATTAATTAGATCTATAATTAACAGCATTATAACGTCTGCCTCAGTAGCGTGACGGTTAGCACTATTAGCTACTGTCTCGGGGGCTTGGATTCGATTCCCGGTACAGTCAGATATATTTTAAGAACTGTAAGCGGCCTGATGTATGGTTGAGATGGTAAGTGAAGCTCACCTCTATTGGGGGTGTGCCTGAAGAGAGCTGCACCACCTCAGGACGAGAACACGAGTTTAAGTTCTTTAGCATCATAACAATGTGAAATTGTACAAAGTAGTACCGGTATCTATGATAAGATTTGGCATAACGACTGGTTTCACACCTTGACCTACGCCATGTAAAATAAGCTTATAGTAATAATAATGGAAGGTCAAATTTGATTTGTCGGTCACCAGGCTTTGGAACCTAATGGCTGCATTCCTGAATGGGCTCTTACCCGAGTTCCCCTCGCAGTAACTCCATGACAAGGTGGGATTAAATTCTTAAAAACATATCAAAATGGGAATAAATAGTCAACCAAAAAAGTAACGAGCAACTGATGTTACTCGCATTTAATATATCATCAGAATATCAAAATATAATTCACCTCCCATGTAGCCGGGAAACAAATCCTATGGATGGCCACAAAAAGCAATTTATTTCTAGGTTCAGTTGCTTCTGAGAAAAATGTATCTGAGAGTAAATTGTACAATACCATGCAGTCATTCTTTATTGAGTGATTGTATAATTACACACACGTAAAATCCCATACATGCAAACAAGTGCAAAGAACAAATAATCAAAGGGAGCAAACTACAATTAAGTATCTTTTGAGGAGAGATTTTCGCTTGGCATATATCTGGAACAAATGAAGACGCTAATGTGAGGGGCCCACATTTGGTAGAAGTGATTATGGAGCCTTAGTAGCGTGTGTTATGTGGAGCATCTTCTTTTGGTGAAAACTTGTCATGTAAATGATCAGCTGTTAACAGGCTATTAAGAGAACCATTGCCAGAGGGCCAGTAGTGTTTATAGCTCAACAAGAAAGCAACGTAAGAACAAGTGTATTGTGCCACTGAAAGGTCGGACAAGAGATTATAAAACCATTATCCTACTAAAGGAATTCTGGTTTGGACTTCTGTAATCTGTATTGGTGTTAATTCGTCAGCCCAAAGATCAGGTAGATCCTTAAATGGTGAGAGTCAGATTTTATCGACAATAGCACGAAATGTCTCGGAGAGTTCAAGAATGAACTGTGTGAATGTAGTACGTGGATGTTTCTACGGAAACTACGAAAAATATACATTATGAATAAATGCTTTTGACAAAGAATAAGCCTATCATTTCGTTCAAGTGGTGGGTAAAAACAAAAAGCGAAGTCATCTACGTACAGGCCATGAAAGTCCTTGAACGGATGGAATATAATGGCTTCCACTATGCGTCATTTCAGGACAAGGTGAGGTAGAGTGGTTAGCTGTACGCCCGGCCACCTCTTCCCTCAGGAATTAACCTGGTACTCATTTTTTGTGTAGGCTGAGTGATCCTCAGGGTCATGTACACCTCCGGTAGTGGAAATCTAATTTCTTAATTTTTTCGACTTTTTGACGGGGAATCGAACCCACGCCCTTCCCAGTGAACCAAGTACGCCTTTAACACCTCGGCCAGGCAGCCCTTGGAAATACTGGGTCCCTCGGTAAAAATTCATCCGTCCCATAAACGCGTTCGCCAGAATTTCAAAACTGTAGAAACTAGCAAAAGTATAACAACTGACTTGAAACGAGGAAGGTGCAAAGAGTCTGTCCGTATATCATTCAAGGGCAGATAGCGCTATTCTGCGGTGATATCGTAGCTCGGTCCGTGTGGTAAAATTAACATAATTCGGGAATGGAACTTGATAGCACGCATTCCAGGTCAGTTGGGCCACAGCAACACTGTCCAAGGAACAGAAAGTTCACTACAAAAATACCCGCAACTAAACATTCCAATCAAATAAGGTCATAAGTCATGCCTAAATACAGTATATCCAGTATATAGATATATCCACAAGTCACAAATATTCAATATACAGTATAATTTCTTTCTTTTATGTTTGGTTTATGATTCCAGTTTTGTTACTGTAAGTTACTATGTGATTAACTCTCAGAAAAAATGGTTTTGGATATCATGTATGTATTTGGAGATTGATAGAAAAGAAAACATAATACACGTACAGATCTGTCTAATTCCAAATGGCTAGATAAAAGTAAAGCATCTCATAAATAACGAGTAGGTCTAGATTACAATACAAAGGAGCACCAAAGGATTGCATGCCGATAAAATTAATATGAGGACAGCGATAATGTGAAGGTATGTCTGTGGGCACTATCACATTATCATACAAAGGTATACGCTACACTGAAAATTAGAAATTTAATTTCAACTTGCGTTTGCACAATATTGTAAACGTTCCTTATATTTCTATGTTGAATTCAAAATGTATATTTAATACATTTTTCTGGACATTTTATATTACATTATGTTTCATAACTGCCAATTTTTTTAAATAATGACCATTTAATGGCAGTGGCCATTTCTGATAATGGGCACTCTGGGCATTTGGGGTACTGGATATGAGTGTAAGTGGACAATTCGCTAAGGACTAAATGACCGCACGTTCTGCTAGGAGTCCTTCGTTTTATCTACGTGAGATCTATCGATATCTGTGTCACTATTTGTGAGAGAACTGGAGTAGGTCCTTGAAAAATTGTGAAATATCTGAGAATTTTGAGAAAATTTCTGAAGAGTCTCGTTATTGCAATTTACAACTGAGGTCTAAGCCTACGGCATATGAAGAGAAGCAGAATGATTGAGTCAAAGAGACTTGAACAAGCCTAAGATGTCCAAAACTAAGAAAGCCTATGTACACCAGCATGAAAAAATTATGGTTTATATCCGTACAGTGCAATAGTGTTTTATTTTTCTTATGTAAGGTTTCTGCATTTACCTAACACCTGACTCTACCCAACCTATACTGCTTCTTTCTATGACAGGCTTAGTGAAAATCCGCAGAAACAAATACGAACCAATGAACAGCGTTACATTCGATGTAAAATGAAGATTGGGTCAGAAATAGCCTCCCTCGATGAAATTAGCTATGACTGGAGCAAGGACTCAACCTTGTAGAGCGGGGATTGAGTATTACCCTCCACTCAGCCAGATGGTTGGTGAGGGGCGAAGTAAGTAATTTGTCAATCAAGTTGCTGGAAGTATGCAGGAGGAATACGGAACTGGGGAGGACCAGAGTTGTACATTTCATTACCATCTTAAATCGCTGTTCTTATGTGGACCACATTTTTTGCACGGAAGTGTACAACGAGCTTCAAACGAGTACGGCTAAGTTAACACTCCTGTCCATCCTACGTAGATAGATAAGTCCAAAAACACTCAAGAAGATGTAATCAAGACGCTGGAGACTGGAAATAGTGTGATTTCACAATATTCGTGACAGCAGAGTCTAGCCACAATAAATCTCTCTTAGCCTGAATTCTCCATATTCACTTATCTCCAACATCCATTTCAACTTCGACACAGGGGGCCGAATATTTTGATTAATTTATCGTGGCATTTCCTAGTTTGTAACCGGGTAGTGTAGATTAGCGAACTAGGGATACAACTTTTTATAAGCTTTGTTATTAGATCAAAATGGGAAGTAGAATCGTCAGATTTACAGAAGTTACCAAGAACATTATTCGCTGTTTGCTGATGGTGAATTATAGAAATTTATAGCAAGGGTGGATGAGCCTCCGTGGCTTAGGTGGCAGCGCGCCGGCATCTCACCGCTGGGTTGTGTGGTTCAAATCCCGGTCACTCCATGTGAGATTTTTGCTGGACAAAGCGGAGGTGGTACGGGTTTTTCTCCGGTACTCCCGTTTTCCCTGTCATCTTTCATTCTACCAACACTCTCCAATATCATTTCATTTCATTTGTTATTTGTTATTAATTATTAATTATTGCCCCAGTGGAGTGCGACAGGCTTTGGCAGCCGACACAACTCCTACCCTCGCCGCTAAATGGGGGCATCATTCATTCCATTCCTGACCTGGTCGAATGACTGGAAGCAGGCTGTGGATTTTCATTATAGCATGTTTGAAAAATTATGAGCATTTGAATATTCTGAAGATTTTAGAAAATTACTCCTAGTTTGATACCTTTTACTCTGATGTTACAACAGATAATTGGATGAAATCTATAATTCAGGCCATTCTAAATAAATGAGTTACTAAATATGCATGGACGCAGGCATAATAATAATAATAATAATAATAATAATAATAATAATAATAATAATAATAATAATAATAATAATAATAATAATAATAATGTGTGTTTGTTTGTCCAACGCTTGTCCCGTTTCTCCACGGGGTTGGTTACGAAGTGAGATGAATCTGTCGCGGCGGGTTTTTATGACCGGATGCCCTTCCTGACGTCAACATCATCAGAGGTGTCAATGATATGAAATGAATGGCGTGATATATGGTAACAGGAAGGGAGAGGGTGAAACCCGGTGGCGGCTCATAGACTACTCCTGTCGAATAACACCAAGGGTTCTGCTGAAGGCTTAACGTCTCCATCCGACGGACGAATCACCAGCAACAGCGTCATTTGCCCTCACTCCATATGAGCAGTGTAGAGAGGTTTGGAATTTAACCCAGGCTTTTGGCACGCAATGTAGTGATCAAAAATTGTATACCACACCCTCCCCTATCCTGCTGGCCAACATTCTGATGGAGGAAATTTTTTCGATCAATGGGACTCGAACCTGCTAACCACAGTGTCTGGCCGTTTAGACTTCAACGCCTTAACGATCATGGCCACTAGGCGGGCTCAGTAATAATAATAATAATAATAATAATAATAATAATAATAATAATAATAATGTCCTCCTCTGTGGTGCAGTGGTTAGAGTGATTAGCTGCCACCCCCGGAGGCCCGGGTTCGATTCCCGGCTCTGCCACGAAATTTGAAAAGTGGTACGAGGGCTGGAATGGGGTCCACTCAGCCTCGGGAGGACAACTGAGTAGAGGTGGGTTCGATTCCCACCTCAGCCATCCTGGAAGTGGTTTTCCGTGGTTTCCCACTTCTCCTCCAGGCGTATGCCGGGATGGTACCTAACTTAAGGCCACGGCCACTTCCTTCCCTCTTCCTTGCCTATCCCTTCCAATCTTCCCATCCCTCCACAAGGCCCCTGTTCAGCATAGCAGGCGAGGCCGCCTGGGCGAGGTACTGGTCATCCTCCTCAGTTGTATCCCCGACCAAGAGTCTGAAGCTCATACGTCTATGAGATGGCTGCCCAACTTTCCAGCGGCCATACCATTTCTTCCGGGGCCGTACTTCTTTCTCCCTTTATGTATAGTTGGGACGAGCAACCGATCTTCAATCAGCAGCAGAGAAAACGGCATACGTTTGATCTCCTGGACCCTCGCTTGTCCAGAAGGGAGTGTTTTAGGACGGTAGTGGGCTTTTTTTTTTTTTGCTAGGGGCTTTACGTCGCACCGACACAGATAGGTCTTATAGCGACGATGGGATAGGAAAGGCCTAGGAGTTGGAAGGAAGCGGCCGTGGCCTTAATTAAGGTACAGCCCCAGCATTTGCCTGGTATGAAAATGGGAAACCACGGAAAACCATCTTCAGGGCTGCCGACAGTGGGATTCGAACCTACTGTCTCCCGGATGCAAGCTCACAGCCGCGCGCCTCTACGCGCACGGCCAACTCGCCCGGTGGTAGTGGGCTTTAAAACGGAAGTTCTTATTCCCCAACAGAAATCCTCACAGCTCTGTTGCCAATGAACTTCTTATTACAATAGAGGTCAGTCTCTTTTTTCAGCTCAGACATTTCGCACTTACTTTGTTCGCTGTTTGAAAAACTTGTAATATTTGCTCCATTAATTAATATTTGTGACAGAGCGAGTGGCCGTGTGGTTTGGGGCACGTAGCTGTCAGCTTGAATTTGGGAGACAGTGTGTTCGAATCCCACTGTCAATAGCCCTGAAGATGGTTTTGCATGGTTTCCCATTTTCACACCGGGAAAATGCTGGGGCTGTACCTCTATTAAGGCTACGGCCACTTCTTTCCTTCTTCTCTTTCCTACTCCATCGTCCCCATAAGACCTCTGTGTCGTACGACGTAAAGCAAATTCTAAAAAATAAAATAATATTAATATTTGTGAAGTGTAATACTTTTAACTTAGTATCATGCAATAATATGGAGGCCGCAAAATCTGACAACCGTGCTCTTGACAGCGGTCACTTGCCTTTTAAACGACACGCGCCCCTTGCGACCAGAGGAAAGAAACCGACTGACAATAATTGTCATTATCACTAGAGCGGGCCACGTTTCGGGATGAGAAGCTGCTGCCTGGAGATAAGTTCGCCGTCCCAACTGTACCTTTCAGCTAAAGTGTTGGCACCTTCAAATACCACCAAACTGAGCCAAGATCTAATCTGCCAACTTGGGGTCAGAAGGCCAGCTCCTGAATCGTCTGACCCACTCAGCCCGGCTATAATGATGGAGGGGAGGACACAGAAACAGGTGGAAATGATCTAAAAAGTATGAATTTTAGACATCAAAATGTGAATTTGTGATTTAGGTTTCCCAGTAATTTTGATTCATTTTCCGATTCTAGGTTCTTATTAAAGACTGGCATAGCAGAAAAGTAATCATTAAATATTTTGATTCGTGATTTTTAAGAAAATTAGGAAGATCCACTTTTTTCGTAGTTTCATTTTTGTATTTTGGTATATTCTCCTGGATTTGTAATATTTTCTCTAAGTTTTTGCTGTGGCATGTTTTTAATAGTGTTTCAAGTAATTAAGTTCAACAAACAACAAAGTAAGAAGGCATTGTAAATTTAATTGTTAATTTCAGGAGTCTGACAGACACTGTAATACCCGTTACGTTACAGAATTATGTGATACCAGTTGAGGAATAATAATAATAATAATAATAATAATAATAATAATAATAATAATAATAATAATAATAATAATAATAATAATAATAATTTTAGGAGACATTTTCTGACGTAGTAGAGTTATTTTATGTAAATATACCAAAACGAGGCTGACATATTTGAGCATCTTTCAATACCGCCGTACTGAGCCTGGAGTGAACCCGCAAACATGGACTCGGAACACCAGTGATCATACCGTCTGAGTCACGAACAGATGTGAACTTCATAATGGGATATTCCAGGATCAGTTCTAGCCTAACATGTTGTAGGCTAGTTTGGTGATAAGTAGAGTTCAGAACAACTAATCAGTAGTGGATTAAAATCCAAACCTTGAGCTCCAAAGAAGTGGTTTCGAGCTGAGCTCTTGGCGGATACAAGGATTGTTTAAAACAAATAGGTCATTTCACTATTTTACCAATCATACAGCCCCTGGCACAACAGTCCTGGTGGATTTTGGACTACCAGGTGATCGCTGCTCATCCCGAGGACCTGCAGATTACGGGGCGACGCGTGGTCAGCGCAACGAATACTCTCAATCGTTATTCCTGGACCTGAGCCAATGACTCGGCTTCAGATAGCTCCTCAATTGTTCTCATGTAGTCTGAGTGGATCTCGAACGAGCCCTCAGATCAGATAAAAATCCCTGACCAGGTCGGGAATCGAACTCGGGACCTCCGGATAACATGCAGGTCTACCACTTATAGACTACGGTGAAACGTTTCTACAACCATAGCCCTGTTTGAATAAAATTAAAGACAGCATTAAATTCAGATTAGTGCGCTTCTAGTGCGCTGTGACTTCTGTTATGGGGTCCGGCTCCATGGCTAAATGATTAGCGTGCTGGCCTTTGGCCAGAGGAGTCCCGGGTTCGATTCCCGGCAGGGTCGGGAATTTTAACCTATCATTGGTTAATTTCGCTGGCACGGGGACTGGGTATATTTGTCGTCTTCATCATCATTTCATCCTCATCATGACGCGCAGGTCACCTTCGGGTGTCAAATCAAAAGACCTGCACCTGGCGAGCCGAACATGTCCTCGGACACTTCCGGCACTAAAAGCCATACGCCATTTCATTTTTCTGTTATGGGATGGAACAAGTCTGTTACTTTCACGGATCTGTCTCGGTCACACCTTTAGCTTTGGCAGTTTGAAAGTGACTGACGTAAGAGTGACACCAGTCACCGCTATGGGTTGGTTTGGTAGAATAATACTCACAGCATTCCCTGCTTGCCGTAAGAAGCGACTGAAAGGAGCCTCATGGGTTCTTTAACTTGGGAACATGGGTGGGTGACTAAGAGGCCCTTAGCTAAGTCCTGGCATTACTTCCACTTATTTGTACCAGGCTACTCACTTTCATCCATCCTGTCCGATCTCCCTTGGTCAACGCTTGTTCTTCCCCGACCCCGACGGTATTAAGTTGCTAGGCGTAGAGAGTCGTTAATTTTCAGGTGCTTCGTGACCCTTGTCTTCCTACATTTTTCGAAGTCTGTCTTTTTCTCTCTGATTAATGTTAATAGAGGATAGTTGCCTAGTTGTACTTTCTCTTAAAACAATCACCACTACCACCAGTGGCGCTGGTACACCTGACATTGTCGTATTCTGATTAACTACCCGCCCAGCGGCGTTGTTCAAACAATATTAAATTTGACGACATATTTTGACTAAACTGAATGTCTCAGAATAATATCCCGGTTCAGTTATCTGAATTTGTACATCTTTTGATGAACGACTCGTTTTTCAATAAATTAAACAACAAAGTACAAAAAACCTCATGGCGCAACTGCTTAAAGGTCCTTAGCTTACCAAGCGACGAATGCTTCGCCCGGTGGCCTTCACATTACGAGGTAACGCATGGTCAGCGCGACGACTACTCTCGGCCGTTTATCTTGGATTTCTGCCGGGACCACTATCTCAACATCAGATAGCTCCTCCATTATTCTCACGTAGGCTTGGTAGACCTCGATCCAGCCCTGAGATCCAGGACGCTCCCCTGGCAAGGAATCGAACCCGGGGCCTTCGGTTAAGAGGCAGAATCGCTACCTGTAGACCACGGTGCCAGCCATCGTGCAGCCATGTTGAATTACAAACGGCTTCATTGAATAAATATGGTGGAAGTTGTGAAAAATTGTTCAGGCAAGTTTCTGAAAAGTGGAAAAACCAATTATAGTAAAACCTCCGTCGATCGAAATAAAGGATGGATACACCATTTCCTGGAAGTGAAAATGTGTAACCACAGGAAACAATAAAATTCTCAGGACAACCGATGGTGGAGTTAGAACCCACTCGCCTCCCGAATGCACAGCTTAGCTCCAAAACCATTGCACTTTAACACGCGTGGCCACTCTGCTCGGTAATAATAATAATAATAATAATAATAATAATAATAATAATAATAATAATAATAATAATAATAATAAGCTTCAGCATTCCAATCACATGTGTTTTGAAGTTCTGAAAATATAACTAGGAATTCTCGTAAATGTTCAATGAACAGATATTAAGCAATAAACATGTGATTCTTCCTTAAACTAGCTGCAAAGTAATTGAATCAGAGTAACACCGACGCTTGTTATCGTCCGTCAAGAAAAATAAGCCCACTCTTGAGGAATTTCGGCTTACGCTAATCGTGGTGCTGGTTATTCAAATATTTTTAAAATCTGCTTTACGTCGCACCGACACGACACAGATAGGTCTTATGGCAACGATGGGATAGGAAAAGGAAGGAAGCGACCGTAGCATTAATTAAGGGACATCCCCAGCATTTGTCTGATACGAAAATAGGAAACCACGGAAGATCATCTTCAGGGCTGCCGACAGTGTGTTTCGAACCCACTATTTCCCGAATACAAGCTGATAGCTGCGTGACCCAAACAGCACAGCCTCTTGCTCGGTGGTTATATTTTTAAGAGGAACTACGACTAGCTAAACGTCTCCTAATACCTATCAAAAGAAAAATGGACGAAGTCTGACCCTTCAAAGAATGAAGTATCAGCAAAGGGAAAGGTCTACGAAGGGCTTTTAAATGAAAGACACCGCAGGCCTCACAAAGCTAATACCTTCAGAGTCGGAAGAGAACAATACTTGGCCCGGAGAGGTCGAACAGGATAAATGAAAGTAAGGATCCTGACATAACCAACTAGAAGCAACGTCAGACTCAGCTGGAGAACCCATGATCACTAACCTTCGCTCTCAAGTTTGAAGGGCGTGGGAGTTACTAAGGTGAGAGGTAAGCAGAACCTAAATAAATTAATTTTATTCCAAACGAATGCGTCCTATGCAATGTAACCTCCCATATTTTGTATCAGCTGACTTCTACAAACCGGTGTGTCGATGGCACTACGAAGGATACGCAACAGAGAAGAAGACAAAGAAGACGACAAGAACGGAAAGTTGGGGCCAGGTGTTCTAGAGGCGCGGAGGTGATGGATAATCCCGGAATGGAGACACTAACGATTATGTAGTTTCAATTAATTTCAATTCAGATTCGACCCATTTAAGAGGAAGTGCTGGAAGCGAAATGAACCGGGCCGGCTGCGGTCACACTGAGACACTGGTTAGACCACTACGATGACTAAGAGATACAGTATATTCGCTCTCAACGAACTGAAACATGCCTGTTGCAGTGTTCCTCAATATCATAATTTGTTCAGCTTGAGAATATAAACACTTGCCAGGAGTACTTTAATGTCTTAGTACTGTACACTTTACAGTTGAGAGCTCTTGCATCTCACATGCATTCAGGCTATATACATTGCCAACAACCCGGAAGTAAGTCACGTCCTCCCACGGCCTGGACCAAAGTTAACGTTCGATAAGAGGCCAACCGTTCCATGCCTTTCTATCATTTTCTATGCCTCTCATTATTTCTGTTACTGTTACTTGCATCTCATTGTTCTTAACAGACAGATGAAATTCAGAGATCAGACAGTTAAAGTGCTGGCTTTCTGAACACCAGTTGGCTGGTTCAATCCTAGCTCAGTCCGGGGGTATTTGAAGATGCTCAAATACGGCAGTCCCGTGTCGGTGGATTTACCGGCACGTAAAAGTATTGTGGGACAAAATTCCGGATCCTCGGCGTCTCTGAAAATCGTTAACATAGTTAGTGGCACGTAAAACCTAATAATAGTCCGCCTCTGTGGTGTAGTGGTTAGTGTGATTAGCTGCCACTCCCGGAGGCTCGGGTTCGATTCCCGGCTCTGCCACGAAATTTGAAAAAGTGGTACGAGGGCTGGAACGGGGTCCACTCAGCCTCGGAAGGTCAACTGAGTAGAGGTGAGTTCGACTCCCACCTCAGCGTGGTTTCCCACTTCTTCTCCAGGAAAATGCCGGGATGGTACCTAACTTAAGGCCACGGCCGCTTCCTTCTCTCTTACTTGTCTATCCCTTCCAATCTTCCCATCACCCCGCAACGCCCATGTTCAGCATAACAGCTGAGGCCGCCTGCGGGAGATACTAGTCATCCTCCCCAGTTGTATCCCCGATCCAGAGTCTAAAGCTCCAGGGTACTGCACTTGAGGCGGTAGAGGTGGGATCCCTCGCTTTGTCCGAGAGGAAAACCAACCCTGGAGGGTAAGCTGATTAAGAAAGAAAGAAAGAAAGAAAGAAAGAAAGAAAGAAAGAAAGAAAGAAAACCAATAATATTATTGTTAAATTCAGAGACGGATAATTGCCTCTTCAGGTCAAAAATGACGTTAATTGCTTCCTGTTCAGATAAGCTACGGTAAGTAAATTGCCTCCTGTTTACATGACCTGTGGAACATACATAGCCTCTTGTTTACATCAATCGCAGTACGTAAATTGTCGCCTGCTTACATGAGCTACGACACGTAAATTGTCTCCAGTTTTTTTTTTTTTTTTTTTTTTTTAATTGGCTCTACGTCGCATCAACACTGATACGTCTTATGGCAACAGTGGGATAGGAAAGAGGTAGGAGTGGGAAGGAAGGGCCCGTGGAGTTAATTACGGTACAGCCCCAACATTTGCCTGATGTGTGTCTCTTGATTACATCATCTACGGCACGTTAAATTACCCCCACCGTATCTGCGAGTACTACTACGAAACGTTTTCATTCCTCCCCTGAAGGGGGAGGCGGGCCTCTTAGACGGTTTCGCCGTCTCTCAGGCCGGGAGATTTGTTACGGTGAAGGAGATGTGCGGAGAAGGTGAGGGGGTAGGCGGCCGTGGCCTATACTATGAACTGTCCCGGCATTCCCCTTAGTGCAGGAGAATGGAAAACCACGGAAAACCATTCTCAGGACAGCCGACGGGCGAGGCCAGGCGAGAAATGCAGCACTGTGCCCCAGGACCGTCTCCTGAATGCAGAGGCGTAGAGCCACGGTAGAGCCTTGACCACCTCTTCTCTGTTCGGCTGGCCGGTAAGAGCACACAGCTTATGGGACAACAACCCACTCTGCATCTACGAACCATCTGCGAGTGAACGTGCCTCCTGTTTATAAATGTGCCACCCTTCTTCTCATTTGCGAACTGCCAATAACACAGGCTTAAGTGTATAATTCGCAGAAATTAATGGAATGATTGGAAATGTCGGTAAATGTGGTTAAAATATTGGCCAGCTTCAGGCTGTGTGGCCTTGTGGCCGCAAGGTTCGACGTAAAATACGCACGACGTCAAAGGTATTGTCGAAATAAAGTATCTAGTCGGCATAAGTTTTGAATGTTTCTGTTAATATCTTAGGCCGGCCCCGTGGTGTAGGGGTAGCGTGCCTGCCTCTTACCCGGAGGACCCGAGTTCGATCCCCGGCCAGGTCAGGGATTTTTACCTGGACCTGAGGGCTGGTTCGAGGTCCACTCAGCTTACGTGATTAGAATGGAGGAGCTACCTGACGGTTAGATAGCGGCCTCGGTCTAGAAAGCCAAGGATAACGGCCGAGAGGATTCGTCGTGCTGACCATACGACACCTCGTAATCTGCAGGCCTTCGGGCTGAGCAGCGGTCACTTGGTAGGCCAAGGCCCTTCAAGGGCTGTAGTGCCATGGGGTTTGGTTTCTTTGTTAATATATTTCTTTCTTTCTTTCTTAATCTGTTTACCCTCCAGGGTTGGTTTTTCCCTTGGACTCAGCGAGGGATCCCACCTCTACCGCCTCTAGGGCAGTGTCCTGGAGCGTGAGACACTGGGTCGGGGGATAAAACTGGGAAGAATGATCCGTATTTGTTAATATCTATCTCTATATATAAAACGCTAACGTATACGTTTCACAAAACTCAAACTCTTAAACCAGAGGGAGTTGAAAGGTGCGGTTTGTACCAAAATCTTCAAAACCGTCTCAATACTACTGTAAAAACTTGCATTTCTTGAAAAAGTCTACGGAAATATATTTACTTTATGTAATTAATTTAAATGTCCGCCTCTGTGGTGAGTTGTTAGCGTGATTAGCTGCCACCCCCGGAGGTCTGGGTTCGATTCCCGGCTCTGCCACGAAATTTGAAAAGTGGTACGAGGGCTGGAACGGGGTCCACTCAGCCTCGGGAGGTCAACAGAGTAGAGGTGGGTTCGATTCCCACCTCAGCCATCCTGGAAGTGGTTTTCCGTGGTTTCCCACTTCTCCTCCAGGCAAATGCCGGGATGGTACTACACCCTTCCGGGCTTCGAATGGATGACCCACGCATAAGAATGCCTCCACGTAACGGGGTAAACACCCACGGATGAGATTGGATTGAAGAGCGGGTCGAATTGCCTAACGAGCTTCGAACCGCTCCCCTTCCTACTTTCTGTGCCGGCCCGGCAGCCTGAGCACTTGGGGGAGTGGTACGTTCGAAAGAAAGAAACAAATACTTAAGATGGAGCCTTATGTCTATAATATGAAAGTAGGATCTCTGGGTTCAAATGCCTAGTGGATACTGCTTAGCACTGCTACAAATGACAAGAATCATAAAATAGGGGTTACGAATACGAATTTATTCAAATATGACATATCAAAGAAATTGACACAGCTCTATACAATGAATTCTCCACATATGGGAGGAAAAGAAAATAATGATCCCTTTAAAATATGAGTCGCCCATGGGCGTCGTCTGCATAACGGTATGATTGAGGTTTTGCGATTTGCTATCGTCCATCCTTCCTCATTAGTTCAGACCGTTCATGAAATTTTTATATTATTCTGTCGATCACACCGTGAGATGATCTGATGTCCCTATTCACAAATTACTTGTTGCTCTTAGCACGAACATAACCGGGGCCTACGCTACATAATTTTCATATTAAAAGAAACATTTACATGATACACAAACAAACACACATACCATTTTGCTAAACCCCGGACTCCTCATCTATCACCAAGACCACACAACGTGCACATAGGTTCTGTTTGAACTCAAAAATATATGCACATAATTACGAAACATACACTGATATATGGATATATACACTTCATGCACAAAGGAGAGCCATTCCTAGAAAGAAAAAGCATGGTTATCAATGTCTCCGGCCCAAGGCGCACGCCTGGAGCCGCTCGCTCAAGGGCGCCATCATAATCCGGAGTCGAACTGGCCGACTCCCGACCGAGAGGTACTGTGGGTTTCTGTAGATCCCTAGAATAGCTATAGTCTCATATCACCGGATATCTGGGGGAGATCCCTACTCATTTATTAAATACCTTTAAAAATCACCGTGATATTATCATTATACAAGTATTCTTAGCTAAGCCATTTAAACCAAACAGAGGGGCGCGTGGAGAGCCAGGGCTCCAAGTCTTAATACAATGGTGCAAACGGGATCCTTCTGTCACGAGGGCGAGAGCCAGACATTCACAAAAAAAAAAGGAAGGGCGGTCATTCACTTCGCGCGGCCATTCTCATTCATCGGCCACGCCAGATTCTTCTTTCCCTCACACGTCCACCCTCTCGTCTCGGGGGCACATATCCATGGCCCACTTCATTTGTTTATTCATATTATCGTGGAATTCCCCATGAAATACTCTTTTATTCTCTCTCATTATTATCGCTGAGCGCCGACTGTGGGCACGATCACTTCTAACTCATTTCATCGTAAATTACTCGGGCATTCGGCCCTCTCACTACGTCTCATATCGCGTATCTTCTTCCCTTGGGCATATGGCTCTCATGACCCCTCGTTCCTGCCTTTTCACAGTCCTCGCTCCTACCACAGGAAATATACTTATATTTAAATCTTCTGACCAAAGATTAGAGACTCCTGCCTCTGGGCCTCACCCCGGCTATAGATTAAAAAAACCACTCCAAACCCTTCTGGCCAATTAATCAAAAATCACGGGAGACCTGCACAGGGTTCCTCACACCTACTTTAAATACCACAACATATACCTCTCCCGGTCGGAATTTTCTTCTTTCTTGCTGTTCATGCACTGATTATATGTGTAAGCTAGGCATGCATTATCTTACAACATTTTGATATTTACAAAGAAAGCTCATCCTATCCCCCGGTTATGTGACATGCTTAGAAATTAGATTTGGACATCACTCATCTGTTTGGTGGCCGTTGTTTCTCCTTCCACGGGAGACCCATGGTGAAGTTCTTAGTACTCCATGACCACTCGGTAGGTGGCGGGCGTGCAGTCCTTCATCCCTGGTCCATACAAGTCCGACATCCTGGGGAACTCGTTCACAGCTGAAATCTTACAGTAATCCAAATGGGTGACACTTTACACTCGTCACACGGCCTCTATTCCAGAGTTTACACCACGAATAAGACGGTCTTTCAAATCACGGCGGGCGCGTTCACAGCAGGGATCGGGTAGCTCACGAGACTCGAGCCCCCTGATTCAAAGTAACACTTTGGGTGATACCAAATTATGAATTTCACTGACTCATTAAAGCCGGCACTGTCTCAGCCGTATTCTGCTACTTGTTTGTAAATTATGCTCGCGGATTAACTAGTTTGACACGCAGCACAGAGACAATTCACCTAGGCTCGTTTGGCCCCCCGTTCACTTCACAAAGGCGATGGACACAATAGCACTGTCAGTAAGCGGTCAAGGGTTTCGGACTGTAAACTGGAGCACCGCGGGACACAGTGTCCGTCTCAACGACCCGCAAAGAACAACCCTCTGTGATGGCCAGCCCGGCCTATATTATCTTGCCCGCCGGAAGCCTGGGGGCGTGAACGTTCACGGTTCATTAAGAACAAGAGCTCCTTTCGTACCCAGAATTGAAGACACTTAACTAGTGCATCTTGTAGCCCTCTGTCTCCTCTTCATTTGAGCAAGGCGTGCTGGACCTACGATCGGCAGTTTTTATGTAATTTGCTTCCCGCCTTTGACTAATTCATAGCGTCCTTTGGAGGGTGGAGTCATCTTTTGAGCGCGACTCTTAGCTTGGGTGACGCTATTGTATTCACATGTGTTAGCGATATGTTACATCTGGACAGCTGATGACCTCATTTCTTCCTCTGAATAAGTTATTACATATTTTTAGTCTGGGAACCGCAGAAAATTCCGCTCTATTCAATGGTGTGTCTCACATAATTTTCCTATGTCTGGATCAAAATATCATCCCATTTTTACGCGCCAAAATCCGACGTTGGCACCCGTGACACGTGCATAAAAAACCGGAAGTTCCTTATGTTAGTTTGGACTCTTGGAAGCTAAGCCACACCTCGGGGCGTATCTGACTACTCCAGCATCGCGTCCTCTTCTATCTCTCTCTGCAGGTTGAGAGGGTATTTCCGCGGGGGCTTGGCTCTTGCTCTGTCCTCCCTTTGTTTTTCAGGCGCTCTATCGCGGGTTCCGTCCTGGCCGGACGCCGCTCGATCCCCTTCGCCCACACTGCTACCAATGACGCGACCTTTAGGAGTAATTTTAATGGAGTAGAAAGGCACATATCATTCCCATGAGCTGTACAGGACACTGTACGGTTTCAGTACCTCACTTAAGGCCACGGCCGCTTCCTTCTCTCTTCCTTGCCTGTCCCATCCAATCTTGCTATCCCTCCACAAGGCCCCTGCTCAGCATTACAGGTGAGGCCGCCTGGGCGAGGTACTGGTCATTCTCCCCAGTCTTTCTTTATTCGTGTCAGAAGTATCAACTTATAGATATTTAACAAAAAGCAACATCTACATTTCTACTATACAAATATACAAGTCTATTATACAATCACAGATAGAGCAACAATATTCAAGAGCTAGATGATGCTTGCCCAGTATTGGGCGACGTCAATAGCGTTGGGGGAGGCTGCAATCAAGTCTTTCATAGTGCACATTGAAGGACATAAAACACACTGACATAGATGTTGGATCGTCTGCTGCTCTCCGCAATCACAAAGTGATGAATCACTTGAGAAGCCCCACTTCCGCAAGTTTACTTTGGTTCTGCCGACTTCTGTACGGAGTCTGTTAAGGGCTTTCCATACTGTCCACTTCTCCTGGTGTCCACATGGAAGACTTTCCTTTGGCTCTATCCAGTTGGAAAGGTGGTGGATTCTTTCTTTCCACATTGTGACTCTAGCATTCTCTGCTTTCCCCTCAAGGTTGACTGATGTGCAGAGAAAACTTTTCCTAGATTTTAGCCTCTGTGTGGCTGGTTGGTATCCATAGAGAGGATGTGCTTCTGAAGAAGATGCCTGGAGCCTTTCTTTGTTAGCTGCTACCTCCCTACGAATCTCACCGGGAGCAATACCAGCTAAAAGTTGGACCTTCTCAATGGGTGTAGGTTTCAAACATCCAGTGATGATCCTGCAGCTTTCGTTTAAAGCTATGTCGACCTGCTTCGTATGAGCTGACCTGTACCAAACTGGGGAGGCATATTCTCCTGCAGAATAGCATAGAGCTAGAGCTGATGTTCTAATTGTTTGTGGTTGTGTTCCCCAACTTGTTCCTGATAACTTTCGTAGAATGTTGTTTCTGGCAGCTATCTTTTGTTTCAGGTTTTGGCAATGTTTCTTATATGTTAATGTGCGATCCAGCATAACTCCCAGGTACTTTGGCGTAAAGCAGTGTTCCAGTAAGTTCCCCTTCCATAGTACTTTGAGTTTCTGAGAGGCCTGCGCATGCCGCAGATGGAACGCACAGATTTGAGTCTTAGCTGGATTTGGTTTGAGTTGGTTTTTCTCATAATAGTTACCTAGCTCTTCTAATGCAGCAGTTAAAGAGATCTCTGCTTCATCAAAGGTATCAGTTTGAGTAGTAAGTGCAAGGTCATCGGCATAGATAAAGCTTTTAGTATTTTCTGGTAATGGCTGGTCATTAGTGTAGATGTTGAAAAGAACAGGAGCCAGTACACTGCCTTGAGGTAGTCCATTCCTTTGATTCCTCCATCTGCTTCGGCGTCCTTGGAATTCGACAAAAAAGCGACGATTTTCCAGGAGAGTAGCTATCATCTTGGTTACCTTGATGTCTGTAATCATTCTATAAAGTTTGTGTAATAATATCCTGTGATTTACTGTATCGTAGGCGGCTGAGAGGTCCACAAAAGCCACACCAGTAATCTTCTTCATTTCAAACCCGTCCTCGATATGCTGGGTTAGATGTAAAACCTGTGCTGTGCAACTCTTTCCTGGGCGGAAGCCACATTGCTGAGGGATTAGGACTTGGTCTACTACTCCCATTAAGCGATTGAGCAGCATTCTTTCCATTATTTTGTATAGGTGGCAGAGTAAGGAGATTGGTCTGAAATTTTTAGGGTTCGAAGGTTCCTTTCCAGGTTTCAGAAATGCGATCACCTTGGATTTTCTCCATATTTTTGGAATTTTTAGGGAAGTAAAGCAGTTGTTGAAGAATTTTAAAAGCCATGCCTGTGTGGTTGAACTGAAGTGTTTTATTTGTTCTATTGTGATATCATCTAATCCTGCCGCTTTTCCATTTTTGGCGCATTGAATCGCTTTCTGTAATTCCGTTATTTCAAATGGCCGGGATAGGTTACTGGACTTCATTACCTCGCTTTTTAGGATATTATGTTCCATCTTCCTTATTGGGTGATTTGTTTTCCCATTGATGGCAAGCTGATTTGCGATTTGGTTTGCCGTAACATTTGCATGGACTGGTCCCTTTGTTGGATCGTTGCTAAGTCGTTTGAGAAGCTTCCAAGCCTTTCGGCTATCCCTTGACATGTCAGTTTCCTCCATAAGTTTGATCCAAGCATCTTTCTTTGCCTCTGCAATTGAGGAAAGCAGTTTCCTTCCAGCTGAGATAGTGTCTTCACTTAGTGGATCTTCCTGAAACAGTGAAATATATGTGTTCATTTGGGCAGCTGTGTCTGAAGTTAGACCTTGTATATAGTTAACTCTGCATCCTCGTGGTATGGAAGCGCGGGAAGCTTTCTTCACAGCTTCAACAAACTGATCATAAAACTCTGGTGTTGGGTGGATATCTGATATTATTTTATCAAGGGTTGAGCTGAACTTCTCCCAGTCTGCTTTTTTGAAATTATATCTCCTTCGAAACGGAACCTTTATTGGTTGAATTGCAGAGAAAAGTTGACACATTACAGGCCGATGCTGGGTATTTGGAATAGGATTGCACATTGATTTCACACATTGCTGTGCCACGTGTTCACTCACAAATATCAGGTCTGGGTTGAAGCCTCGTCGCCATCTACTGCTGTTAAAGTCTGAAGCTCCAGGACACTGCCGTAGTGGTGGTAGAGGTGGGATACCTCGCTGAGTCCAAGGGAAAAGCCAACCCTGGAGGGTAAACAGATTAAGATAGAAGAAGATAGATTTCATTTAAATACAAAATCTTACCAAGATTAGGATCGATCTTGATGGACAGATTGTCGCTAGGTGGCAGCTACTTATGTATCATGATAGTTCGGTAAGGCCCCCAGGTGGCCATGATCGTTAAAGCGTTGAAGTCGAAACGGTCTGACACCGTGGTTGTCCGGTTCGAGTCCCGTTGGTCGAAAACATTTTCACCATGAGAATTTTGGCCGGCAGGCTAGGGTAGATGTTGGTATACAATTTCTAATCACTAGATTGCGTGCCAAAAGCCTGGATTAAATTCCATACCTCTCCGCAGTGCTCATATGGAGTGAGGGTGTTGACGGTGATTCGTCCGTCGGATGGGGACGTTAAGCCTTGAGAAGAGCCCATGGTGCTATTTAACAGGAGTAGGCTATGTGCTGGTACCGGGTTTCACCCTCTCCCTTCCTACTATCATACATCACGTCATTCACTTCATCGCATTAACTCCTCTGATGAGCTGGACGTCAGGAAGGCCATCCGGTCATAAAAACCAGCCACGACAGATTCATCTAACCTCATACCCGACGCCGTAGATAAACGGGACAAGGGTTGGTCAAACAAACATAGTCCGGTAAGAAATGTTGTATATAGGAGGGTGCGATCACATCGCCATGTTTTATAAAGTAACTAGGCAACTCATTGCCTGTTGTTTGGAAATAGCAATCCAACATGCCGTGTTCGAGATGTACTTTCATTAACTAGGCAGCTCATTACCAAGAAATATGCTCATTTTCACACGAGATGGAATAACAAAGAATATCGTATATCTACTCGCGTTGCAATGCAGATCATGCATCATGCAAATAAATCGCCATTTATGAAAGCATATAGAAACAGTTTGATCAAATTAATAGACATAGGATCTAAAAAATACAACATATTTACAGCAATTATTTGTTTTGTAAGTGAAATTAATCCGCCTCTGTGGTGTAATGGTTAGTGTGATCAGCTGCCACACCCAGAGGCCCTGGTTCGATTCCCGGCTCTGCCACGAAATTTGAAAAGTTGTACGAGGGCTGGAACGGGATCTACTCATCCTCGGAAGGTCAACTGAGTAGAGGTGGGTTCGATTCCCACTTCAGCCATCCTGGAAGTGGTTTTCCGTGGTTTCCCACTTTTCCTCCAGACAAATGCCGGGATGGTACCTAACGTAAGGCCACGGCCGCTTCCTTCGCTCTTCCTTCTCTATCCCTTCCAATGGAGGGTAAACCGATAAAGAGGCAGAAGAAGAAGAAGAAGTAAGTGAAATTAAAAGTAAATGTAGTGAGAAATGTATAAATAACAAAATAACGAACAATGTTAATAAAAATTGCATAAAATAGAATAAATTTAAAACACCTTTTAAATATTGAGGTGTAGCAGAGCACGCCGGGTATCAACTAGTGTATATAAAACGCTAACGTATACGTTTCACAGAACTCAAGCTGTTAAACCAGAGGGAGTTAAAACATGCGGTTTGCACCAAAATCTTCCGAATCGTCTCAATAGTACAGGAAAACTCTTGCATTTCTTGAAAAGTCAACGGAAATATATTTATTTTCAAGGTCAAGTCATTAAATGATCACTCCAATAATTGCAGGAGAAGGCTTACTGCAACCCGCAATACATTTTATACTTAGCAGGTTGAACACTTTCACTAATACTGTCAAGCCAGAGAATAAACACTTCCTCTGATAATGGAAGAATACTATTCTCTGATAAATACTCTTTGATTCTTAGACCTTCCGCAGTTTCTAAATATGCTCAACAGATGGCAGAACGTTTCTAATAACTTACATGCTACTAAGAGAAAACAATCTACGTGCGCACAGACGGGAAGGTATCAAGTCGCCTAGTCTTCTGTATGACCATTAATAAAACGCAGGTACAAACGCTTGGAAAAGTGGGTTTCCAGCTACCCGAACCACTATTTAGCCAAGATCGTTTGAAAATGTTTACATCCAGATACGGCCGAATGGTCGAAGCACAGTGAATATTGTATGGAAATAAGAGTTATAAAATAAATTAAGAATGTATCAGTTATTATGTACCGGTATTAAATGTTCATAAAACTATAGAAAAGTGCAGGAAAAACAAATGACTACGACAGGCATTTCAAGACGAGTTATCTGATTTATAAGGGATGCTGCGGGGCACCACGGGTCCACTAGTTTTATTTAATTCCAAACAGACTGATAATTCTTCTTCTTCATATTCTTCCCCTTCTACCGATTTTCACACACTGGTGGGGTTCTCCGGTGTGAACTGTGTGGTATTGTGGATCTTGCCCGGTTTAACGGCCGGATACCCCTCCTGATGCCAAACCTGAGTTTCTCTACTGCGTGTTCCTGTGGTGGTTGGTAGTGTGGTGTGTTGTGCAAATATGAAAAACAATGTGCTAGGGCAAATACAAACACTCAGACCTGAGCCGTAGGAACTAACCAGAGAAATATGTAGTTTGAGCCTCCGGCCCGGCCGGTAATCGAATCCGAGTCCCTCTGAAGTAAAGGCTAGAACGCTGACTATTCAGCCAAGGAACCGGACACATAGTTCAAGACCATGAATTACAAACCAGTTTCCATCGCTTTGGCAGTAGATGAGCTCGACTGGGGCTCAATCAGCGCAGAAATCTCCAGAAGACGCTTGGCAACGTTAACTTTGGGTGCTCCAGATGAGCCTTTCGACGCTCGACGTCACGGACAATGGACTTTTAGGAATACCGACAACCTCTCTATTTCCTTGAATTCGTTTTCGATAGCTTTCAATCCATTCATCATGTACTAGTATGCAAGCCTGTCTTCGACAGTCAATAATAATAACAATAATAATAACAATAATAATAATAATAATAATAATAATAATAATAATAATAATAATCTAATGGGCTAACAATAATGTTATTGGTTTTACGTCAAACCAATTTCTTTTACAAATTTTGGAGACGTCGAGGTGCCAGAATTTTTCCCGCAGGAGTTCTTTTACGTGCCAATAAATCTACCGACACACGGGTGACGTATTTGAGCTCCTTCAAATACCCCGGTCTGAGCCAGGATTCAAACTGGCAAATTGGGCTCAGAATGCCAACGCTCTACAGTCTGAGCTACTCAGCCCGGCTTCGACAGTCAAAATTAGTATGTGAAGTGTAATTGGAGAATTGAAATGAACGTGTTAATGTATGTTGAGAATGAAAGTTATGCGTGCCATTTGTATTGAAGCATAAAATGTACCGGCATTATTAAATATCCTCATGAACCATACTGAGTGAAGTTGCAGTTGCGAGTTGTACTTTGACGTCCATAGATCTCCGAACGCTTGAGAAAGCTACATTTACATAGTTGTCCATGTCTAAACAATCTAGTGGAAAGATTTGTCCCAACTGTATGTAAAGTTTGTCCCAGTGGCTTGTTGATTGTAACAGAACGCTAAATATGGAGAAAATTGCTTCCAAGGAGGAATAGTATGTCAGGATTGCCAAATCTATTCTTGACATAAAACACGTTCGTCAGGATTCTGAGTCCATCAGAATTTTTTCATAAACAATTATTTTGTCTAGCTTTACCACAGTCAGTCTTATTCCGTTGGCCAAACCAGAGTTATGATGCATCCAACTTTTATGTCGAACTTGTGCGGTGGCATGTCTGAAGGGCGAAAAGATAACAGGATAATGCACAAAGGGCACTAGGAAAATTTTGCAATGCGCAAAAACGGTTGGCTGGACACCCCTGTTATGGTGAGGGATGAAAATATGTGTGAAAAATGGTCTAGAAGATAGCAAGGCGCGACCTTCACACCAGTTGTTACCAAGCAGTGGGATTGAAAGCAAGTTAAGATGTCAGTGTGGTCTAAAGGTGAATATCGCGCAATTATCCGCTACAATTTTGCTCGTGGATTAACTGGTGACCAGAGCCTGGAGGTAATGACTCCTGTGCTGGGGAAAGACTACCCAAATAGGACAACAACTTTCGCTGGTACAAAGAGTTCCAGAGGGGAAATTTTGGGGTTGAAGACGATCCTCGTTCTGGGCGACCGTCTGAATCAGTGACTGAGGAAAACATTGAAGCTGTGAGGAAAATGTTGCAGCAAGAGGGTTAGTTGACATATCGGCAGGTACAAGAGACCCTCCACATCCCTGAACCAGCTATTCATTCAATTCTACACTACCATCTCCATGTTAGAAAGGTTTGTTCCCTTCGGGTGCCCCAGTCACTTTCAGAGGAACAGGGCACATCGAATGAAATGATGCCAAAAAATGCTAAAACAGTTTGAAAATGGGACTTCGAGTAACGTCAATAGCATCGTTACAGGTGACGAAACTTGGCTTTATTATTATGATGTCCCAACAAAATCCCAGAACAAGGTGTGGCTGTTTGAAGATGAGGGTACTCCTGTGACTGTGCGAAAGTCAGGGTCAGTGAAGAAAAGGATGATTGCAGTATCCTTCACTAAACGGGGCATCCTGACTCGGGTTGTGCTAGAAACACAAAAGACAGTTACTGCGAAGTGGTACAGTGAGACTTGTCTGCCTCAGGTCATCCAGGCTCTCAAGCAGCTCCGTCCAAGGTCACGGCTCAGCACTTGGATCTTGCATCACGACAATGCTCCAGCACATCGTACTAATGTAACAATGGGTTTTTTGCCAGATCAGGGTTGACTGTCGTTGATCACACTCCATACAGCCCTGATCTTGCCCCGTGTGACTTCACACTCTTCCCAGATGTGAGGATGAAGCTGAAAGGGCGGCGTTTTGCATCCGACGAGGAGCTTCTGGCAGCATGGAATCAAGAGTGTGCAAATGTAACCAAAGAGAAGTGGCAGAGTTGGTTCAGTGACTGGTTTTGACGTATGGACGGCAACTCCCTCGGTGTAATAATTATTGTAATTCCTCTTTCAAATCTGGTTACATGAAAATTCAATAATGTAATTTTTGGTAAGTTCTGCGTGGCCTAGTTTTAGAAGCCTTCATTATATTTAGGATCTACAGTTTTACATTGCTCTTCAGCTTCAGAATATCTGGCTCCATGGCTAAATGGTTAGCGTGCTGGCCTTTGGTTACAGGGCTCCCGGATTCGATTCCCGGCAGGGTCGGGATTTTTAACCATAATTGATTAATTCTCCTGGCACGGGGACTGGGTGTATGTGCCATCTTCATCATCATTTCTTCCTCATCACGAAGCGCAGGTCGCCTACGAACGTCAAATAAATAGATCTGCACCAGGCTTCTCCAGAGGCCACACGACATTTCATTTCTTTTCAGCTTCAGAATCTTAATTCTGAGCCATAGAGTAGAATATTTTAAACTTGACTGAAAGGGAGTCGGAAACACCCTAGATATAAAATCTTGCTGGTAATGTCATTTGAAATCATTTGCAGTTTTTCAAATCTTCTTCAGTTAATTTTATAGTTATTTTCATTTTCCGGTCATTTATATATACATTTTTTATTATCTTCCTTTTTGTTGCAACTTCTTTCAGCATCTCTATAAACTCAAATCATAATACGGACTTGTGTGTTTGTCTTAAATGTTGTACATTTATCAGAAACAGACGCAAACTGGTCTCTAATACTTTAGTCGAATTAATATGGCTGTACGTTGTTAATGTGTTCTATCTTATTCTACTGTCAACTATGTTCATTGGCGGGAATGGTGCTTTTACTAATATGATGACGGGCACAGAACTCGGATTCTTCGAGTGAATGTATTATTCTACGAGTCACCATCTCCATTTCTTCTGTGCTCGCTGGCAACTACCTTCAACGATGCTTCAACCCTTATTTCTTAGATATTCCACCGAAAAATACGTCACATCTTCAAAGCAGGCAGCGGAACGTAATTTAGTCCTGTGTCACTAGACGATGTTAATATTGTCATATGCAACAAAATGACAAATTCATCTCACTGAGTTAGAGGGATTCCATCAAGGGAGTACGAAGCATGCAACGAATGAAACATGCAGTAGAGTTCTAGCTCGTGCTTATAGATTGAGTTAGTATCGTTGCATACGCCAGAATGGTTGAAATGATTCCTTCTCTTCACTGAAAGAAAGCATTTTTCATCGAATACTTCAAATATGATGACTATGATTGCTTTCATTTTTCAACCGATATCATGTGCCAGTTTCAGCCTTCCGAGCGTTTTCGTTTTCTCAGTACCGTTGTGGAGATCGACTGAAGTCGAGGATGGGAATAATTGGACATCATGCCAGTAGGTGAAGATGTGGGCGTCAATATGAGGAATATAGGAGGGTCACCTTTCTCAAAGAAACGTATTTTTCTTTAGAAAGTAAAAAAAAAAAATCGTTTAAAAAGTGAAGGTACCCAATAGTCTATATAGTGTCAATTCCAGTTGTCAGATTCTTTTTTACTAGACACATTGGCCCTATATTGATACTGTCGTCACTCGTATTGTCTAAATTTATTTCTATTTTTATAACAGTCATGCTTTTGTCACGTGCATCGGTCCAAGTTCAGTTCTGCAACTATAGACTATTCTGCGTGATATAACGTCATATAACTTTAAATAAGTTTTAAGCATCAAATACTGACTTCTTTAAACGGACTGGACTTGAAAACAAACAGCCTTTAAATATTCCAGTTGAGTAATTTCTTCTTGCTTTTACTTATTTTGTACAAATAATTCTTTGCTCAACAGGCTCCTAAGCCAAACATATGACCAGTTATTTTCCAATAATCTCTTCCAGATGTATGTTAAACAACACAAGGGTGTCGCATATGCATCGATGATCTACAGCATACCTGTTTATTATTTTCACTCAGCACAGATTCCACATCGTTTCGACCGAGTAATAACACACTCTGAATGATTTATAGTGCATGTATACATTTGCGTAACAAACCTGAAACCTACCGTCAGATTCAGGCAAGTATTTCCGACCTGGCCGGGAATCGCATATGGGACCTCCGAATAAGAATCAGGCTATTGAATTTTTAGCCGTGTAGATTAACCTTGCGAACGCTCAACATAACTGGTGTCTTCCTTTCTGAGTGGCGCCGTCGGATAGTAATGGAGACTGTGTTCTATCCTGGCTGAAGTCGGAAGCATATGACAGCATGGACTATTTTCTTTCGGCACGTTACAAAGCTCTTGTGGGACAAACGTACGACACAATGGTGTCTGTTAGTACCGTTAACAGTTACGATGGACTACGGCCTCAGCTATCCTGTTCAGGCATTTTAATTAGACACCATCTGGTTGCCTACTCGTCAGTTAATTCATCGTATGCCATTCGCCTATCACGCCCCTCTCCCTACTTTTCTACTCAGACCAGTTAGATCAGTTTGAGTGCACCCTGTTCCTGTCATTCAATCCAGTGTTAAATACATTTAATAAAATTGTGTTTGTAGATTTAGGAAAAAACCTTCTACGGAGATAATTGGAAGAAGCTAACGGACATATTATAAACGAGGAATAGAGTGGAAGGAGAGGAGACTGATCCTGAACCTGTATTTACAACAGAAGGCAATATTGCAGATTAGGAATAAGATGAAGAAAGAAAGAAAGAAAGAAAGAAAGAAAGAAAGAAAGAAAGAAAGAAAGTGTTCTGACCTAGCTATGGCTAGACCACCTAGTTACTCGCTACCACTTTAGGACAGATAGCAGCACCCTTCAGCACCCAGCCCGAAGTGGTGTGGACGGAAAGGGATGAGAGACTGTTATGCTTGGGTGCCTCGTGCGAGAGGACACGAGAACATGTTTTGAACGTAACTCACTCACTCACTCACTTGATTAAATACTAACATTTATTACATTTAAGACACTTATATAACACATTATAAATACATAATACTGAGTATTGATGGGCAGATGGCCCCGATAACATTCAGTCACATGTTCTCGTGTCCTCTCGCACGAGGCACCCAAGCATAACAGTCTCTCATCCCTTTCCGTCCACACCACTTCCGGCTGGGTGCTGAAGGGTGCTGCTATCTGTCCTAAAGTGGTAGCGAGTAACTAGGTGGTCTAGCCATAGCTAGGCCAGAACAGAAAGAAAGAAAGAAAGAAAGAAAGAAAGAAAGAAAGAAAGAAAGAAAGAAAGAAAAGAAAGAAATATTGTAAAGAGTGTTAGGCCAGGTTACCGTCTCTCACCCTTGTGTTGTAACATACATTTGGAAGAGATTATTGGAAAAGGTCTGGACGTGAAAAGAGGTTATGTATTGGCGGAAAGAATAGAGTGCATTAGATTTTTCTGAAGACATGGTGCTATTAACTGAAAGTGAGCGGACTCTAAATGGAATGCTGGAGGACCTGAACGAAGCTCGTGAAGAGGATTAACAAAAGAATAGTGACTGGCAGGTGTGGGAGAAGGGCTACTTTCAAGACAGCACATGAAAGAACTGAACAAGAGCTAGGTTTAAAGTATCATGGCAGTGTAATAACTGAAGACCTACCATATCACCAGAAGGTGAAAACCCACATTTTTGTCGCTAAGGAAACTTCCAACCTGAGAAATAGACTTGTCAAATGCTTGTTCTAGAGTGTGCTACTATATGGAGCAGAGAAGTGGTC
This sequence comes from Anabrus simplex, assembly GCF_040414725.1. Lineage (NCBI taxonomy): Eukaryota > Metazoa > Arthropoda > Insecta > Orthoptera > Tettigoniidae > Anabrus > Anabrus simplex. Next base: position 314,813,820 of record NC_090269.1, on the reverse strand, counting down.
GCTATGAAATGAGGATTTAAGGAAACAGGAAACATTTGAGATGTGGTTGTGGAGAATGAAAAATCACAAGCTGGGTAGACGGAGTGAGAAATGCAGAGGTGCTACAACGACGAGATTACGTCTAGAAGTTATAAAATAAAGGGAAATTGTATTAGATACTGAATAAGACGAGGCTACTTAATCATAGATTCTCCTAGAGGGCTGTTGAGTGGAGAGAGAGGAAGATGACGGTAAGTTATCAGATAGTTATAGAATATAAGAATAGAAGGAAGCTAGATCAAAATAAAGACAGTCTCAGTGGATAGGAAAGCAAGGAGAGCTACCATGTGAAGACCTACCTCAGGAAAGAGCCCCATTATTATTATTATTATTATTATTATTATTATTATTATTATTATTATTATTATTATTATTATTATTATTTACAAAAGTAGATTGGGGAGGGGGAACTTGGTACTTATAATTATATTTAATGATCAAAGGAAAGATGAGCAGTGGAGTGCACACAGTATGAGAGAGGTAAAACTAAAATATTAAGGCAGGAATTTAGTCATTCACTAAACCTATTTTTCTTCTGGGATGGAAATTCTCTAATCAGAAAGACCTATCGAGAGCTGTAGATAGCTTGAAAACTTCTTGAATATTTTTGTGAGGAGCGTGGCACCGTATGAACATGAAATGCTGACCATAGTTAGTGTAAAAAGGAGAGTAGAAGCTTTGAAATATGATGTTATAGAAGAATGCTGAAGTTAATGTGGGTGCATTGGATCACAAATGAAGAGTGAATCGAGAACGATTTTGCAAATTTTGACTAGAAGAAATAGATATCACATCTTGAGATATTCGAAACTTGTTCAATTAGTTTCTGGGAGAAGCGTGGGCGGTGAGGAAAGTACAGGTAGGCCAGGCAGTAGAAGATTTAGGATGGAGCAGTTACGTAGTAATGAAAGGTTAAGACATGATTAGAGTGGCTTTGACTAAAGCTCTATAATATGGATATGCTTACTCACCATTTTGGCTCTTACGTGATCAAAGTTTAGTTTCACCTACAGACTCTCACTTCCCCACATTGCATGTATAGCTTTGATGTTATGAAGTTAAGTTGTATCTATGAGTTCTTACTGTCAATGCGAATTGGTGCCCAATGAAGGAAATTGTGTGTGATGCATGTACGCGTTTTCTACGTGCTAGAATTTGGAAGAAAAAAATGTAGCAACTGCTTCTCAACTTAGATTGAGGAGTGTTCTAGTCCTATTGTCTCCCTGAATGTAATTTATAACTATAGAAACGTAACATTCCTTTCACAAATGTTCAGATGCCTAAGTTAAAGTAGATTGTACATTACTGCTTAAGTTGATAAGGTTCATAATCACCACTCTAAAATTTAATTCATAAAACTTTCAATATTGAAAGAGGACTAAATTTCAGGAAAATAAATTTTATAAATCCTAAAAATTATGGTTGTGTTCGTCCTCGTACATGCAATTTATTTAGCGTTATTTTTGAGATTTTTTCAATTTATATATTTCTTAATTTTGAGCCAACGGCCGTAGCCCTGTTGAAACACCGGATCCCGTGAGATCTCCAAAGTTAAGCAACATTGAGCGTGGTCAGGAGTTGGACGGGTTGCCACGCGCTGTTGGTGGGGGGGGGGGTAAGGGAATGGAGGAGCGGAAAGGAATTGGCCACCCTACCGCATGTAAACTCCGGCTCAGGAACACCTCTGCTGAGGTTCGGACCTGCCTTCGGGCAGAATAACCCTTACCTTACCTTAATTTTGACATCGTTGAAAGTAGTGTGGGATAATCTTCACACACACACACACACACACACACACACACACACACACACACACACACACACACACACACACATTGAAGAAAGCTTTCACTTATCACTGGTTATTTATCTCCCGTTTCTTGATAAAACTGTGACAGATTACCACTCAAAACTCACTATTGAAGAATGACAGAATACCACAGTGTCCCTCATTTCATTCAGTGACAAGTGGGGCATAGTTTGTGAACAAATGTTATACTTAGCAATAATAATTCCTTAATTAGTAAGCTATTTCTTCTCATATTTCTGCAACACCTAGTTTGTGTATTAAAAGACAAATTGCCAAGTCCTTATTTTTATAACCGCCGTTTTGATTAAAAATTACACAGTAATATGCGAGATATATATTTTTGTTAAGAAGGAAACTATATTTTCCAGTGACGACTAAGCTAAATGTAACTGAAAAGATTTTCAGTCTGTCGAGCACAAAAGTTCAGTATAAAATATAACACTATAACATACCTGTTGTTTAATAGTGTATTTTTAAATAGTGTGATTGAACTTGTGTGTTCGACGGACTAAAAAGCTCTTAACTTCTAAAGTTACCTTTTTCATTAATATTGACATGACAATGAGTGATTCAATATCATATTAGTTTTGCGTTTGTTTGTTAACATAAAGAACATAAAAAGGAGGGATATGCAACGTTGTGGCTAACAACTGCCTGAACAATGCAGAGCAGATAGGAAACAAAATGCTGAGCTAGCATACCTAGTCTTTAGATAGCTCTGGTATTGGCCAATACGTCAAACCAGTCTATGGACTGATAACTCACGCGAAAACATGCTACTGCCCTATTATGCAGGCCAATGAACGACTAAACATTCATATGTCGGAACGATGGGAAGCAGAAATTTCATTCTAGACGTCATCTCTTGATTCTAAAGGAAATCCCACAGCAGCCAATTAGCCCCCGGAAGTCCACGTTCTTTCTAAGCTACCGGTGCTCGAATCTTTCCGCTGAACACTTCTATTGTTTGCTTCTTCGTCATTCTGATCGTTGGTCTGTGACCTGTGGAAATTATTAACCTCAGTATTGTTGACCATTTGCAAACACAAGACTATCTAACATGATTCCGAACTGATCACTACAACCTGCCGTACAGAAATAGTGCTGTCAAAAATCCCAGAAAAGAGAATGGTGTCATCAAATATTCTGAGTGCTTGTTGATAATGAGTGGGACCTAACTCCGCCTATACACATTGTGCTGGGCAAGATAACACACTTCCTTCACGTATTCTACAGTAATTGAGTACACTCTTCGTTACTAGGTCGATCACCATGTGTTACTAGGTCATGACTGACTGGTTATCACGAGTACGAGTTCCTTATCTCGACAATGAAGTTGGAGCAGAGTACTACAACTGGAAATGTGAATATGAACGGTGTAGCAGAAGATAGATGAACCAAGGACTACACCAGGTCCTCGTTCTGAATGACATCCACAAAAATTTGGAAATTATTAGAATCCCTAACTCCTCTTCTTATAAACGAATAGTTGTACCAATTTTGTCTTCTT